>NW_017268158.1:0-226 GCF_001594065.2 Cyphomyrmex costatus | reverse complement strand
TGTAAGGTTTTAATTCAATCGCTGTAGAATTACGTGCAACTTCGGTGTTTCTTCCAAAAATCTGGAGTTATATTTTATAAGAAGATACAAATATGTCCGATTTAACAATTAAACATTAATAATTATAACATTAATACTATAATGAACACGTGGTCGAGTCCTCACCTGGAGAAGCCGAAGAAAAAGATGTCGTTATTCAACAGGTAAGGGCTCGTCTCAGGGTTCC
>NW_017268157.1:0-226 GCF_001594065.2 Cyphomyrmex costatus | reverse complement strand
ATATCATTTTGCTTTGGAAGACAAGTATCTCGCAAAATAAAAGAAGCGATAAATGGTACGTATAATTTTCAATGCCTCTCGGGTGTGTATAACCGAGAAATGGACGCACTCACGAAGGTCTAATCTTTTTTTTTTTTAATTAACAAGATAATACCGAAGATAAGAGAAGGGAGGGCTCGTGCGCGAGTCCGAGATGCGATAAATCAACTGCTTGTATATGTATATG
>NW_017268156.1:0-226 GCF_001594065.2 Cyphomyrmex costatus | reverse complement strand
TATTATAAAATGTTATATATACCAGGAAATCATTACTTTCTGAAAACAAAAAGTAAGTTGATACAGATTCAAGACCTTTGAACATAGGAAACCATGCTACATAATCTGTTTCGTACTGTAGATATTCCACAAGTTTACGAAATACGGACAGTTTAAGTTGTTTTCTTTTAAGAAAATAAAAAGCATCATCAATAAGTTGAGCACGATTGAGAACATGTATATTTGT
>NW_017268155.1:0-226 GCF_001594065.2 Cyphomyrmex costatus | reverse complement strand
TTCAAAAAATAACGTACCATTATACTGCTGTTATAATAAAAAAAACATTACAAAATGACAATAATTTTAAATAAACGTTGAATATCTATGGAGAATTATGTTACGATTATAACGGATACAAATTACTCATTATTTCAAAAAATCGTTCAATACGTTTGTAAACAGTATACAGTCTTTTGAACAAAAATTCAGCTATGTAATGTTCATAATTGTACTCTCTTGTACC
>NW_017268154.1:0-226 GCF_001594065.2 Cyphomyrmex costatus | reverse complement strand
CTTAACATTAATCGTCAGGACTGTCACTTACGACAATGGATTTCTTAATAGCTTCCTGTGTTTTCTGATTTTCTTATTTATAATTATTTCGACGTGGCAATTTGTTGTATGCCGTATTTTATGTTGCGGAAATATGGTAGGGCATATGTAGTCTCTTTCATAGTTAGAACATCTTTGTAATTCGTCATTTTGAAATTCATAGAACGTATCCGTGTCTTCGCTTATT
>NW_017268153.1:0-226 GCF_001594065.2 Cyphomyrmex costatus | reverse complement strand
TTCTACCAGAAAAGCACCATGTAACAGACTTGATTATACAGCATACTCATAAACTGCAACTACGTGGCAAGACTTATAATTTGGTTAAGTCGGAACATTAGTCATCCTTTTTCTTCTTTAAATTACTTAAGAAATAAATGGTTTTATAATTTGTCATCTACTATCATCCCTGAGCAAATTCAGTGTCTTTTACAATTGGGTGAAAATTTTTCTCTTCCTTTTTTTA
>NW_017268152.1:0-226 GCF_001594065.2 Cyphomyrmex costatus | reverse complement strand
TATATTTTTGCCTGCTATGAACAGGAATTCGTTATTTAGATCATTTAGTATTTGTATCATTTATTCTTCGTGATATTGTAAAAACATCGACAACAAAATTTTTTTTTAATTTTATTAATATCACAAAAGTACCAACTTTGGTTACCTTTTGATGCAATTTGTTTCAAAATTGTGACGTGACAACCAAATTTCGACAACAAATTCGTATGTTCAGTAGATACATCGG
>NW_017268151.1:0-226 GCF_001594065.2 Cyphomyrmex costatus | reverse complement strand
GTCCAAAGTATATAGAGTTAAAATAAAACAGTAATGAATATGTGGATAGGCTATGAGCCAACGTTAGATGTTATTGTTAATTATTTAGTTAAAATTCAGATAAACAACACAAATGTTTCGATCCATATCTGGTCATTATCAATGCGACAATATTAAAGTTAAATACTTTGTAATTATTATCCTAATATAATTCAAAATACACAGGCCCACAAAAAAACTTTTTTTT
>NW_017268150.1:0-226 GCF_001594065.2 Cyphomyrmex costatus | reverse complement strand
GCGATTAGAATTTAAAAATTCACATCTCGCCAGCGTGACTGTCATAGACGATCACACGGCGCGCGGCACGAAGTGTTTGTGTCGCAGCGGTGGAAAATGGACCTTTCGCCACGAGGAAGAAACGGAAAGAGAAAAAGGGAGATTCTACGACGTAAATACGACGTAAAGCATGCAAATAAAGTCGTCTCAAATAAAGTCGTCACGAATAAAGTCGTCGCGAATAAAA
>NW_017268149.1:0-226 GCF_001594065.2 Cyphomyrmex costatus | reverse complement strand
TTGCCCTTTTTCTTATTTATATTGGATACTCAAAAATTTAAACCTTTTTATTTAATAATAATATATTACCACGAAAAATAACTGATATATGTATAATTAATTAAAGGTGCCAGTTCAAAGTGAACATACATAAAGTGTATGTAACTGTCGGCCGATTTTCAAATCTGCTGTCCCCCGCACCTCACCGCCTCGTGCGCAGATCAAATGTTGCTCGGCATTTCATCGA
>NW_017268148.1:0-226 GCF_001594065.2 Cyphomyrmex costatus | reverse complement strand
TAATGGGTTGTTTCATCTCTTGACGGCCGTACTGTCCTCATCGATGTCGTAGTCTATCATATCATATATTTCGCAACCTCACACAATTGCAGTCTCGATAATTCTGTTAAGTTAATATATCAGTTACTGGATATGATTTAATTATTGGACGAAATGATCAAAATTTTAACCTTTTAATTATATGTATATATAACTTTAAATACATTTTTTACTAAATTATTATAAA
>NW_017268147.1:0-226 GCF_001594065.2 Cyphomyrmex costatus | reverse complement strand
TGTGGACGCAAACTCCAATCTTAATTTTTCCACATTCTCCACACTTAACACCACCCTCAAATTGTAGTGCGCATTCGGGGTGCCTCTAAGGAGCCTCCCCGAAGAGGCCCCTACATTAGGAAGCATAGGAGTCTGCGGCCCAGTCAACTGTTCGCTACGCCGGTTCCCCCCGTAGACGCTACGCCGCTTCTCCCCGTAGACGCTACGCCGCTTCCCCCTGTAGACG
>NW_017268146.1:0-226 GCF_001594065.2 Cyphomyrmex costatus | reverse complement strand
TTAGCTTCTAAGCTAGCTGCTTTGTCAACTTGAACGTACTTTACATTCAACGAACAGAACGATCGAACGTGTCCGACATAAAAATTCAACAAAGATAGCGCTTTTATTTAATGTATCAGACTATACTCCGAATCGAAAAGTAAAATTCTATTGCGTGTTACGCTCAATTAGTACACCGATCGAGATACTATAAAAGATGACTGACATGCTTACGAGAGTTCGCGTC
>NW_017268145.1:0-226 GCF_001594065.2 Cyphomyrmex costatus | reverse complement strand
TTTATGGTTAACAGAGCAGCAGTATTATACAATAATGTTTAATGAAACAAAACATTTGCTTTAGAAATACACGATAAAAATTTATTTTGTCGCACAGTTAATCCTGTATAAATAAAGTTTATCGATACAATAAATACGCGAGAATCGCTCATGATACACGTTTGCCATAATGACTGAACATTACGGTGATGCGTCTCTGATATTGCCACCCTCTTTCCTGATGTTT
>NW_017268144.1:0-226 GCF_001594065.2 Cyphomyrmex costatus | reverse complement strand
CAGGTTGCGGGCGAGCTCAGGCGATCCGGGCTGGTCGCTGAATCGAGACCGCTCGAGCTGATGAAGGACATCCCATAGTGCGGTGCGGTCGACGGACGTTGTCTTCACAATTTCAGCGGTGACATTTCGTGGAGTCTGAGCGCTGGTTACCGTCACGCCGGAGTCAATCGCCGAGTCTTCGACTTCGCGCCACACGGCCTCGACATCGCTTGACGGCCGCAGACGC
>NW_017268143.1:0-226 GCF_001594065.2 Cyphomyrmex costatus | reverse complement strand
GATTATACTCATGTTCGCCCTTCATTTACGGGCTTACCATTGACATTACGAAGAAAATGCATACTACCTTTATTGTAGAGAATTTTATGTTCTTTATTTTTTGTTTGAAACATTTTCTCGTCTGATGAATATTTTTTGAAATAAATGCAAAAAACTGGAAAACATCATGTTTTTTCAAGATAGCGGCTTCAATGTGTCCGACCGCCAATTTTTATTATCATATTCG
>NW_017268142.1:0-226 GCF_001594065.2 Cyphomyrmex costatus | reverse complement strand
AATCTGTATGTCTGTTAAAAAAAGGATAAATCAGTGTTCTTTTAAAAAAAAATTATCGAATGAAGGAGATAATATAAAGAAGAATGTTCCTTGTTGATTATTGAATAAATTTTTCCAAGTAAATAAATCAAAACTTTTTATATATCTGATAATTAATCGTCAGTGATGTCAACCACATTATATACGTCTATATCGCCTTAATAAATGTGCACGCATAAATACATGT
>NW_017268141.1:0-226 GCF_001594065.2 Cyphomyrmex costatus | reverse complement strand
AAAGGTGATTAATAATAAAAGATCGCTCGCAAACTTATTTCTTATCATATAGAAATTATTATTTATTTTGGCTGTAAAAAAGGTATTATATTTATACCATAGATTCTGACATGTAAAAATCTGACAATCAGTCAAATATAAAAAATTTTTTTATTATCTACATTTCAATAATCATTCATAAAACGGGGTGAATTGCATTTGTGAATGTCTTGGACACCATTTATAA
>NW_017268140.1:0-226 GCF_001594065.2 Cyphomyrmex costatus | reverse complement strand
CATACAATGAAACCTAAGTATATGCCTTTTTATTCTTATTAGAAGATCTTCCTATTCGAAACCCAGTAATTTAATTATTCTTTAAAAAAATTATATCACAATTAATTTAAAAAAAATGAAAAAAATTTATTTATATAAAACAATTTTTTATGTAAAAACACAGATTAGGCTCGGCGAGATCCTGCGTCCTTCCAGAGGGTCGGTCACTGCACAAGTGCCGATCGGA
>NW_017268139.1:0-226 GCF_001594065.2 Cyphomyrmex costatus | reverse complement strand
TGTGTGTGTGTGTGTGTGTGTGTGTGCGTGCGTGCGTGCGTGCGTGCGCGTGCGCGTGTGCGTGTGACTGTGACAAATTTCCTAACCTCCATAATCGTCAGCTTTAACGCTTAATATCTCCGTTCATAGGGCAGAGCGATACTTTTTTCTGCCAGATTTTTTCGTTTCGTGCAAAAACGCGTCGAATGAGCCTAGTTTCATTAAAATTGGTGAGATCGGCCGTTTT
>NW_017268138.1:0-226 GCF_001594065.2 Cyphomyrmex costatus | reverse complement strand
CGACCACCGCAATTCTTTCCGCGCGAATTTCCCGCGACATCAGCACCCTGTGACGTCATTTTCTTCCCCGCCATCCCTCTGTGCCGTCACCCTCCCCCTCTCGTGACGTCATACCTCTCGACGTCATACCCCTCCCAGTGACGTCATACTCCTCGCCTGCATCCGGGAGGAACTCATTTTCCAACATGACGGGGCTCCTGCGCACTTTGCGCGTCAGGTACGTGAC
>NW_017268137.1:0-226 GCF_001594065.2 Cyphomyrmex costatus | reverse complement strand
GTGTTTTAATTGTCGTACTTTTACACAAAGGTACAAAACACGTTTTGTATGTGTTTCATTTGCCAATTTTTAAATAAATTAATTTTCTGTTGAAGAATTGTGGTTTCGTTGTTGCAGTGTGACGTCACAACGTGTTCGGGAGAGCTCGATCGTATCCGGACCATCTTCGGCATTTCAAATATTGCAATACTTTATTATTTATTTTCTTGCATAATTTGCGTTTAAA
>NW_017268136.1:0-226 GCF_001594065.2 Cyphomyrmex costatus | reverse complement strand
CGTTAAGTTATCGAGAAGAGGCAACATTTTTGCTCTCGAAAGCTCTGAGGCACCTGCATCGACGGGCTGTTGGATTAGACTTATCATAATTACGACATTGTCGTCCCGGTTGACGAGGGGGAAATTAGCTTCTTTTACGAGATTGCAAAAGGGCGAAGAATTATTAGATTCTGCTTCGTCGTCGACGGAATCGTCAGGCGTGTCGTCGCTGGATGACGCGTCTGAG
>NW_017268135.1:0-226 GCF_001594065.2 Cyphomyrmex costatus | reverse complement strand
TAGTTACTATTATGACTCCAATAGTTTAAATAATATTGGATCCAATAGTAACTATTCGCCTAAACATTTCTGCACTTGCGGAAATGATTTTTATATTGTACAAATTTGAATAAAGAAATCGATTTTAATCAATTATTTTTTATTATTTGTGTATTATTATTTGATGTATCATTAATATATCCTTTAATATTCGATGAAAAACAAAGATAAAATGATACGTCATGCG
>NW_017268134.1:0-226 GCF_001594065.2 Cyphomyrmex costatus | reverse complement strand
CTATTCTTTATTTTCATGTGATAAGTATAACTATTTTATAATACTAAAAATTGTTGCGTTACACCATTTTTAGAAATTTTATAATTCTTTATTTTCATGTGATAAGTATAATTATTTTACAATACTAAAAATTGTTGCGTTACACCATTTTTAGAAGTTTTACAATTATTTTATTATGTGCGTTGCGATATTTATAATTATAATATATCTAATACAACATTGTTTG
>NW_017268133.1:0-226 GCF_001594065.2 Cyphomyrmex costatus | reverse complement strand
AAAACGCTTTAGTGTACACTTTTTGAACTAGTGCGACCAGTGCAGGAACAGAAAACAAACCTTATATGTCGAATAACCCATCGACATATAGTATGGACTGCGCAAAGTTAGGTCGCGATCGCGCAAGCGATAAGGCGTCAGAGAGGGGGAGGAGAGTATAGAACTCTAGTGACCCTCTAATAAGAGTCTGGACACGTGAAGTCCGCCATTATTCGTCGAAATTGTG
>NW_017268132.1:0-226 GCF_001594065.2 Cyphomyrmex costatus | reverse complement strand
TTCGGCCACCCCCCCGCACCCACACCGTTACAGAGGTCTGCCCCGACAGTACTATCATAGCAAAAGTATAATCGTAGAAGTCCTGTGCCCCTGTGCAAGGGGAGGGGGGGGAGTGAAAGTAACATCGCGTGGAAAGTTTAACGTTTCTGAACAGAGAAAGGTATAGAATAGTACTTGATATCATACGTATATAGCAGAAATGAAACGTATATTTTAGAACTATGAT
>NW_017268131.1:0-226 GCF_001594065.2 Cyphomyrmex costatus | reverse complement strand
CTCGTTACACACGAAAATATATCTGAATCCTTAATAAAGAGAACGACGAAATATGACTTTATTGTTACTGTATATGTATAGATTTTCTGAATCGCCATTTATATCCTTTGCGCGCATTATCTCCGTGTAAATACGGAATTAAAAGGGTACCGTTACCTGGACCGTTAAACGCTTCGACAAAACGTCGAGTGCTTTAACGGCGGTCGCGGTGCATGCATTCGTTCGG
>NW_017268130.1:0-226 GCF_001594065.2 Cyphomyrmex costatus | reverse complement strand
GCCACACGAAACGCTAAAAACCGTTATAAACGGCAGATGTAACGGACGCACACGAACGAGCAATCTAACGCTACAATGGCGCGACGCGCAATCCCGAAGATGATACAACGAGTGACGAAGACGAATCAGACGACACTGACGACAGTGACACGACGGATGACGGAAGATCCACTAACCGTCATTCGCGAAGGAATAATTTCACGATCAAAGATGTAGAGGGCAGTTT
>NW_017268129.1:0-226 GCF_001594065.2 Cyphomyrmex costatus | reverse complement strand
ATACACTTTTATTGAGTTTGTTAAGAATATTGAAAGTAATATTAATAATCGACCTAATAATATAGTCAATTTTGTCAGGAATAACACTGTTCCAATATTAGGAAGATTCCATAATGAGTTCCCACGAATTGATTCAAATAGTAATATGATTTTTAATTGGATAAAATCTACAAAAAAGTTTTCTAAAGATCATCCTGAAGTATTTTTTTCCAAGGCAGACAAAGGC
>NW_017268128.1:0-226 GCF_001594065.2 Cyphomyrmex costatus | reverse complement strand
ACTGAATTACCACTGCATTATTCCGGCAACTAAAACCACGTTACATGTAAAGCCGTATTCCCTATATGAAAAAGCAACTATTGTAAAAATAATGAAATAAACGTTTTTGCATCACAAATATTCTAAATAATAATTTGTATTCCTATCATCTACACCTTTCTTAAAAAAATCTGCGTGCATACATGTACCTAAAGAAATGAAAATAATACTGACTTCAGTAACATTG
>NW_017268127.1:0-226 GCF_001594065.2 Cyphomyrmex costatus | reverse complement strand
TCGCTGCTCCCGTGCAACGAAGTTGATTGGGGGCGCCCGCCGGGAATGAGGGCGGGAGTATTGGTCTTTTGATAATGTTTGAATACCCTGCTATTCACTACTTCAGGCTGTAGTGAATAGAAGGTAGTGTTCAAAACAGTGAATCTTTGATGCGTGAGCATCCTTATGCAAGAATCAAGCCGGATGGGCAAATAGAACCTATCAATCTTTTCGTCGTGCTTAGCTC
>NW_017268126.1:0-226 GCF_001594065.2 Cyphomyrmex costatus | reverse complement strand
TCTCAATCACTCATTGTCAGAATCTTTAATGGAGAAAGAAGGGTAAAGGGCATAAAAAAGTATGCAATTAATTTTTAGCTAATTTTATGAACTTTCGCGTTTACAACTTCTATCTTAATTATTCATAACACTTTTTGAGTCCAAGGTGCCCATCGAAGAGGTCTTCTAATGTAACGAAAAACAATCATTTCCAATGATTTTTTGATTATATAATTTGGATAATATA
>NW_017268125.1:0-226 GCF_001594065.2 Cyphomyrmex costatus | reverse complement strand
TAAGGACTTATTAAACTTAAATAAGTTGATAATATAAACTATATTAAAAATATATACAAATATTATTTATTTATAAGGTTATACCCTTACGAAAAAAACACCTAAAAATTCGGTGTTTACACCTGATTTTAGGTGTTTACACTCCATTTTCGATGATAACGCCGATTTTTCGGCGTTGACGCCCATATTTATGGTGTAGACACCGACATTTGGGTGTCGACACTCA
>NW_017268124.1:0-226 GCF_001594065.2 Cyphomyrmex costatus | reverse complement strand
CGAGAAATGGATTGAGTGTCAAAATCCCACTGGATGTACTGAGGCTCTTGTTGCTGCTCAAGGTCTTGTACTCCTCGGGAAATGAATGCTGTTGTACAACCTTGCACATTAGTTGCAATGCTGCAGTGGTTTCTTCGTGAGAGACGAAATGTGTTGTAATGCTCGCAGGTCTTCGTAAGAACCTCAAGCAATATGCCACAACACGACAGGCTCTGTCAAGGTTTGA
>NW_017268123.1:0-226 GCF_001594065.2 Cyphomyrmex costatus | reverse complement strand
ATAATATGTCCTTAATAGAATTTTGTATTTGAAGAATGAGCCACGAGCAATGATAAAGTAAAAATCAAAGGTTTATACAAATATATTTTGTCATTATCCGTCTTAAGTGTGACTAGTAGAAATAATTAGTTCATTAATTTCTTCTGAAATGTTGTATATTCATTTTCGTCCTTGCCTATTAATTGTTGTGATTTGTAATTTAATGCATGTCGACATTTGCCTAAAC
>NW_017268122.1:0-226 GCF_001594065.2 Cyphomyrmex costatus | reverse complement strand
AAAATGATTACTGTAGAGCGTGTAAAAGACTTAGTGGTTATTTTGCAATACATATATGTAGAGGAACAGTAAAGCATGTTGTATATAGTAAAATACAAGTGCTTTGCTCCTGTATTGTTTGTTTAATTAGATGTCTTATATATCCCATCTATTTAGGATATACGGCATTTTTAGCGAGCGGGATTTCTGCCGCAGCACAGACGCTCTATTTAAGAAGTTTTTGTTA
>NW_017268121.1:0-226 GCF_001594065.2 Cyphomyrmex costatus | reverse complement strand
TCTTTATGGTGTTATCTCAACTGGCGAGTATAATTTTATCCATCTCTCTCTCTCTCATATAAAAATATATAAATATCTCACTCTCATATATAATTACAAATACATCTATCTCTCTCTCTTATAAATACAAGTATAATTCTATTTCTCTCTATCTCTCAATATATATTGTGACCGTACTTTTGAGGAACGGCACAACTTCGTCACTTCATCCGCTGCTCCTTTTACG
>NW_017268120.1:0-225 GCF_001594065.2 Cyphomyrmex costatus | reverse complement strand
TACGGATATTGTATAAGAATATAAAAATTATATATTAAATGGACGTATTGTAACATTTTTTTTTAAATTGAAACAGATATTAAGAAAGATAATAGTAACAAATAAAATTAAATATCTCTCTCTATTAATAAAAAAGTTGTAACATAGTAAAGTAAAAAGAACCTCGGGAATGTCATACTCGAGTGGCATCGAAGGGTTAAATCCAGCACAGAGCAGCGCTACATC
>NW_017268119.1:0-225 GCF_001594065.2 Cyphomyrmex costatus | reverse complement strand
TAAAAAAGCTTTGAAATCATTTGCCGTAAAGGCCGATCCTCTATCAGAGACCAATTCTTTAGGATTACCAAACACATTAAAAAGAGATTCTAAAAATTTACAAACTTCTTTGGTATTAGTTGTTTTAGTTGGATGTAGCCATGAAAAACGAGTAAAAGCATCTCTACTACTATTAATATATATTTAAATTTATCTTTAGTCTCTGGTAACGGACCGAAATGATCT
>NW_017268118.1:0-225 GCF_001594065.2 Cyphomyrmex costatus | reverse complement strand
GGCGTATATTTAGTCGCCAGAATTATCAAGCTGTTACTGGATACATTCGTACACGGATACACTTTACACACAGTATATGGATGGTCCGTGTACCTGCTAGGAGCCATATGGGACTCACTTACCCAACTCCTATTACACTTGGGAAAAGATAAACCAACATATACAAAACCAAATGCCCCGGAGGCCGACGAGACGCCGGAGCACAACGATACGGAAAATAGAGAA
>NW_017268116.1:0-225 GCF_001594065.2 Cyphomyrmex costatus | reverse complement strand
TCGCCGAGCAACGCCACGGGCACGAAAGCATCTTTGCTCTTGCCGACTACGTGCATGCTCGCGCTATCCCCAGTAGCAGTCCGATCGATCGGACGAAACGAGAATGGCGCCAACTGCGCGGTCACCTGATCGGTTCGGTCAACTTGGCGCTGGCCTGTGTGCTCGCGGCGATCGTCCAAGCTGGCGCATCGCTCACCATCAACTCACTGCTGCTGATGAGCGGTA
>NW_017268115.1:0-225 GCF_001594065.2 Cyphomyrmex costatus | reverse complement strand
TTTCGTTACAGATAAGTTTAATATAAGAAACTGTACTAAAGTATATGCACAAAAGTCATTATTACTGTAAGATGTTTATTATAAGCGATTTGTTATATTGATGCTTTTGTTGTATAATGCTTGTGTAATGATTCATGATTTATGGTATTCTATTTCCTTCAAAAGTTCATTCATTAAATCTAAACGATTTGATTGATGTGTATTGTCTTTCTTTGATTAAGCTTA
>NW_017268114.1:0-225 GCF_001594065.2 Cyphomyrmex costatus | reverse complement strand
TTTTTGGCTTACCCCCTCTACCGATATTTGGCCGAGTTGACTCTCCTGGTTCTAGTCTTCTTGTTTGGAATAGAGATAATTCGGGTTAAACAACAAAAGGAAGGTTAAAGTTACAGTTAACGCTTTTTTACGTGCAAAGGCCTTTATTTTAAGATTGTCTTAAGTTATGTCTCATGGGCCTTCTACAATAAGCCATAAGTCATAAATCGGAAGTAAGAAACTAAA
>NW_017268113.1:0-225 GCF_001594065.2 Cyphomyrmex costatus | reverse complement strand
TTCAAAAAATAACGTACCATTATACTGCTGTTATAATAAAAAAAACATTACAAAATGACAATATAATATTAAATAAACGTTGAATATCTATGGAGAATTATGTTACGATTATAACGGATACAAATTATTCATTATTTCAAAAAATCGTTCAATACGTTTGTAAAAAGTATACAGTCTTTTGAACAAAAATTCAGCTATGTAATGTTCATAATTGTACTCTCTTGT
>NW_017268112.1:0-225 GCF_001594065.2 Cyphomyrmex costatus | reverse complement strand
TAAGATTAAGAAAATACACTATTAAAAGATTTAATAAGATTAAGATTTTATATTCATATATATCCTTTGATAGCCGTAAGGGCATTTATAGTATTCAACATAATAGTTTATAACTTTCACAATTATATACAGCTTAAATATTTAAGAGAATACATTTTATATATTAAAAGATAAATCAAGGACAATTTATACGACGATTTAATTAATTTTCCTATGCGTAGAAAC
>NW_017268111.1:0-225 GCF_001594065.2 Cyphomyrmex costatus | reverse complement strand
TAGTTTAAAACTTATAGTATCAACTGTTTGTATAGTACTGATGAGCTTTAAATATAGTGAAACTAGAAACTTGATGTGTTACTCTTTCTTTACAATTAAAAATTCTTTAAAATCAAGTCTTTGAGCAGATTAATTTTTTTAAATTTTGTTCACCATACTAAATTAACCATTAAAAATTTTTTATTTCTGATCTGTCTCAATTTGAATATAACATTATCAAATTAC
>NW_017268110.1:0-225 GCF_001594065.2 Cyphomyrmex costatus | reverse complement strand
AGTGGGCAGCCGCCGACGACGTGCACTTGGCAGCGCTCTACGACGAGCGCTGCCGGGAGAGGACGAACATGACGGATCGACAGCTCGACGGCTTCGCCTGCGTGCGCTGCGGCGCTGAGCCTGACGCGATGCGGCCGGTGGGATTTGGTCCTCGCGGGCAGCTCTTCGAGTGCGCCGACGGTCATGCATCCGATGCGGTCCCATCTGACGATTGGAGCAACGAAG
>NW_017268109.1:0-225 GCF_001594065.2 Cyphomyrmex costatus | reverse complement strand
GAATAACGCTGTTTATAATATGAAACTTTGGATCAAAGTAAGGAAATCTATTATTAGAAATAATTTACAAATAAGATTTCTAAAATTTTGTCTTAAGAATAAGATTTATCCAAAACATCTAAACAAATTGATCAATTGTAATATTAATTTTTATCACCACATGTCACAACACAAATACACACGTCACAAAGAATCATTTATTTACAAAATAATACATATGGAGCT
>NW_017268108.1:0-225 GCF_001594065.2 Cyphomyrmex costatus | reverse complement strand
CATCAGCCAAATTTTGCAAGCGAGAAAAGATATATTTTATCGCTCTGGAGTAGTGCAAAAAAGAAAAACGTTTATATTATTTTACTTCAAATAACACAAATGGCTAGAAAATGGCAGACCAATAAAAAAATGGCATCTTAATGGCCAGTTTCTGTTGTGATTATTAATGCAGATTTTTTTTTTACAATAAGCTTGTTTCAATAAGTTCTTTACCTTCCTCTCTCT
>NW_017268107.1:0-225 GCF_001594065.2 Cyphomyrmex costatus | reverse complement strand
AAAAAATAAATATGTTGTATTAAAATTAACGCGTTAATAATATTAGACGGTTAGTGAAAGCAGGCTTGGGGATTGTTTTGATGCGCAAGGGCGGACGCGAGTCGCACATCACCCCCTCACCCGGCTCACCGATAATAAACCGTGCAGTCATCATTTAAATACATACATATATAAATTAAATAAAATTATTATTTTAAATTCTACTGACTGTTGGCCGATATGACG
>NW_017268106.1:0-225 GCF_001594065.2 Cyphomyrmex costatus | reverse complement strand
TAATTCACTGTAAGAAATAGGATACTTCGCTGAATAAAAAGAGAAATTTTCTGCAACATTATGACAACATTAGCCAGTGTCCATAGTTGGTTTTTGTTCTTCACAATAAGTATTAAATATATTTGGATAAGTATGTTGATTACTGTGTGAAAGTACCACAGTATTATAATTAACATTTGTATAATGAACACTTTGTTGAGTTTACGTGACGTAAGACATAATTGT
>NW_017268105.1:0-225 GCF_001594065.2 Cyphomyrmex costatus | reverse complement strand
TCTTGTGTAAATGTAAATTATTATTACTGTGTACTTACTGCTATTATTACTATTAGTGCTATTATTACCATTATTATTCGTATGATTATCATTGTTGATCTAGTGATTGTGAAAGTATCGTTGGTTGCTCGGCGTCAGAGCGGCCGCTGGACGATCGTGCAATTCTCGTCACGAAGATCCCCTCGGTTGATCGAACATACGAGTCCGAAACACTGTCACTGCGAT
>NW_017268104.1:0-225 GCF_001594065.2 Cyphomyrmex costatus | reverse complement strand
ACCAATCAAATTCTTTATGTATATGGTTTATGCGTTATGCAAAAGTCTGTGCTCTCCGCTTCAGCCTAAATACATTCGGTATCACATTGACTTCCATATTACACGGCACGCTTTACGCCGAAGTTATAATATCGATGTTATGAAACTGGCCAATCATAGCTATTCCTCTGAAGAATGGAATTTTTCTACATAATAGGTTCTACTTTTGTGCAAAAATATATTATG
>NW_017268103.1:0-225 GCF_001594065.2 Cyphomyrmex costatus | reverse complement strand
TAATAAAGTATAGGAATTAATCAACTATTATGTGTTAGTTAATGATTACTTTTATTAAATTTTATATTATTTTCATTAAAAACCAATTCGCTGCCTGCATTTTAACTAGCATTTTGGTCTTGTAAGGAGAGGGTGGGTTCTCACTAGGAGGGTGATTTTTCAATCCAAGGGGGAATATACAAAAATTTCGTTGATCGTATCTTAAAAGCACATAAATGGAGGAAT
>NW_017268102.1:0-225 GCF_001594065.2 Cyphomyrmex costatus | reverse complement strand
TATATGAACGCGTTCAGCAAAAACATTTCATCAGTAAATTCTTTAATAAAATTTTCTATTACAGACTGTACTTATTATAGATCTAGCGAAGAATTAACCCAAATGGAACATAGAAATCATAAAGACATCATCATGATCTTATTGTTCATTTGCAGGATTGATAAGTAACGCATTATTTGTAATGCCGTTACCGTTACAAATTTGTTTTTTCGATAACGAATAGAT
>NW_017268101.1:0-225 GCF_001594065.2 Cyphomyrmex costatus | reverse complement strand
CGTATCCACGCGCTCGTGTCCGCGCCATCCTCGCGGTCCCTGATCACTGCTATGCGTGCCGTACGCCCTCTCTGCGTCTGCTGCTCCGCATCGTCGCCTCTCGCATTTCGCGACAACGCGTCCGCCCGTGTGTTCGCCTTCCCGGCTACGTGTACGATCTGTAAATCAAACTCCTGTAGAAAACTAAACCAACGCGCTATACGCGGATTATTGTTCACGCATGTC
>NW_017268100.1:0-225 GCF_001594065.2 Cyphomyrmex costatus | reverse complement strand
GGCCCCCCAATATTAAAAAATGGATTTTTTTCTTCATACATTCGTCTGCTCATCGTTTGCTCAGAAATCTTTTGGGTGAGCAAACGATGAGCAAACGAATGCATGAAGAAAAAAAATCGATTTTTTAATATTGGGTGGCCAGCTTCACACGGGTTAGGTATCCCACTTTTGTACCATGAATACTTAAATAAATTTATAAATCGCGAAGGATAATTGATTGTGAAT
>NW_017268099.1:0-225 GCF_001594065.2 Cyphomyrmex costatus | reverse complement strand
TGTCTAGGTGTTCGCATTCGAGGAACTAAGTGTCTAGGTATTCGCCGTCGAGGATATGGGTGTATAGGTGTTCGCCATCGAGGAAGTAGGTGTCTAGGCGTTCACCGTCGAGGAAGTGGGTGCCTACGTGTTCGCCTTCGACGAAGTGAGTGTCTAGGTGTCCGCCGTCGAGAAAATGGGTGTCTAGATTGTAAGAAACGTCGACGTCGTCGTCGTCATCATTGT
>NW_017268098.1:0-225 GCF_001594065.2 Cyphomyrmex costatus | reverse complement strand
TAAAGAATGCTGCAATATCCGAATAATCATGATCGTTATACGCCATAGGCGATCCAGACTTATAAGCTAAGTGCCTCAAAAATTTATGTTGCACCGACTCAATTTCCTTAATATAAACATTGAAATGAGGAGTCCATACCGAGGAACCATACATAAGATGAGGCATAACTATAGACCTGTACAGAGATATAATGGTATGCAAACTTTTGAAATTCCATGTAGCTC
>NW_017268097.1:0-225 GCF_001594065.2 Cyphomyrmex costatus | reverse complement strand
CCCCCGCTGGAGCCCGCCGGGGCCGAACCGTCGACCCAGACAAGGGCCTCGAGCGCGGCAGCCGCTTGTCGCCGTCCAGAGCGCGGACCTTCCAGCGAGGGCGCCTGTCCTCCCCCCCCTCCTCCTCCCGCCTCCACGCGGGGGGAAGAGGGGGCACAGGGAATGGACGGACCCCGACGGCCATCTGGATCAGGCAGTGATCCGTCTGTTCCCCCAGGGCGCCAG
>NW_017268096.1:0-225 GCF_001594065.2 Cyphomyrmex costatus | reverse complement strand
GCTCCACCAACGGGCAGCATATCTGGAATTAGTTCCTTTCTGAAATGGATTTTGACTGGGCTACTTTCGTATTACTTATTTTTAACTATGAAGCGTTTATTAATTCGAAGTTTATTCGTGATATATGTACATTACCTTTCTCAAAATTTTACGTGATAAACAATTTATTTTTATTACGTTTAATTTTATGTGATAAATTAACTTACTAATCAGTAAGCAACACAA
>NW_017268095.1:0-225 GCF_001594065.2 Cyphomyrmex costatus | reverse complement strand
AAATCAACTCCACGATATATCTATACGATATTGATTTCCATCTTTTGAATTTTTGAAAGATGTGTATTAAAGGGACAAAAATGGATATCACGGACTGAATTACAGGTGTTTTTAGGATATCGATATTATATTAGTATCTACAAGAATAATGGAATTTAATTCAAGATATTTAAAAAATGTAGCTGTCATTTCGTTTTTATGAGTATGAGTTAAATAAATTACGTG
>NW_017268094.1:0-225 GCF_001594065.2 Cyphomyrmex costatus | reverse complement strand
CAGGCGACACTTCGACCGTGCAGTCGACCTCCTGCACCGCCATGGTGGGCGGGCGGTTTTCCTGACCCGGCTGGTGCCGATCGTCCGCACCCTTGCACCAGCAGCCGCCGGAGTTTCACAATTTCCGTATCGACGTTTCTTGCCAGCATCTCTGGCTGGCTCGGCTCTCTGGGCCGCGGTCTACGTCGGCGGTGGATCGGTGGCCGCGTTCCTAGCTGACTGGGC
>NW_017268093.1:0-225 GCF_001594065.2 Cyphomyrmex costatus | reverse complement strand
AAAAGAAAGGAACCTCAAATTCCAATCTCTCCAATGCCCAAGTTTCGAGTTTTTGCATCACAAGATCTGCAATGATGGGTGACAACGGAGAACCCATGGGTGTACCGAATTTTTGTCTAAAAATCTTCTCATCAAAAGAGAAGAAGGTAGAATTTAAAACTAAATGGATAGCCTCCAAAAATTCTTTTTTGGGGAAAATACAAGATTTTGATATATGTATCCATT
>NW_017268092.1:0-225 GCF_001594065.2 Cyphomyrmex costatus | reverse complement strand
AAATGCGCAATGATGCGTGATCAGTACAAAAAAGATCCGGAAGCAAAATGTCAGAGTATGCGTAACCAGTACAAAAAAGATCCGGAAACAAAATGTCAGAGTATGCGTGATCAGTACAAAAAAGATCCTAAAACGCAACGTCCGCAAAGATCCTAAAATAAAACTTTTATTCGCTGCTTCTTTTGTTTAAACCGTGGAGAGATTTGAGTGAACTGAAAGGCGCAT
>NW_017268091.1:0-225 GCF_001594065.2 Cyphomyrmex costatus | reverse complement strand
GTTAGAAACAAAAACATAAAGAAACGGAGATTGTTAAATGATTGTTTTGTAAATCACTTGCTGAGTAATAGAGATTGCAAGTTTGTTCAGTTTCCATACAAAATACAAATGTCTAAATAGTAGGACCCCGATTCTCTAACTTATCGTAAAAGCAACATACGAAAGCCTAGAAAAATACAACAGTAAACGTTACACTTTCCTTATTTTTCGTATACATTTCTCTTA
>NW_017268089.1:0-225 GCF_001594065.2 Cyphomyrmex costatus | reverse complement strand
GAACTGCAGTGGCTGAAGAAGGTAGCGGAGCGCTATCTGCGCTTTCGACAAAAGGCGACGAGCCAAAGCCAACGCGACCAGACGCTCAAGATCCCGCTGGAGGCGGAAGTAGGCACCGTGGATCGCGGGGAATTGCTGCTATCCAATCGCGGTCAACAGGCGCGCGACGAAGTCACACGCCTGACCGATACCTTCTTGCGGGCGTCTCCGGAGAAGGCGGACTGA
>NW_017268088.1:0-225 GCF_001594065.2 Cyphomyrmex costatus | reverse complement strand
AAGAGTATTCTTATCCAGTAATTTTTTGTATTCAAAGATCAAGTAATAATAGAAAAGAATATTGTAAAATTTTTACCTTATAACGGTAGAAACTGATAAATATCGTTGAAAGTATCATCAATGTACATAAATAGAATATGATAATGACTAATTTTGAAGCAAGCTGCCAGAAATAGATGGTTTTTGTAATATAATAGTACATATAAGAGCCCCATAAAGCCAAAG
>NW_017268087.1:0-225 GCF_001594065.2 Cyphomyrmex costatus | reverse complement strand
AGGGAGCAATTCCTCATAGATTTTCAGCTACTCAAATTGAATTAGTGTCAAATCTTCTTGTTCAGTTTCAACGCTATATTTCTAAAGAGTTTGCAAGAAGACCTAGAGAGTTGTACATTGTTTTACGATGGAAAGCAACAGAATTTAGTTTATTTATTTTACATTTAGGGCCAGTTGTTCTAAAAAATGTTCTGAGCGAAGAAAAATATGTTCATTTCTTGCAAT
>NW_017268086.1:0-225 GCF_001594065.2 Cyphomyrmex costatus | reverse complement strand
TCGTGCTCGTTTAGCTGTCGCACCTACTTTATCGTGTCCGAATTTTGACGTTCCATTCGTTTTGCAAACAGACGCTAGTTCGGTCGGGTTGGGTGCCGTGTTAACTCAGAATATCGAGGGAAATGAAAATATTATAGCGTTCGCGAGTCGCGCCTTATCGGCTGCAGAAGCAAAATACTCTGTCACGGAACAGGAGTGCTTGGCGGTCGTATGGGCGATAAGAAA
>NW_017268085.1:0-225 GCF_001594065.2 Cyphomyrmex costatus | reverse complement strand
TCGCGACTATTGGCAGACAGAGTAAGCAAGAACACAAAAAAGAGGAAATGCGGCGCAATGCCGATGCTACTGGCGAGTCTACGAATTCTGTGGAACATAAAATAAAATATAGTAACTAAATGAATTCTTATATATTTACGCTGTGTCCGCGAGTCGCGCAAATCTTAATTCTAAGAGAGAAAGGTGAATAGAGAGGAAAAAGGGAAAGGGGGTGATCGTAGGTGC
>NW_017268084.1:0-225 GCF_001594065.2 Cyphomyrmex costatus | reverse complement strand
CAAAATGAGCAAATATATTAAAGTACAAAAAGATTCCCTGTCTAAAGAATGCAAGAGCAACGTTGTTTACAAAATCTCTTGTAATAATTGCGATGCGTCTTATGTTGGTCAAACAAGTAGACAATTAAAAACCAGGATTTCTGAACATCGAAATCATATTAAACGTAATACGACAACTCGATCAGTGATTACTGAGCATAGGTTGCAGCATGACCATGACTTTCT
>NW_017268083.1:0-225 GCF_001594065.2 Cyphomyrmex costatus | reverse complement strand
CGTTGGAAACTGACATCCTCAGCCCGCATCCCGATCCGAGGTAAGTCGTTCGCTTCGCTTCGGCCGATCAGACTTTGATGGTCGAGGACGCTTCTTGCTGGGCGTAGCGCGAGGCGTGGGTGCCGGTTCGACCGCTTGGCTGTTCAAGTCAGCCACGATTCGGTTGGCTTCGCGCCTGTCTTCGGCGGCTATGCCGTCGTTGACCCGGTTTCTGGTGTAGTTCGG
>NW_017268082.1:0-225 GCF_001594065.2 Cyphomyrmex costatus | reverse complement strand
ACGTGACTTGAAAGATCCAGCCTTGGCAGAAGCCGTGAACAGTTCCTTGGCCTCTGCACGGCAGTTGGGCGTCACCAGTGTTCCGTACTTCACCATCGACGACCGATCACTGGCTGGAGCGCAGCCGATCGAGGCATTCCGGCAGATGATCGATCGCGCCGCCGAAGCTGCGGACGCAAGCTAACGCCCCGGCGCGCAGGTTGAGTGTCCACCGTGGAGATCGGA
>NW_017268081.1:0-225 GCF_001594065.2 Cyphomyrmex costatus | reverse complement strand
AGAATCCGTTCTCACAAATGCAATTGTATGCGATAGAAGAAAGCATGCGAAGTAAAAATGAGAGTTACAGTGAGGATATTCAAACAGATTTTGGTCTATCGGTGGATATTAAAGTTAGAGAATTAATTCGCGAAATTGATCATACTGATTTCCCGGAAATAGAAGATGATTATCTAGTAACAGTTCCTTTGAAAAATAATTCTATTTTTGCATTTGCGCCACGGA
>NW_017268080.1:0-225 GCF_001594065.2 Cyphomyrmex costatus | reverse complement strand
AAATTTTATTAAAGTCCAATTTATATAATTTAATTAAATCTTAATAAGTTTTAAATAAGTTGATTAACAAGTTTTAATAAGTTGAATTAATAACTAAATATGGATCATTATATATGGTCCAAATTAAATCTATATAAGGTTTTAATAAAACCACATTTATTGGAATTGTTATTAAGTACTTATTATATTAAATTTTAATAAAATTTATATTTAATTATATTAAAT
>NW_017268079.1:0-225 GCF_001594065.2 Cyphomyrmex costatus | reverse complement strand
CGAATTACTTCCATTCTCTTATTTCATTGATATACGAAATACAAAATACAATTCCATTGTAAATACTGTATTTAAGATAAAAGTATTTGAACTGCCCGAATGTATTTCCTCAATTTGACGAAACTATTAAAAAATTAGGAAGAAATACAAACAGACTTTGTAAAAACATAATGATTAGTGAATAATATATAGTTTCGCATTTTAGGAATCGAATTTTTTTATCAA
>NW_017268078.1:0-225 GCF_001594065.2 Cyphomyrmex costatus | reverse complement strand
TACTGTGTGTGAAACAATAAACGAAATCTTGCAATAAACGAAAATACTGTGTGATAATTCTTTCACATTGAGTACGTTCAAGTACCAAATTTACGTTATAGAAATCAATATAACAAAATGAGAGTACCTACTGTTAGCGCACTTCTGAATAGGAGAACAAAAACTGCATTAAAAGCATATACTAATTACACAGGTAATGATTCTTACAAAACGACAGCTTTTTTT
>NW_017268077.1:0-225 GCF_001594065.2 Cyphomyrmex costatus | reverse complement strand
TCAAATTTATTAAATGAACAATCAATTAAATATAAATGAGATTATTATATATATATATGTATATATTCAATAAAATAAAAGAATTCATTCGATTAAATCACCGTATGTATTATAAAGCGTCTGAATGAGAGCGCGGCGACGTAATCTGTCAGTCTCGCACGGGAGATAAGCGCGGTATGCATAAGCTGACGCGCCCGTACGCAGGGACGCATGCACTAATTAAAA
>NW_017268076.1:0-225 GCF_001594065.2 Cyphomyrmex costatus | reverse complement strand
TTAATAAATACAGGAAAAGTTACCGATGCTACGCGAGGATAAGTGATCGATGTTTTATTATTATGATTATAACCAAGTAGAGTAGTAGAACAGAAGTAGCAATCAGAGGCGTGATTTGATGGCTTTCTCCACTTCATCGGAGAAGAAAATATCTGTCTCCTGGTTCCCATCAAAATATTGCGGCATCTACTACAGACAACTTTTGGAGTAAAGCAATTCCCAAAT
>NW_017268075.1:0-225 GCF_001594065.2 Cyphomyrmex costatus | reverse complement strand
TCGCGGAAAGCTATTATACACGTCGCGGTGCCAATATCTCACGTCAAAACCTTCAAATCCGTTGAGACGCGTCGCGGAAAGATAAAACACGTCGCGACACGTTATTTCACGAGATGACGTAATAATAACCGTTAAACTCTATCTTCACGCGATGTGCGATCTTCAGACAAAGTATCGAAAAAGCTCCCGGTCATTCTAAGACCGAGTATAAGTACCCAGCGCACG
>NW_017268074.1:0-225 GCF_001594065.2 Cyphomyrmex costatus | reverse complement strand
TAGAACTTCCCGCTGAATACATTTCCATAATATTAGTTAAGATATCAATCTGAAAATTTGCATCGTCGAAATCAAACTCAAAAGCTTTGAATAATGTTTGCATTAGCTCAGGACCACCGTCGATGAGAACAAGTCGGCATTTAAAATTCATAGCTTCCAATATCCTTGTTACTTCAATTGCAATAAGAGATCCAAAGGAGTATCCTACCATTACACAATCTTTTC
>NW_017268073.1:0-225 GCF_001594065.2 Cyphomyrmex costatus | reverse complement strand
GATATAGTCGATCAAATAATTAACTACTATCAATTAAATGAATTAATAATTATTGTACTTGGTACGTAATTAAAGAATTATTTTCACTAATAAAAATTGATTAACAAAAGAATAGGAATTAATTACTTATATTTGTTAATGTATTACTTATGAATAGACGTAAAAATTATTGAATGATCTTAATTGAGGCACTGAGTATATGAATGCGCATCGGAGACAGAGGAT
>NW_017268072.1:0-225 GCF_001594065.2 Cyphomyrmex costatus | reverse complement strand
TTCCGACACTGACACAACTCGTGATGGTATAATCTATTCTAATACTGTATTCTGTAACTTTAATGTTGCGCACTTTTTTTACCATTATATACACATGCGCAAAGACTATATGAAGATATTAAAACTGTCGTTGAGTTATAGAATATATATATATATATGGATACTAGTCATCGTCTTAATAATGGGTGCTTTCCATTTGATGACACAAGTCGACACAAATATCGT
>NW_017268071.1:0-225 GCF_001594065.2 Cyphomyrmex costatus | reverse complement strand
GTCTCTTAAGATCAGAATTTTTTACTGGCAATATATACTTTAACTCTAAATATCTCAGAAACTGTAAGAGAGTACCTAGACCATCTAGTTGTTAACGCAAAGTTATTCAAGATCATAACCTTAATAACATTTATCAAGGTCAAAGTCATTGTCCTAGCTGTATAAGTTTTTGTAAAGAATTCCCACACACAATATTAAATTAAAAAATACAAAAAACCTATTTTT
>NW_017268070.1:0-225 GCF_001594065.2 Cyphomyrmex costatus | reverse complement strand
GGCGGCCACGGCGTCGAGGGTGGCTGCGCGGCTGCCGTTGGTAACGAGCAGCGTTTCGAAAGCATCGAGCACGCGATCGCGGGTCGACGGCTCGGTAGGCATAGCTGTCACAGTACCGCTCCGCCCACTTTTTCGGCTGCCTGACGGGTAGGGAATATCACAACCGACTGCGTAGTCCAGTAAACCGTCTAGACGGTATAGTTAATCCGAAGTTTGATCCGGATG
>NW_017268069.1:0-225 GCF_001594065.2 Cyphomyrmex costatus | reverse complement strand
GCGTATGAGATGCTTCGGTATCTTTGCATACGTCTGACAGAGATAGAAACAATCGACATCCGCATGTCGACCCATCGCAAAGTACTCTCTAATCGCGTCTTGCTTGTTGCATGCGACGTCATCGAAGACAAAAATGGAATTTGGAAGCGCCTCGTTCGATGAAACTACATCGCTGTTATTGGAGAATGTAAAATAACCTATTTCTTCAATCGGTTCTAATAAATT
>NW_017268068.1:0-225 GCF_001594065.2 Cyphomyrmex costatus | reverse complement strand
ATTGGAACACATTAGCAGTCAGAATTCTTGCATTCGGAGGTAAGTCGTCTTATACGTAACTAACCATTTTAGACTAAAGATATGTCTGAAAAAGATTATGTTTCATAAAATAATTAATAAAGTAAGTAGAGGTTACGGGCGGGTTCTAAGCCATGGGGCTCCGAGGGGGGTGCGGGACGCGGGGGAAAGTACAAGGCGCGGGGGGGTAGACGTCACGGGAGGGGA
>NW_017268067.1:0-225 GCF_001594065.2 Cyphomyrmex costatus | reverse complement strand
TGATTTTATCATGAACAAACTGTATTCGACACACGATAATAAATGTTTAAAAAATTCATATGTCTGTCAATATTGACCGTACAAAAAAACCTATAGAAAAGAAGTTGCTCGTAATTAAATTGTTTACAACTTTTATTTGAACCATTTTTTCATCGGACGCGTCGTTTCCGATTTATCGACGCCAAATGCATGACGCATTCGAGAATTTTTCATTTTTCAAAAAAT
>NW_017268066.1:0-225 GCF_001594065.2 Cyphomyrmex costatus | reverse complement strand
TAATCTTGGTGGAATAATTAAAACAGGAAAAGATAAACTTAATAAGTTCGATAACACTAATGTTGTCTATAGGATTAATTGTAGGGATTGTGATATGACTTATGTCGGACAGACAAAAAGAAGACTCAGAACTCGATTGAAAGAACACAGGGATGATTTGAGGAAATCTAATAATAATTCTGTTGTAAGCAAACATCAATTAAATTGTAAACACGACATAGATTG
>NW_017268065.1:0-225 GCF_001594065.2 Cyphomyrmex costatus | reverse complement strand
ATTTCCTATTTCTGAAGAAAAATCTAAAATATTTAATGATGCAATTAAATACTGTTTATATTTGAACATATCAAAATTATTCGTTCTAGGAGTGTAATTAATTTTAAGAATTAATTTTCATTTTTTCATACAGGAATAAGTTGGATTCTAAATACTGAGGCAAGAAAATACTTCTAGCGCAATCTTTTGGAAGTCAAAGCAATCTATCCGATCTTTTTCTCGGCA
>NW_017268064.1:0-225 GCF_001594065.2 Cyphomyrmex costatus | reverse complement strand
AACTTTCGACTTGCACGGCGTTAGCTCGTCGGAATATTAGTCCGAGGATTCGAAAGAGGTTCGGTCGGTGGGAGAATGCAAGGCAAGTAAAGTCTCAGACAGGTATAAGATAACAAAACAATCGGATTTATTAAATTCGCCGAAATGGCTTGTATTCTACCAGAATAGATCAAAAGAAACGGCTTAGCGCCGAGACGGTCGCAATGTATATCGGCGAGTGCGTGT
>NW_017268063.1:0-225 GCF_001594065.2 Cyphomyrmex costatus | reverse complement strand
AACTGTTATTTTTTTAAATACATAATGAGATGGTATGTCACTATATAAATATTGTTTTGCTTCATCATCTCGAGTATTTAATTCAAAATAATCCAATAACATCGTCACTCGTTCTACAGCCGATCTTATTGCATCATTATTAACATTCTCATCAATGATTACACTATGTTCATTTGGCAAATGTACCGGTAAACGAAAAATAGCATGACTCTTTTCTTGTAAAGA
>NW_017268062.1:0-225 GCF_001594065.2 Cyphomyrmex costatus | reverse complement strand
GCCGAACGAAAGTGCGTGAAGTACCAGAGACCATAATAAGCATGTCGTACGGAACGGCATTCATTATTATGCATATGATAACCTGGAAATGAAAAAGCTGTCGGTCCGATGGGTACCACGGTTAAAAAAATGGCAGGAGCATTGGGAAAAGTGTATATCTTGCTAAAAGGGGATTACATTGGAAAATAAAAAAGAAACCTTAAGAAATCTTAAGAAACTTGCATT
>NW_017268061.1:0-225 GCF_001594065.2 Cyphomyrmex costatus | reverse complement strand
TACCTGGACATTTAAAGAAAAATATCCTGTTCTATTTCTGTACATTTCACCTAATCCTTGAAAGTTATTACCAAATAATCTTATATGAATACAGTCTATCGCTCCATCAATACAAGGAAGTCCAATAGCTCCAAATCCATATCCTAATTTTTTAAACAATCTTCTATTTTCTTGTATAGTTGCTTGGTTTGTCGGAAATTTGACATAAGTATTTAAATAAGCTGC
>NW_017268060.1:0-225 GCF_001594065.2 Cyphomyrmex costatus | reverse complement strand
GCCTGAATGAAGTACCCGGTCGAATAATTTTTAGCTTCCGTAAATAACGTTACAATCATTGATAATAATTTAAATTCCACGAGTGCACCAACTGCAACGTCACAGTCAGTTACCGTATTTTTGAAGAGGCAATCCTCGATAAAACACATTCTAATCAGCTTCCTCAGTGAGAAATGACAATGGAATCGACATCGAATTGATGTCGATTCGACGTCGAAATCATCA
>NW_017268059.1:0-225 GCF_001594065.2 Cyphomyrmex costatus | reverse complement strand
AAACCTAAGTATATGCCTTTGTATTCTTATTAAAAGATCTTCCTATTCGAAACCAAGTGACTTCTTTAAAAAAATTATATCACAATTAATTTAAAAACAAAATGAAGAGTTTATTTAAATAGAAAAATTTTTTATGTAAAGACACTTCGCGCTGCTGGTTCTCGATCTCGATGTAATAAAATAAAATAATAAAGATAAGAAACATTTTCACGAGAATTGAAGTGT
>NW_017268058.1:0-225 GCF_001594065.2 Cyphomyrmex costatus | reverse complement strand
GTCATCATTTCGTCTCCCGTCATTGTTACAACAAATTTTCTTAGCATTTGCCTCTGTTTTTTTAGTGGATGTAATTATAACATCCAACACTCTGTTCATCTGAGTCATGACATCAGCAATACCATGTCTGGAACAAAAGAATATAAATAAAGTTAATAATGTGAATCAGTAGAATATATATCAACTCATTATATGTATAATGAGAAAATTTTAATAAATTATTTC
>NW_017268057.1:0-225 GCF_001594065.2 Cyphomyrmex costatus | reverse complement strand
TTGAATGAATATTATATAAAAGGTGAAAATCATTAATATTTAAACATAAACACATAAGAATATAATCGTAATATGTAATATAGTAATTGATAATAAAATCAAATAAAAGTATAAAGATTATAATTATAGTATGTTATATAATCAAAGTGTAATTGATAATAGAATCAGATATTTAATATTTAAACATAAAACCATAAGAATATAATTGTAATATGTAATATAGTA
>NW_017268056.1:0-225 GCF_001594065.2 Cyphomyrmex costatus | reverse complement strand
ACTTAATATTTAATCATCGAAACTGCAACGTTGAACGACCACAGAGAGACCTATCTCAACAATTTTTTCTTAACACAAATCGAGCAGCGTACGATATGCGTTTAATCTTGTAAATTTCTAATTAAATTTACTCTTAAATTAATCAAAATTATACTCACCTTTAGAAAGTAAGTTTAATATAATTACAGTGTTCTCAAATGAACAACATGGAGAAATGATATTGTG
>NW_017268055.1:0-225 GCF_001594065.2 Cyphomyrmex costatus | reverse complement strand
ACAAAACATACTTGGATTTAATAAATAAAGACAATAACAGTAATAGAAATTGAATGTCATATTGAATATTGTCAGTGTTCTTTGTCACAGTCTAGATTCAATCGTTGTTACAACATGACAAATATTGTTAGATCATAAATTTTAATCTGAACTTAATTGTAATTTGCGTTTTGTGAATTTGATATGTGCTAATCTAGGGGTAAGCATAAAAACTGGTCAATATAC
>NW_017268054.1:0-225 GCF_001594065.2 Cyphomyrmex costatus | reverse complement strand
CATGTATTTTAGGTAATAAAATGAGTGGGGAAACAAGAAAGCGTAAATTTGTGGATGATGATATTGATGATGTTAATGATAATGGAGTAAACAAGAATTGTAAATGAAAAATAATAAAAGAGTGTATATCAGAGTATTCACACTCAGTATTCTTCGCTTCCTTCCATCCTTATTCGCATGGTATCGCGTTACATCGCGCTGCGACGGCTTTATCGCGTGCCGACA
>NW_017268053.1:0-225 GCF_001594065.2 Cyphomyrmex costatus | reverse complement strand
CCCAAGAACAGTTCCACAGATCAGAGTACTTAAATTAATTACATTATCTGTATTAATTGGCAGTAAATATATCCAAAATGATTGTAATAATATTTTCAAAAAGGACCATGTATTCGAAAGCATAGAGATTATAAAAATCATCATTATTAAATTAATAAACACGATTGCAATACATCCAATTATTATTCGAATTATCAAGTTACGCAGCATTCGGTATTCCTTTGG
>NW_017268052.1:0-225 GCF_001594065.2 Cyphomyrmex costatus | reverse complement strand
AAAATGATTGTCCCTAAACCGAAATTTCAACCTAGAAAGCCTAATGTGAGCACTTTGTCCAAAGCAAAAACACGAAGAGTGTCGAACACAACTGAGAAAAATGGGAAACGACGACAGGAAATTACCAGTCGCGTTTCAAGCATACAAATGGATATAGAAAATAAGGCTGAGGACCATCCTTGGTATCGCACTACAGAAATGCAGCAAATAATCGCAGCAAATCGA
>NW_017268051.1:0-225 GCF_001594065.2 Cyphomyrmex costatus | reverse complement strand
AAAGAAGAATTGTTGTTGGTTATTGAATAAATTTTTCCAGATACATAAATCAAAATTTTTTCTTTATCAGATAATTAATCGTCAATTGTGTCAATTACGTTATATACGTATATACCACCTTAACAAATGTGCACGCATAAATAAATGTATACATAATTAAGATGATGTAATTATTTAACAATTGAAACATTGGTAAAAAGAGAAAAAAACAAATGCTTGTACATG
>NW_017268050.1:0-225 GCF_001594065.2 Cyphomyrmex costatus | reverse complement strand
GTCGCACAGCTTAAGTATAACGTTATTACAATGTTGCTGGAACGAAATTTTGTTTAGTGGGTTGTTGATTAGATAAAAGGTTTTCTTCAATTTCACGCCATTTTGGATTACAAGTCATTGTAATAAATAGATCTGGTTTACCAAATTTACTAACAATTGCCATTTGTTATAGCCCGAATGGCTATCACTTATTTTATCAATTATTTCATTCAACCGGCATAGTAA
>NW_017268049.1:0-225 GCF_001594065.2 Cyphomyrmex costatus | reverse complement strand
CGTAAAAATTAATTAAATTTTATTATCAATTTTTGTGTGCACATAAAATTTCTTCTTCTGAGATGAACTTGCACAATTCCAATATGAAGAAAAAAGGAAGAAAAATTAATTATGCAAGAAGTTCAGTTAAAAAGAACAAACCTATAAACAGAATCTATTAGAGTTTTACGAGTGGAATGGGTTTGAACCCAGGTCAAATCAATGACGTCACATGCTCTACTTTGA
>NW_017268048.1:0-225 GCF_001594065.2 Cyphomyrmex costatus | reverse complement strand
CTGCTCAGATTCGTAATCTGCGACCTCGAAAAACCCCAAAGACCAAATTTGTTGTGATCGAATCACTTTTCGCATTCTGGTCCGCCATTTTGGATTCGCCATTTTGGATCCGCCATTTTGAATTTTGAAAATCTGAGGGCAGATTCGTAATCAGCGACCTCAAAAACCCTTGTATACACGTGCTCAACTGTGTATGTACAGTTCTTCTATAATACATGCATTAAT
>NW_017268047.1:0-225 GCF_001594065.2 Cyphomyrmex costatus | reverse complement strand
TTGTTGAGGACTCTGTGAAGTCGAAACTTTTCCGTATATACCGATGTAATTTTATTAATAATATATATATTTCTAACAACTAGTATAGCTCAATTAGTTTTTGACCTTGGAGGTAGATTAAGTTTAATTTGAAATTTATTTGAGCGGATATCAATTTAATTTAACAATATATTTGTTTTACAGTGTTCATTTCAAATTTCGTGCACTCTGTTGGGCCGAAAGGTA
>NW_017268046.1:0-225 GCF_001594065.2 Cyphomyrmex costatus | reverse complement strand
TTAAAATTTAAATACTAATAATTATTAGTCGATACAGTCCCCGATCTTTAAAAATACCATCGACTCGACGAACAGATCGAAAAGATAGGAATAGTGGAATATACAGAACGTATCATATTAAAGACCGCTAATATTGTAAAAATACATTGTTGCGTTTATAACCGTTTGTTCTCTTGGATAATACTTACAAATAAAAAATTCACTAGAATCAGCAATCTATCCTAG
>NW_017268045.1:0-225 GCF_001594065.2 Cyphomyrmex costatus | reverse complement strand
CGCGAGTGGCGTCTCCTACCCGTTGCACTAGGCCTTTTTTGGTCAGCCTGTCCAGCGCGGTCAGCAGCGTCGTTTGGGCTGGACGCTTCCCGGCGACGACATCTCGGATCTGTACTGACGTCATCGGCGCGTCACGACTCCACAGCACCTGCAGCACCGCATTTTCCAGCTCGCCAGGCGCCCGCGTTCTTTGTCCAGCCACTGTTGGTGCCTCACTTCGCTGCT
>NW_017268044.1:0-225 GCF_001594065.2 Cyphomyrmex costatus | reverse complement strand
AGAGAGAGAGAGAGAGAGAGAAAACGCGAAAATCCCGGAAATTCTCACTCGCACGTGAATCGGCTAATTCAATCTAACGGTAGAGGGGGCAGGGTCTTAGGAAAAGACGAGGGCTGCGTTTATACAGGAAGATTCATGAGGAAATTTTTGAACAAGAACACGAAAATTACACTCTCAGCGGTAAAATAACAATAAGCGTGTTTATTAAAAACAATAGAAAAAAAA
>NW_017268043.1:0-224 GCF_001594065.2 Cyphomyrmex costatus | reverse complement strand
GTCAGCGTGAACGCGTCTTCCTAGAAGAAATATCTCGCAAGATAACGCGTAGTAATTTGTTTATGTTCAGCAGCCATCGGCGCTCTTCTTAGAAATTTTATCGCGTAAGATAACGCGTAGTAATTTAATAACGTTCAGCAGCCATCGGCGCTCTTCCTAGAAATTTATCGCGTAGTACTTTGATTCCTCTATCGGGGGATCGTTCAGCAGCCATCGGCGCTGAC
>NW_017268042.1:0-224 GCF_001594065.2 Cyphomyrmex costatus | reverse complement strand
TTTCAAAATTTTACAATTAGAAGGTTTGCTTCTAAAATATATTTTATTATATATACATGCATAAAAGCGTTACATTAAAATATATTACAACATTAAAATGTGTATATTAACTTTTAGATGGATTTAATAGATTATTATATATCAGAAATTTAGTTATCAACATCGAGGTTGATTTCAACGCACTGTAGCAGTTCGATAATTGTGTCAGTCGATGCACTTGGTGC
>NW_017268041.1:0-224 GCF_001594065.2 Cyphomyrmex costatus | reverse complement strand
TATTATTAGTTTGATCTTGTGGCATCGTCAAGATCTTTAAAGCGTAAAAATAAAATGTGAAAATTTTTATGTATGTATGTACATGTATATGTACATATACACGCACACATACAAAAAATTTTCACGTTCTGCTCTAGGGACTAAGTTACACGATTGCTACGCTGAACAAGGTCACCTTAAATTTTTTTAATGGAACCATCTAGATTTTATTGCATATTATTATA
>NW_017268040.1:0-224 GCF_001594065.2 Cyphomyrmex costatus | reverse complement strand
GAAATATATATATAAATTTATTATAATAATAATACCGATATATACGGAAAATTTCGACTTCACAGAGTCCTCAACAGCCGCAACCGAATTCTTAAAAATTAATTTAATATTTGGCGCAATTTGGGGGAACTTTTCAACGTATATTACTTAAAAATATTGCAAAGAATATTACTACGTCGACTCGCCATCAGAGGTCTATGGATATTCGTAAAGTTTCTCGCAAG
>NW_017268039.1:0-224 GCF_001594065.2 Cyphomyrmex costatus | reverse complement strand
TACCTTATATTTGTTATAATTTAACCAAGTAATACGATATGCAATACACTCATTATCCACAATAAAAAAAAAAAAGGCATACTGATAACGACTATAAAGATGACAATTGTATAAATTTTATGCGTAGAAAATTAATGTACATAGTCGAATAAACACGTTTTATAATTGTTGCAACTCTCTATAAATAGTTTTAACTTTGTAACAAAATTACATTTGCGCACAAA
>NW_017268038.1:0-224 GCF_001594065.2 Cyphomyrmex costatus | reverse complement strand
AATATTATATGTATAATAATAAGTACATATAATAATACGAAAATTAATTTTGTTTACATTCCCAATTTTTCCTATATTCTTCTTGTTGCATAAGCACAAACATTAAATTATTCATTATATGAATAATAGTATAAGATAATGCGTCTTTCTTTGTCACTCGACTTGCGTGATTTCACATTTTCACGGCGAAATTTTATGCCGAGCCCGCTCACACGAATAATTTC
>NW_017268037.1:0-224 GCF_001594065.2 Cyphomyrmex costatus | reverse complement strand
ACTCCGCTTGCTAGCAAATCGTTGAGGGGAAAAAATGCTACTCACTGGGGGAGGCCTACTATCCCTGTAATGAAATTTAAATTTAAGAAGCTAGAACTAGGCGGTTCTCACGTCGCGAGGAATGTTGATAACGCGAAAGTCACGCGAGTGCTGTTGTTGGACGGAATCTCGGCTGATGAATACGCAAAGAATGTAAATTATCGTTGACGATCCGGCGAGTACTT
>NW_017268036.1:0-224 GCF_001594065.2 Cyphomyrmex costatus | reverse complement strand
CGTAAGACGTACGAATGTTACTAAATACCTACGATTTCTTGTAAATCTTATGTAAATCTCGTATGAAACTGTCTGTAAAGATATTTGTATAAAGATATAAGTACTTATAAGATTTACACAAGAATATATATTACAAATCTTACAATTATAATTAGAATTTAGGGAATTAGTAGATATATAAGTAATAAATTTACAGAATTTTATCATATTAGAAAGTAAAGTCG
>NW_017268035.1:0-224 GCF_001594065.2 Cyphomyrmex costatus | reverse complement strand
TAAAATTTATATGGCCATCGGGTGTTGCAGATATTAAATATTTTAAGGTGTTGCATTTTTTATATTCCGACCAAGTAATACTTTGATGTATCGGATTGATTGATTTCTCAATTTCAATTTCACAACAATCTATTATCGATTGCACATTGTAATATTTGTCACGAAATTCTCTTGGCAAATTCCTTCGAATTGATGTCGTAGTAGGCCAGATTATTAATTTTTTT
>NW_017268034.1:0-224 GCF_001594065.2 Cyphomyrmex costatus | reverse complement strand
ATTCTATAACTAGTTCTATAACTAGTAATCTAGTTTTCTGTCCGTGATCCTATCTCAAGAGCAGAATTACCCTACAATGCTTGTATAACTTCAATTGTCTCATCTTTTTTTTCCTATTCTAAGATTATACTAATTGAGAGCAAAATTTTATTAAAATGTAGTTTTTTTGACATCAAATAAATTAAAAGAAAAATAATACCATATTATTGACAATAGAATATCTT
>NW_017268033.1:0-224 GCF_001594065.2 Cyphomyrmex costatus | reverse complement strand
ATTCCGTCGTAACCTAGATTCATCCTACCATGTCGAAGACCTTCCTGATTCCGATGATGAGTTACCTCGGAAGAATGCTAGTCACTCACGTGACCATAGCTGGACGGAAACGCCTTTTTCGGCATTTACGTCTCCGAACGATGTAGGGTCTGAGGGATCTCCCCCTCCTCCTCCCTTCCCCCTTGTGCCCTTTAACGAAACACTCCCGTCACTAGCGGAACTCC
>NW_017268032.1:0-224 GCF_001594065.2 Cyphomyrmex costatus | reverse complement strand
GGCCTAGTTAAGCGTGTCCAGATAGGGCCTAGTTAAGCGTGTCCAGATAGGGCCTAGTTAAGCATGTCCAGATAGGGCCTAGTTAAGCATGTCCAGATAGAGCCTAGTTAAGCGTGTCCAGATAGGGCCTAGTTAAGCGTGTCCAGCTAGGGCCTACATTGGCACGCCAAAGTAGGCCCTATCCTGGCAAGTTCAATTATGTTCTACTTTGGCATGCGTCACAA
>NW_017268031.1:0-224 GCF_001594065.2 Cyphomyrmex costatus | reverse complement strand
GACCCGCTCGACGGGGGCGTTGATCTCAGTCTCGGCGTCGAGAGCCGGGAGGCCTTCAGCTGGAGCTCTGGGCGGAATTTTCGGCACGTTCAACCTCCGTCTTGATCTTGCGCAGCGTCTCACCGATGCCACACTCGAGGTCATCCTCAAATTCTGCGGTCCCACCCAGCACATTCTGGGTGAGCACGTTGGACAACTTGCTGACGCCGCGCGGCGCGGTGCGG
>NW_017268030.1:0-224 GCF_001594065.2 Cyphomyrmex costatus | reverse complement strand
TGGTTTGAACGGCTACTTCCATTCTTCCAATAACTTCTTCCGGTGAAGCAGGCTCCGTTTCATGAACTATTTTCTTTAGATGACTCCAAAGGAAAAAGTCCAGCGGTGTCAAATCAGGTGACCTAGTAACAATTAATATTAAAATACTTTCTTCTATATTCTTCTTCTTTTTTAAAAGAATTAATATTTAAAAGAAGATTGTTACTAGATCACCTGATTTGACA
>NW_017268029.1:0-224 GCF_001594065.2 Cyphomyrmex costatus | reverse complement strand
CGCACGAAGAAATATACGGAAAAAAGTTTTAACACCGCGCTGCCGCTGGCAATACTCAATATCTGCTTTGACTCTATATAGGGTGCCATGATGATCGTGTCCCACATCATTGTCGCGAGATGCATCGATTTTTGCAACCGGAGAAAACTCCACGGAATTTTGTAATACACCGCGTGAAAATTTCAACGCCGCCGCTGTTCTTGCCGTAAAAAGCCAGGTGTGTC
>NW_017268028.1:0-224 GCF_001594065.2 Cyphomyrmex costatus | reverse complement strand
AATTAACATAATGATACAATTTGGTCTTAAACGTAATTCGTAAGGAGGAAGAGATGATGGAGATAAAGTATTTAAATATTCAGGTAATAAAACTTCACTCATCTCACCATTTTCACCACAATTTTCAGTACTATCTATGCTTGTATATATTCGTTCTTCATATATATCTAATAATTCGACAACTCGTTTATTAATTTCATCTACATCAGCATTTCTTGCAGAAA
>NW_017268027.1:0-224 GCF_001594065.2 Cyphomyrmex costatus | reverse complement strand
ATAAAGTATTTGCAGAAGCACATGCGTATCTTACAAATTCATGTAATCCCGACGATTACATAGATATAACATTTACAGCCGATGCTCTCGCCCGTGGTCCTGTGTGGATGTCTTATCAATACGTTCGAGACTTTCAATATATAGATTTATGGGAGTTGGTTAGTCGAGCCGCTCAAAGTGCCACAGATTTTTGTATTAACGACAGTTGTACATTAACATCTTGT
>NW_017268026.1:0-224 GCF_001594065.2 Cyphomyrmex costatus | reverse complement strand
TTCATATATATGCGCGCAATATGGCGGAGTTCAGTCTTGCTTGCTATTGGCTAGATATAAAAGGCTGCAATAGCAGACCTTATTACTTCGACCATGTTATAACCTATTCTAATAGAATACGCGTATGTACAACATATGTACATACATGACAGATGACACATCCCAGATAACAATTCGTGCGAGCTCATATTGCCCTCACGCGTGCGTATCACATCGTGCCCATA
>NW_017268025.1:0-224 GCF_001594065.2 Cyphomyrmex costatus | reverse complement strand
AACAATCCTTTCTTATAGTATTAAATATTAATTGGAATAATAAATTGTAAACGTATACTTATGTTGATTATACTATATTAATAAAATAATTACAAATACCTACATTGAATCATAACTTAACAAAAAAAATCGTAAAAATGTGCCTATTTCTCACCGAATTAACCATAATACTCCCTTAAACTTTCCACGCGAAGTAACTTTAACCCCCCCCCCCCCCCCCCTCC
>NW_017268024.1:0-224 GCF_001594065.2 Cyphomyrmex costatus | reverse complement strand
TCGACGAAATTTTATACAATATGGTTGACAAAAAGATGTACAAATGAGATATTGCTTCTTGGCTCTTTATTAACACGCTCTGCAAATAAAAAGAGGATTATTCATTATTTAGATCCACATAATAGAATGTTTTCAAATTATAAAGTTATCCAACCTCTAATCGTATACAAATCTAATTCGGAATAATTTGAAAATCAATTTTACTTCACTCTCTCTCTCTCTCT
>NW_017268023.1:0-224 GCF_001594065.2 Cyphomyrmex costatus | reverse complement strand
TCAACTGTGCAAATAATGATTTTGTGTTTTCTGATTCTTGCAATGATGATTCCTCTGTAATACTGTTTGATGGTCTATTACCAACAATATCAACAATTAATTTTAATAAAACGTTTGTAAATGATAATATAATAATGGATTATAAGGATTTTGAAAAAGAAACATCCACTGAATATGCAAGCAATCAATTCGCTGATAATGTCGAAGATGAAGGACTTGATGAT
>NW_017268022.1:0-224 GCF_001594065.2 Cyphomyrmex costatus | reverse complement strand
TAGTATAGTAGGAGACTGCAAGAATTCATCGGGATTCAATGAAGTTATTCTATATTCGGAATTGCGTTGGATTCTTGCGCTTCGATGCTGACCTGATTCATAGGGCGCGTTATCTTTGGAGTTGCCATCGGGGCCGCGTCCCTTATTCCCGATGGGCCCGTGGAGTTTCCCGGCATATGGCTTCGAAGTTTATTGTTATATTCACGGGTCCTGCATTCGTCAAT
>NW_017268021.1:0-224 GCF_001594065.2 Cyphomyrmex costatus | reverse complement strand
AATATTTATTAATAATTTATTAATAATGTATATAATGTTATTATATATATATAAATATATATATATATGTAAATAATAAAATTAAAATATCGAAACTATGTGTCCAGGTATTCACTAATAACGAGGAATTAAGTATCTAGATGTTGTCTATATATTCGTCGTCGAGAAAGTAAGTGTCTACGTGTTTGATTTCGAGGAAGTGAGTGTCTAGGTGTTCGCTGTCG
>NW_017268020.1:0-224 GCF_001594065.2 Cyphomyrmex costatus | reverse complement strand
TGGAGTCTGTTATCGCCATATGGCTTAGTAAAGCATCTGAAAGGTTAAAAAAAAAAGATAATAATAATAAGTGATCTCTCTCACCTCTACGGTTAATATATTATACTTAATTACTACCTATTTTTTCATTTTAATAATTATATAATTATTATTTTTAGTATTATAAAAAATATTATAAACACATACCTGTTGTAAGCTATTATATGTATATGCGTGTGCATTAT
>NW_017268018.1:0-224 GCF_001594065.2 Cyphomyrmex costatus | reverse complement strand
AGTTACTCGGGGGTTTTCGGGGTCGCAGATTACAAATCTGATATCAGTTTTCACTCATATATAGGTGTCTTCCACTTATATTCAATCGTTTTGAATCCCAAAACCTATTTTAATTTTCGTATTCAGCAACCCTGCGAACCCCCGAGTAACTTTTCTCAAGCGAATTCAGTAGATTTTCAATTTTCATATCCGCCATATTTGATCCGCCATTTTAAATTTTTAGA
>NW_017268017.1:0-224 GCF_001594065.2 Cyphomyrmex costatus | reverse complement strand
GATTATACTAACTTTTATGCGATTGAAACAGAATGTGAGCTATGCATTTTTAAATATTTTATTCAAAACATATTCAGAACGACACATTGCAAATATCATTTGTAATATTCTAGATATATTAGGAAACGCATTGAAATATTCAATTTATTTCCCACAGAAGAATGAAATATTAAGGAATATCCCATTCTGTTTCAAAGACTACAAAAGTGTAAGCGTTATTCTTG
>NW_017268016.1:0-224 GCF_001594065.2 Cyphomyrmex costatus | reverse complement strand
CCTCGGCGGCGAGCGCCTGCTGGATCACGGCTGACTGCGCGTGCGCTCGATACAGCACCGCGATGTCGGATGCCGGGACGCCCTTCGCCACACGAGCGGCGATGTCTGCGGCGATGCTCTCCGCCTCGGCGGTCTCGGAATCGTACGCCGTGACCGAGGGAGCGTCTGTCGAGAGTGCTTCGCGGGCCGGAACCAGTTCGAGCGCACCTGGTCGACCGCGCATG
>NW_017268015.1:0-224 GCF_001594065.2 Cyphomyrmex costatus | reverse complement strand
TATACACACTCACGTAAAGCCCTGGGGAGTTAGTTTATATATTGTTTAGGTTTAATATATATTATGGATCCAGTACAATAATAACAGAAGCTTTTTTTCTTCAAATTAACATTTAAAATATATGATCATTTTAGGAAAATTATGTACGGAAATTAATAAAAGAAGGCATATGAGATGTGAATTTATCGATGGAAATTTGTTTCATACATACATCATCGTAAAAT
>NW_017268014.1:0-224 GCF_001594065.2 Cyphomyrmex costatus | reverse complement strand
GAGCCAACTCACATCGCGTGATTCCCTAAGGCCGGGTTCACACCTTGACGGAAAAGCGAAAAGCAAAAGAGTAGTTAACCGATCAGAACTCGCTGATAGTAAATAGTACGAAACTAACAGAAAGTCGACTACCTGATTGGCTACTGCTTTTCCGCCTTCCGTTTTTCTATCAAGGTGTGAACCCAGCCTAAGGTTCACACCTTGACGGAAAAGCGGAAAAAGAT
>NW_017268013.1:0-224 GCF_001594065.2 Cyphomyrmex costatus | reverse complement strand
AGTTCTCGGTACGGTACTTGCTCCATCTCATCTTTCTCTTCTTCTGAGATTGCCTCATCCATATGCGATAATTTTACACCAGATTCTATCGGAGTAGACACCGGGTTTGCATCAGTCATGTTGAATTTTTCGATAATTCTTCTTGTATATGCTTCTTGAGAAATATATATATTTCCCGTTGGTCCTTCTCGTTCAACTCGCATTCCAAGGATTTCAGTTACTTG
>NW_017268012.1:0-224 GCF_001594065.2 Cyphomyrmex costatus | reverse complement strand
ACTTTACTATGATGAAGTAATAATTACAATATTAATTAAAACTAATTTATAATAATAGACTTTCTAAAATTTCTATGCTTTTCTTACAATTATGATTGAATTGTGTATTGTATAATGAAACTACTGTTATGATGTAGGTTCATTTTGCCCCAGAAATGTGGGATGACATCAGCAAACATAAATTAAAACGGGATGCAATACCAACAATTATTGGTTTTTTTTTT
>NW_017268010.1:0-224 GCF_001594065.2 Cyphomyrmex costatus | reverse complement strand
TTGTAGATTTCGCGATTTCCTTTCCCCACGTAAGTTTTGAAACTACAGAAATTCTCTTCACTTATTAACTTGATAAAGATCCGTTGATTGCGATATTTCTTGCAATGTGTCAGTTTCGCACTGTGCATGAATTTTTCACAAGAAATATCACAATTGATAAAAAAGATAAGATTTAAATTTTAAGAGAATGGTAAAATACTTTTTGAAAAAATATACTCATGAAT
>NW_017268009.1:0-224 GCF_001594065.2 Cyphomyrmex costatus | reverse complement strand
CGTCACGTAAACTCAACAAAGTGTTCATTATACAAATGTTAATTATAATGCTGTGGTACTTTCGCACAGTAATCGCCATACTTATAGATATATATTTAATTCTTATTGCGAAGAACAAAAACCAACTATGGACACTGGCTAATGTTGTCGTAATGTTGCATAACATTTGTATTTTTATTCAGCGAAGTATCCTATTTCTTACAGTGAATTATTTTTGTCAAAGT
>NW_017268008.1:0-224 GCF_001594065.2 Cyphomyrmex costatus | reverse complement strand
ATTTCCTCATTTTACTATTCAGATCTCTCAATTTCAGTAATAATAACTTTGTGATTTCAATTTTAATAGATACTGCGATTCTCAAGCTTGCGAGGAGTACTCTCCGAAATTCGACGATTCTCATAATGATAAATATGTCGTTACTATATTTTCAGTAATTGCTACGTCATTCTCCTTCTAATTTTTTTCGAACTGAACGAAGCGGTTGCGAGAATACATTTTGG
>NW_017268007.1:0-224 GCF_001594065.2 Cyphomyrmex costatus | reverse complement strand
TTTTTTTAATATATTTGATTTGATGCAAAAATAGCTTAATCTGGATTTTAAATGTAGTACTGTGTTTTTTTTTTTAATGCAATTTCAAGGCTAATATTTGGGGAAGTTTTACATCTCAGAAGTATCGAACTAATGATACCAATTTGAACTCGATTGGTGCGGGGGCAGATTTGACATGCTTATTCCGCTATGCCCTTTATTTGTACTACATATTAAGTAGATAT
>NW_017268006.1:0-224 GCF_001594065.2 Cyphomyrmex costatus | reverse complement strand
TCAAAGTAGAGCATGTGACGTCATTGATTTGACCTGGGTTCAAACCCATTCCACTCGTAAAACGGTAATAGATTCTGTTTATAGGTTTGTTCTTTTAACTAAACTTCTTGCATAATTAATTTTTCTTCCTTTTTTCTTCATATTGGAATTGTGCAAGTTCGTCTCAGAAGAAGAAATTTTATGTGCACACAAAAATTGATAATAAAATTTAATTAATTTTTACG
>NW_017268005.1:0-224 GCF_001594065.2 Cyphomyrmex costatus | reverse complement strand
TGTTCCATTCGTTATATAACGATTATGAGTCTATTACTTTATATTTTACACACACACACACACACGGGCGGGTGCAAGGGGGCGGCCTTCGGCCACCCCTCGCACCCACACCGTCACAGAGGTCTGCCCTGACAGTACAATCACAGCAATAGTGCAATCGTAGAAGTCGTGTGCCCCTGTGCGGGGGGAGGGGGGGGGGGGGAAAGTTACTTCGCGTGGAAAAT
>NW_017268004.1:0-224 GCF_001594065.2 Cyphomyrmex costatus | reverse complement strand
AGTATACTTACAATATATCTTCGTCTAATTCCGCCATTCTTCTTCTTCTAAATTTGGGTGGCCCAGGTTCCGTAAAGAAAGAACGGATTTTCGTGGCCAGTCGGAACAAACAAAACAAAATTCAGTATACAAGGCATTGGCAGCCTCGAAACCGGGCAAAAATGCATGAGTGATGCAATAACCTTAGAACATATATATCTGGAAGGGGAATGAAGGATCGTGGC
>NW_017268003.1:0-224 GCF_001594065.2 Cyphomyrmex costatus | reverse complement strand
GTCCATAATAACCATCTGTTCCTATGTTTTTTCTAAATTTTGTAGATTTTCCATCTATTTTGCAAGATTCTCTTGTTCGAACTGTCTTTTTTTGTCGACGTTTTTCCAGATTCTCGGTAATAGAAGGAACACTACTACAAACATTTTTATGGAATTCTGTGAGAACTTGTTGCGTGTTATGCTGAATAACAGCTGCCGCAATTCTGGTATTATAAGAACCTCGC
>NW_017268002.1:0-224 GCF_001594065.2 Cyphomyrmex costatus | reverse complement strand
TATACATTAATATTAAATTAAATATATTTCTGGCGGGAAAATACAAATAAAAAGTATTAAATACAAAAAAGATTTTAAAAAATTTGAAAAATTTTACACACTTTTTAGCATGATATTTTTTAAAGGTGTGGAACATTGTTTTAAAAATCAAAAAACTGAATTATAATTTTTAAAACAATGCTCCACACCTTTAAAATATATGAATACGCCATATTTCATTTATT
>NW_017268001.1:0-224 GCF_001594065.2 Cyphomyrmex costatus | reverse complement strand
ATCATACCTAATGATGAATTTCATAAAGCAATCAATTTAGAGAGAGTATTTGGTTCCACTTTCTTTAGTTTTAATAATAAATTTTCAAACACACTTATGGAATATCAATGGGATCTCCCCATAGTAGGAAACCTTGTGAAAAACATCGGTCTGCCAAACAATTATGTAATGTCTAATTATTTTTATTTAAATTTTATTAAACTGAGTAGTGGAACCTGTACAAC
>NW_017268000.1:0-224 GCF_001594065.2 Cyphomyrmex costatus | reverse complement strand
TTCGCATGTCGCTCTCCTATGCTCGGTAGAATCCGCACTGACAAACTGCTCAATCACGATCCGTTCAATCCGACCGGCCTGGATTGACGTATGCATCGGTCAGATTTTAATGTAACCCCAACGAGTTCAACGGAGGCGACCCCGATCGCTCTGCTGAGCTTTGCGCAGCGAGATAAGAGACAAGGCACTGCCATGCTCGACCCGAGATCGCCCGACGCTAGACA
>NW_017267999.1:0-224 GCF_001594065.2 Cyphomyrmex costatus | reverse complement strand
GATAAATGAGTATTTTAAATACAATATAAATCTAATATTAAATATAAATAAATTTCTGTCTGTAAATAATTCAGTATACATATTTATATATATATAAATTGTTTATTATATTATAAATATTAAATTAGATATACATATAATATGTGTAATACATAATTATTACATAATTTGTGTTATAATGGTTGGGTTAGAGTTTCTTTTTTAGCGTTAGGAAAGCAACGTCT
>NW_017267998.1:0-224 GCF_001594065.2 Cyphomyrmex costatus | reverse complement strand
GGAGGGGGAGTGACGAGTGGAGGAGGTCCGGTGGGTCGAAGATGGTGGAGGTGCGAGTGAAAGATGAGAGAGGATGTTAATAAGTTGTAATAACGAAAAAGAGTGAATTACGACGAAAGAGAGGGATGGTGGGGATGGGTGGCGGGGAGAGGTGGAGGGGCGAGTGGAGGAGGTCCGGTGGGTCGAAGATGGTAGAGGTGTGAGTGAAAGGTGAGAGAGGATGT
>NW_017267997.1:0-224 GCF_001594065.2 Cyphomyrmex costatus | reverse complement strand
CATATTAAATACATATATATATATATATATTGTGACGTGACACTTTGTGTCCGTCACTCGTAAATGCATTGGCACAGAGATCCTGTGTCCTCTAAACTCGAAGGGCGAGGGCACAAGCGAGCGTACCAAATTTATTTTTTTTTTGTTTCGTTTTGTATATCCTTTTATATAAAATATTTAGTAATTTCAGATTTTTAAAGAACGATTATTAGTCACATTAGAGC
>NW_017267996.1:0-224 GCF_001594065.2 Cyphomyrmex costatus | reverse complement strand
ATTTTTTAACAATTTTTCTAATTGTACGTGTAATATTGTTCTGAATTTTTTAATATGTAGAATTATGTATTTTTTAATATGTAGAATTTTTTAAAAATTTCACATATCATTTGGATGAAAATGTTTTCAATATTTTATAGAAAGTGACAATTTTCAACGATTTGTAATTAGAAAATTTGTCAATTTGGAGATCAAGACGAATCGAATCAATAAAAAAGTTGACG
>NW_017267995.1:0-224 GCF_001594065.2 Cyphomyrmex costatus | reverse complement strand
TAATTCTAATGACATGTATCATTTGTATAAAAGATTTGATATCAATAGTCGGCGCCAAGTTATATTCTAATCTTTAAAAACCTACGTGATATTATCCTTATTAGTTACTTAAATCAATGACATGTATCATTTGTATAAAAGATTTGATATCAATAGTCGGAGCGCCAAGTTATTCTACCTTATTACTTACTTAATTTTAATGACATTTATCGTTTGTATACAAG
>NW_017267994.1:0-224 GCF_001594065.2 Cyphomyrmex costatus | reverse complement strand
TCATCACATATTAGTTGCAGAGTTATGGCATAAAAACATTTTCTATTAATGTAGACATCCGAACTTTCACTTGGAGCCTTGATAGCAACATACGTTCCATCGATAGCACCAATTATTCCTTCTATTCCAGCAGAAGCTTGAAAAGATAGCGCTATGCGTTGGCGTTCCTCTCTATTTGGCCAAAATATTATTTCTGGAGAAATTTCATTTAAAGCAGTTACAAC
>NW_017267993.1:0-224 GCF_001594065.2 Cyphomyrmex costatus | reverse complement strand
GAAATGTTAATAATTTATTCGAGGCTGCTTAAATGAAGGGGCCTTGACCAAACACAGAAAAAAAGAGAAACATTAACCATATGTTAATAATTGAAAAAGGGCACCATAAATGATTATATTTAATTACAATCTGAAATTACAATTCCATTTTGAAAATATATTGTAGCAATTATCCGGTACTAATATAGTAATCGTAAAAAAAACCAATATATTATATTTCATAG
>NW_017267992.1:0-224 GCF_001594065.2 Cyphomyrmex costatus | reverse complement strand
CACCGCTCACGGCAGTAGCCCAGAACTGGTCGATCGACAGAATCTGTGGCAAGCCGAGGTAGTCGTGCCTGCGTCGGCGCAAGCTCTGCTCGAACTCCGGCTCAGCGAACGTGGCATCGCGGCCATCGGCTACGTGGTGCACGTGCCGCACTATCTATCGTCGATCGAGTACCCCGATGCGGCGTTAGCGTTGCTCGAAGCCGTATCGGACCGCACGGGACTAG
>NW_017267991.1:0-224 GCF_001594065.2 Cyphomyrmex costatus | reverse complement strand
AAAACCTCATAAAAATAAAAAAAACAGATGCAATTTTGAAATTAACTTATTATCTATTTATAAGAATTAAAAAATTCTTAGAATAACTTCCTAACAAAACTAATTTCTAAAAATTTTGATATTGCTCTTTTTTCACAATAAATAAAACTAATTTGTACATTCAATTAAAAATAGATAAAATATAAATTAGATTATTATAAAAGAATTATATTCAAAATATTTTT
>NW_017267990.1:0-224 GCF_001594065.2 Cyphomyrmex costatus | reverse complement strand
ACTTCTCTTTTTCGCGTCGCGTCGTGAGACGATGGACGACGCAACGCGTGACGTCGTGACGTGATCAGTGGAAACGTACCCTTATGTACGCGTCCAATCGTCTATGCTGCCTTCCTTTTTCCAATTAATTGTGTTCAGCAGAAAGTTTATTTTGCAACTGTTTGGAAGTTTTGTTTGCACTGATTGGATTATACTTTTAGATTCAGAAATATGATCTTATCTTA
>NW_017267989.1:0-224 GCF_001594065.2 Cyphomyrmex costatus | reverse complement strand
TAAAAATGCGGACAGAGAAGAAGAAGGAGAAGGAGAAGGAGATGGAGAAGGAGAAGGAGAAGGTGAAGGAGACGTTTCTTATTTTTGCATTAAAATCACCACTTTTTGACCGCTTATATCTCCATAACTGCTTGACCGATTTAAAATTTTTTTGTCTCAAGTTACTCGTGGCGATGCCGCCTTTCAAGACATATAACGTTCGATTCAAAATTTTTTATATTTTA
>NW_017267988.1:0-224 GCF_001594065.2 Cyphomyrmex costatus | reverse complement strand
AGACATTTCGACTGCATGCGGAGCGGTGAGGGGGACAGTGCAACTTTCGGTTGATTTTCGAATTATTTACTTCTAGCTTTCGCTGTCCCCCTTACCACACCGCACCGTGTACAGATCAATGCCATTCAATCGTCATTGGGCATTTGGCCTGCACGCGGAGCGGTGAGGGGGACAGTGCAACTTTCGGTTGATTTTTGAAACGTTTACGTCTAGCATTCGCTGTC
>NW_017267987.1:0-224 GCF_001594065.2 Cyphomyrmex costatus | reverse complement strand
AAAAAAAATTTTCGTTTTTTGATTTTTCAGAAAAAAAAATTTTGGTTTTTGCATTTTTCAAAAGTAAAATTTTCGATTCGGCATTTTTCCGAAAAAAAAATTTCAAAAAAAAAAAAATTTCGATTTTGCAATATTAAAAAAAATAATTTTCGATTCGGCATTTAAAAAAAAAAAAATTTATTTCCAAAAAAAAAATTTTCGTTTTTTGATTTTTCAGAAAAAAA
>NW_017267986.1:0-224 GCF_001594065.2 Cyphomyrmex costatus | reverse complement strand
TTTCTAACTCATTTTAATTATAATTGTATTTCGATACAATTACAAGGTAATTAATTATTTTTTTAATTTAATTGTTACTAAATTAACAATATAGATATGATGTACTGTGACGTGACATTTTGTCAGTCACCCAGAAAAACAGAATAACGTGAGATCCTGGATCCTTCAGGGTCAACGGGCGAGCGCACAAACGAATGTGCGACATTATTATTTAATTTTATTTC
>NW_017267985.1:0-224 GCF_001594065.2 Cyphomyrmex costatus | reverse complement strand
AAATTTGGTGGAATGGACCTCCTTGGTTGTCGTTGGATGAGCATGAATGGCCTGTCGGAGATTTCGATGTTCCAGACGTGGAATTGCCTGAATTAAGAAGTGTAACATTAGCAGCCGAGATAAAGGCTGAACGATGGGATCTGTTTGAACGATTTTCCAAACTGCATCGATTAATCCGCGTGACCGCGTTTTGTCTTAGATTCATACAGAACTGTAAGATTAAG
>NW_017267984.1:0-224 GCF_001594065.2 Cyphomyrmex costatus | reverse complement strand
ATATATAAATATAATATATAATATATAATATAACATACAAATATATATATAAAAATATAATTTAAATTCTTTCTACATATACACACTGTTTATTCCACAGTATATAATTTCTGATAGGTTGAAATTCTTATTCTCTGTTGTTCCCTGTTCCTTTTATTCTACATAGCCCCTGAGAATAGTTTATTCCGGTCTTTTTCGTATACCTAACCTCATAAGGTATAATG
>NW_017267983.1:0-224 GCF_001594065.2 Cyphomyrmex costatus | reverse complement strand
ATTGTCCAACTGTAACCTCGATGAAGATTTACGTGAACAGGTAAATAATTATAACATAATTTTAATAAATTTGATTGTTCTATGTGCGTAATTTTTTTAGCGCACATAGAAGTTCGGACGCTTGCATTAATTTTACGTTAAAGAGCAACAATTGCATTACTCTTCAATATATGTAAAAATGTTTGTGCGCAGTACGTATTAACCCCATAGGTATATAAGGATTT
>NW_017267982.1:0-224 GCF_001594065.2 Cyphomyrmex costatus | reverse complement strand
ACCAACGGTTTGCTCCCAGGGTAAACCGATCACGTCGGTGTATAGGTAATTCAGGAAGGCTTTATAGACTTTATAGGAATATTCATCATGCTGAATAACACTGCTCGGACAGAAGAACGTTAATAAAATGAGGAAATTGAAAAAGACTTTAACACTAATCTTTTGTTAACTCATTACGTACCTCTGATTCTTTTCCGACCAAACATGTTGAAACATCATTTTAA
>NW_017267981.1:0-224 GCF_001594065.2 Cyphomyrmex costatus | reverse complement strand
CACGGCTAGTGCGTGTTATCTGGGGTGGGGATGTCTCCGCATAAGGTATATCCTACCTTACATATATATATATTTTTCATAAAGATTATAACTATAAAAGTATGAATATAAAATATTTCAGTGAGCAGAATGACATATGTTTAGGAATTATTAAGTTAGGTCATTTGTTTTATGTTAATATAGCATAATTATTGTATAACAAAACAAAAATTACATTATCAAAA
>NW_017267980.1:0-224 GCF_001594065.2 Cyphomyrmex costatus | reverse complement strand
ACTGTAGTAACGGCAGAGTTTACGTTACTGTAGTAACCTCCCTTCATTTCAAACCAATTCTGTATATAAAACAAAATAAATTTGGAAGAAATTCTCATATCAATCGTGCAAGAAAATAAAAGTCTTTATGATAAAACGGACAAACAATTTAAAAATACAATGAAAAAGAAGGATTTATGGAAACTGATAGCTATCAATTTGAAAACTTTATATGATATCGATAC
>NW_017267979.1:0-224 GCF_001594065.2 Cyphomyrmex costatus | reverse complement strand
ACACATATATATATATATAATATTATTTTATAATTTTTTTATACAGATGAGGCAACCGATTTATGACGGCTGTCAATTAACTCAAGAAGAGAGTGACACCCTTATTATGAGTTTTGTCATTCGACATAGTCTCACAGACGCTGCGTTAAACGATTTATTAAATTTAATTAATTGCCACCTACCGATTAAATTAAATTCATCAAAATATTGTTTTTTGAAAAAAA
>NW_017267978.1:0-224 GCF_001594065.2 Cyphomyrmex costatus | reverse complement strand
TTTTAGTTTTTATTAGGTTTTTTGTTTTAATTTTGTTTAGTTTTTTTATTTAGTTTTTTAGTTCTTAAATTTTTTTAATTAGGTGATATTCTTTGCAATATATTAGAATAAATAAAAAAAAAGAAAGTATTTAACGAATTTATTGGCTCGTAGCCCTGTTCCTCTCCATTAGTTTTAAATTTATTGAGCCTTATTACAATCTACATTTTTATTTTTTTAAATTT
>NW_017267977.1:0-224 GCF_001594065.2 Cyphomyrmex costatus | reverse complement strand
CCGAAGGCCACCTCCTTGCACCCGCCCGTGTGTGTGTGTGTGTGTGTGTGTGTGTGTGTGTATACTGTGACTTCTTTTGGATAAACTTTCGAAAATGTTATATTGATATATCTTTATTTTGAGTTTTTCAGTCGTTGTGAATAGTTTCGATCGATATGTTTCAATTATGCCCAATTTCTTCACTTCTAGATAAGTTACGGATAACTTTATCCAGAAGATATTCC
>NW_017267976.1:0-224 GCF_001594065.2 Cyphomyrmex costatus | reverse complement strand
CGATTTTATCTCTGGAGAAAGCAAAGAGAATTATTTTAACAGTTAAAAGTCGCTTAAATTTACACGATTCAGGAAAGTAGTTCCCTGAGGAGTACAAAATTACTCTCGCTCGTCGCTGTAAAGAAACAATTGGACGTAAAATTATGGACTTTTCCTCTCGACAGTTGGCTGGCTGCACGGTGCTCGTTATAGGCGCGTGGTTACTCCTGGAGCCCAGTAAAGGA
>NW_017267975.1:0-224 GCF_001594065.2 Cyphomyrmex costatus | reverse complement strand
CTTAAACACCAAGTATATATGAAATAAATATTGCAAATATTTTGGTATCAGATTGACCTCATTTCTTGTTAATTGTTAATACTCGACTTGGCTATTAATTTATGATCCCACTGGAATTTACTTCACATTCAAATACGGCTGTTACTTTATTTGTAAAAGAGAGTTTAGTTTTAATGAACTCTAGTTATTAATAATTTTATCTTCACACTTTGTACACTTCCGGA
>NW_017267974.1:0-224 GCF_001594065.2 Cyphomyrmex costatus | reverse complement strand
ATACTTCGTATGCGATTAATTTTGCTCGTAATGAAACATTAGTGAAATTTGATTAAAAATTATCTTTGTTTTCTTACTATACATTACTGTAGTGTCAATTTCAATTAGTATATATATTTCAGGACATTAAGGTTTTCAGAATTTGAAGCAATCATATTACATATTAAAGAAATGCTGTACCATTATTCTATAACTATTAGTGATATTGTCGGTATCGTTACAAT
>NW_017267973.1:0-224 GCF_001594065.2 Cyphomyrmex costatus | reverse complement strand
TAGGAATAGAGATAGTTGCGACAACGGAAGATTTGTGGAGCAAAGGAAAAAGGTATAATATGTATAACTTATATATTAATAAACTCTATTGAAAAATAATGCCAAAAATGAACTAACAACAATGGATATTAAAATAATATTAATTTAATTTAATGTATGAGATACATTAAAAATTTAAGCGAAACTAGTTTTGACTTTACAAAGTCTTTATCAGTCGTATATGA
>NW_017267972.1:0-224 GCF_001594065.2 Cyphomyrmex costatus | reverse complement strand
GGCACGAGCGAAGCGAGTGCGTACGCGTGCCCGTGTCGACTTATAAACAAATATGCCCCCACTCGCTACACATAGAATTTTTCATTACAAGTACTCGTCGTAATGTGCCCTATACAACAACGTTTCTGCGCAGAAGAGTGGGATTAGAGAAATAACTTAACGGCTTGAGGTATTGTTTAATTACCGCACGCAAAAGCGTTAAGGTGTAGGGCACATTACGTGCA
>NW_017267971.1:0-224 GCF_001594065.2 Cyphomyrmex costatus | reverse complement strand
CGATTTTTTTTTCCGTATAGACGTTGAATAGCTAAATTGTCCTCTAGGCTGAGTTTAACGGTACTATTGGTGGTGTAAGGAAACATTATGGAATCTCTATGTGAATTGTGCGACATTCCCAATGAATGTCCGATCTCGTGCGTTAACGTGTAAAGCAAATACTCTTTGTTGTCTGGTACATTTTCGTTTAAATATATATACCAATGTTCCGATCCGTCTATGTG
>NW_017267970.1:0-224 GCF_001594065.2 Cyphomyrmex costatus | reverse complement strand
TTCAAAAATGTATTCATTTCAAAACAAAATGAATGAACACATTAATTAAAGTATTGTCCATCGATGGCTACTATCTTTTCCCATCTCAGGCAATTTTCGAATTCCATCTCGAAAAAATGATTCGTCTTTGGAAGCGATCATCTTTTTTGAAAAACGGACCAAACTAATTTGTACGCCCAATATAAAAATATAAGGGCAAGAATATATTTTAAATAGGTTAAGAA
>NW_017267969.1:0-224 GCF_001594065.2 Cyphomyrmex costatus | reverse complement strand
GTTTGTCCACGTTTGTCCACCCATTATTTTCGTTTGTCCACCCTATTATTATTATATTTCTCATAATAATGAAAAATAATCACTTGAGGATACTACAAATTTTTTTTTGTATAACTTTTTTTTGGAGTATGGACAAATGAAAATAACGGGTGGACAAACGGGGACAAACAGTGGACAAACGAATGCAATAATGATTTTACCAAAATTCGCATTTAGGTGTGCCG
>NW_017267968.1:0-224 GCF_001594065.2 Cyphomyrmex costatus | reverse complement strand
TGGCACCATTAGTGCATGAGGAAGTCTTAACTGGTCTAGCGATATTTGTTTGTGATTTGATTGAATTAGAAGCTTCATGCTGCTGAGCAGAGTGAGTGAGATTATCAATACGATTCGGTTGATTATGAGTAGATAAATCTTGATTAATAGAGTTAGATTCGTGTGAGATAGAAGAGCTATTAACTTTTAGCATAGTACCTTGAGAAGGCTTGGATAACACGCGA
>NW_017267967.1:0-224 GCF_001594065.2 Cyphomyrmex costatus | reverse complement strand
ATTTAATTGAATTTTCAGGTATTCCAGCAAAACCATTTTTTCCGTTCAAGTTTAACAAAAATTATTAAAAAAATTATTTATATTTATTTATACATTATTATTTTTTATTTAAATAAGTAAGCTAAATAAAGCTTTTAGACTCATACTCTTAATATAGATTTTACATTCTCTTATTTATTTTATTATACTAATGATATGCCTGATTAAAGGATTATTTTGATGAA
>NW_017267966.1:0-224 GCF_001594065.2 Cyphomyrmex costatus | reverse complement strand
TTAAAAACGATGGATTTGTTGCATCATAGTTGAAATAGAGTTGTACAATTGGTACCTCCATAATACGGCAGAATACGTATATGCATATATGAATTAATGTCTGTTGTATGTGTTGAGTATTGACATATCATCATAGTCATCTAAATACATCTTTGCTCGGTTGCTTCTTTTTCTTTTTTAATCGATTATGAAATGATATGCATATAAAACAATAATAGTTAGGT
>NW_017267965.1:0-224 GCF_001594065.2 Cyphomyrmex costatus | reverse complement strand
CTCTCTCTCTCTCTCTCTCTCTCTCTCTCTCTCTCTCTCTCTCTCTCTCTCTCTCTCTCTGTAATTGTAATCTAAATTATAATTTATAATTTGAATTTACAATGTAAATAAGGAAATAGGAATACTAAATAAGAAGAAATGAATAAGGTAAGTGTTCCAATTTGCGTCCTTGTAAAATTGTCTTTATAATTACAAGAAAAGATGACAGCAAATAGGGACACGAA
>NW_017267964.1:0-224 GCF_001594065.2 Cyphomyrmex costatus | reverse complement strand
TGCGTCAAATACAACGCGTAACTTGGTACTGCTACTAGATTCCTTTAGCACTCCATGATGCGGTAAATAGACCGCTCCTTTGCATTCGCCAAGAGTAGGTTTCACAATTGACATGTGGCCTAAATCAATGTACTCTCGCATAAATTTAACATAACGTTCTCGCATAATGTCGTCGCGCTTAAATCTATTCTCCAAATGCATCAAACGCTTAAAAGCTATTTCTC
>NW_017267963.1:0-224 GCF_001594065.2 Cyphomyrmex costatus | reverse complement strand
AGTTTTATACTAAGTTTGTACTCGCATGTATGTATCCTGTAACGTTACAGAGAGTTTGTCGTCCACTTATTGAAAGGAATAAAGAACGACAACGATATCGTGATATAGTGGTATATTTATTTTTTGATATAGACATATTTTGATATATATTCTATACGAATAAAAAAAAATTAATTCACACGACATCTCGTTTATTTATCCACGAATTGTGCGATCCGTCGAAT
>NW_017267962.1:0-224 GCF_001594065.2 Cyphomyrmex costatus | reverse complement strand
GCAGAAGAGATTAAGAGAGCAGGATGAGAGATATTTTATTACGTGATACCTGATGCTGAAGCTCTTATGAGAAATAATCCAGGCCATCTGTTTAACTACAATAATGACGTATTTAGAATACGTTCAGAGTTCTGTCTGGTTGAATGGTACTTGGTTGCTCAGTCGTTTCAAACCCCGCTCTTAAAAGAGAAGACTGCGATGACAATCGTATATACGAAAATTTA
>NW_017267961.1:0-224 GCF_001594065.2 Cyphomyrmex costatus | reverse complement strand
GATTACCACCAGAACGATTGCCACCGCGGCGGCGGCAATTGCGGGAATACGACGCATTTCCATAGGTTCCAGCCTGCCTCACGCCAGCGTCAGAGTCGATGCATAGGCGATGAGAGTCTTCTTAGGTACGGCTGAGCTTGGGGTTGTCGGTGCGGATGTGTAAGCATTTTGCCGTGATCTGGCGTGCGCTCGACGGAGCAGAGACCCAAGCTCGGTCAGCCCCG
>NW_017267960.1:0-224 GCF_001594065.2 Cyphomyrmex costatus | reverse complement strand
TTGTCGCAATTGCGACAATATTTCTGTTGCATTTTGTTTATTCACGAGATCGTTTACAGTAACTGTGGCGACTGGAATTTATCGATTACTTACGCGTCTGTCGATCGACTTACAATGAACAAGCACGACTTTGTTGGTAAATAGGAGAGTAGGTTATCCTATTATCCTGTTTCGCAATGCTATCAAGTGACAGAAGACACATAGCGCACTGTGTCATTGACATT
>NW_017267959.1:0-224 GCF_001594065.2 Cyphomyrmex costatus | reverse complement strand
AACATTTCCGATGTTAAAATTTTTGACATTTCATCTTCACATCGAGATATCTTCCTTCATAGGATACGTAGACAATAAAAGCATATTTATAATATAATTTAAACACTAAAACTAAATTACGAATATATAAAAATTGATAAATTCAGCCATTTATTGTGAGTTCCGATAATCTCGGGTACACGGAACTCATCGACTCGCGTAAAGATACACGTGCGGTCTCGCGC
>NW_017267958.1:0-224 GCF_001594065.2 Cyphomyrmex costatus | reverse complement strand
CATTTCCACGTTTATAATGTTTTTAAAGAAAGAGTCCTTTATTTGTTCTATTTTTGTTTATATTTATTTAATATCATATTTAACGTTTAAAATAAAATGTGTTACTCTCGGGAATTATAAGATCACTCAATTATAAGATCACTGAAGGGAATTATAGAATCTTAGAATTATAATTGTTATTTCTCAGTTTCCAAATTAATTTAAATAGTAAATATAATTAATAC
>NW_017267957.1:0-224 GCF_001594065.2 Cyphomyrmex costatus | reverse complement strand
AATTCTTATGTAAGAAAAAATTTTTTGTTTAAAAAATTGTTTTCCATCTCAATTTGAATTTTGTATTCGCAGAATTATGTCTTTTTATCGTTAAACGATTCTCTTTCTCTCTCTCTTTCGGTTATCTTCTAAATTTTCTTTTATCAAAATTCTCGTAACATTTCGGACTTATTCTCACCACCATCGCATTCTTCGTAGTATCCTTAATGTCCTCACTGATGTAG
>NW_017267956.1:0-223 GCF_001594065.2 Cyphomyrmex costatus | reverse complement strand
ACTGAAAAACAATGATTAAATATTTATTTGGAGTACTAAAAAAAAGTATTGAACAATAATATACTTTTAATATTTAAAATAAGTAATTAATTGATCAATACTAATATTAAATTTCTAGGTAAGATTCGAAGATCTTCTAAAAACACCGTATCCTCGTGCCATCGTAGAGATCTGAGAGCAATTCGCGAATGGAATGATCTCACTCACCCGCCTGGGGAAGTCC
>NW_017267955.1:0-223 GCF_001594065.2 Cyphomyrmex costatus | reverse complement strand
CCCCTATTTTGAATTTAATTTCTTTGGCTTTTTTATCGTGATATTCTTTTGCCTTGATTTTTTTTTCATCTGTTCTCTTGCTATCTGATTTGTTGCTCGTAATCGTTCTTTCAATTCTTGAGCGTAGTCATCATACGTATATGACGGTTTTGGTGGTATTGTTAGTGATGTTGGTAAGGTAGCTTCGTGTCCGTAGACTAATTCAAATGGTGTGTATCCTGTA
>NW_017267954.1:0-223 GCF_001594065.2 Cyphomyrmex costatus | reverse complement strand
TCGATTTGGCCGTTAGTGTATTGTAATTGAATTCGGAAAGAAAAATAGGAATAACAACTGAGTTGCACCGCAAGAATCAGCGTTAATGATTATCTAGTCGCAATAATTCGAGTGCTCGCGAACAAATCTGCTGGAACGACGGACAGAGCAATAATAAGCGCGTAATCAGGAGACGCGGTAGCGTCTCCGGCCATGTTCAAAAAAACTGTGAACGCTACAAGTC
>NW_017267953.1:0-223 GCF_001594065.2 Cyphomyrmex costatus | reverse complement strand
CTGTAACTCGACTCGCGTGTCTGGACTTTCATTTAATGCTGCTGCGTTCAATAAATCTAAATTACGCGTGAACGCAATACGGACGACAGAGCGAGCTCTCTTTAATTTCTCCATCGTAACGTATCACCAACGGCTTCTTCTCACATATACGCCACAACGACAAGTAGAGTGTATAGGCCGGTTCTAATTCGGGTCCTCTGAGGGGGGGTGAGGGGCGAGGGGA
>NW_017267952.1:0-223 GCF_001594065.2 Cyphomyrmex costatus | reverse complement strand
TATTGCCTCTTGCAAGTCGAGTACGCCAATTCAGATTGATAAGCTCACGTGTCGCGATGTAAATTAACCTGGCCGCTATGGGATGGCTAAGGATAAGGGACATGACTAAGGTTACGTCGGAAGGGGGTCGAGGTTACGTGATTCTGGTATGGAGAGATAGCTATCCTCGATGTGATCCTGCATTATCCTTCTCTCTCTCTCTCTCTCTCTCTCTCTCTCTCTC
>NW_017267951.1:0-223 GCF_001594065.2 Cyphomyrmex costatus | reverse complement strand
AGAGTGAAAAATAGTCCTATGCGCATCCATTACTTCAATATTTAAAATCCGGCGGATGTACAAATGCGTGGAAAAGGTGAACTTATTAACAGCTTTAAAGTGTGAAAAATTAAAATTGTGTTTATAAATGTAATATAAATGTTGCGGAACAATGTTATGATAAATACACCACTTAAGATACTTTATTCGGATAGTACTTCTCATGATAATATGTTGTTGTTTT
>NW_017267950.1:0-223 GCF_001594065.2 Cyphomyrmex costatus | reverse complement strand
ATTTTAAGTGCATTAAATTTTAACTTAATTAAGTTACTTTTAAACGTTAACTTTTTAACTTTCTTTTTAAGTTAAAAAATTTTTTTAACTCTTTTAAATAATTTTAAAAAATAATAAGATATAATAAGACTAAGGCTGGAGTCCAAACATAGTCCAAATTTCAAGGAATGTCTTAAGATGCTAATACGGCTCTTTGATTGGTTCATGCACTAGTTTAATACCA
>NW_017267949.1:0-223 GCF_001594065.2 Cyphomyrmex costatus | reverse complement strand
CCTTGCAAATAAAGTGAAGAAAGAATATATAATACAATCATGGACATTTTTTTTAGTATGTCCATTTTTTAGTATTTTTTATTGCAGATTCTGATTCTATGCAAAAAAATACAAAACTTTTGTGCCAAACATTTCTTCGAAAAATGTCAATTATGACCTTAAACGTTCTTCAAAATGTTTTTCGTCAAAAACAACGTTTTCCAACAACTTTTATCGACATAAC
>NW_017267948.1:0-223 GCF_001594065.2 Cyphomyrmex costatus | reverse complement strand
GCAAACGACTGAAAAGTGGTCGCGAGAAGGGTGCCACCGCAACCCGAGCGTCGAATGGCTCTCTGGAAGAAGCCAGGAGAGGGAGTCTCTCTGGAGCCTATCCTCCTTTGGGACGTACTCCAGCAGGTAGATGTTGTTGGCTGACCACTTCTTGAGAGGGAACCCGCCCGCCGAGCAGAGAAGTGAAAGCTGCCGCTGGATCTCTTTCGCCTCCTGGTAGTTG
>NW_017267946.1:0-223 GCF_001594065.2 Cyphomyrmex costatus | reverse complement strand
TTATAAATGTAAGTACATTAACATTAAAAGTTTGTAGTTCTTTTAAAAGTATTACCAACAATTTTTCTCAACAATTCATTTTTGTATCTTGCATTGCCGTGTGATAAATATTCGTTATTAGTAAAAAAATTACACAGTATCTAACAATCACTATTTTCCAAATTTTAGACCCTATTCTATTTCTGTCCTGTGTAGACAGCGTTTTTATAAGTACCTTGAAACG
>NW_017267945.1:0-223 GCF_001594065.2 Cyphomyrmex costatus | reverse complement strand
AAACATCTCGATACGATGATTCTTCACGAAGTTATTCTATCTCAAAGTTTGCCTATTTTTGCAGAGTGGAACAAGTGATCCTTTAATTTGATTGAGAAGTGTATTATAATTACGATTATAGCACATTACCAAATAATAGCATTAAATTTGCATTAGCTTATATATTCTCACTTTATATTAACTTTCAGTACCTGAATACGAAGTAGTGCCCGTATTGCATCGC
>NW_017267944.1:0-223 GCF_001594065.2 Cyphomyrmex costatus | reverse complement strand
TACCCCGCGAACTAAGATATCAATCGTTGAAGTTCAAAACAATTAAGTTAGAATATCTGTTATACTGATAACACAAAGAGCCACTTCTTTAAAAGCACAAAGTTATAAAAAACAAATGAACTTTTCAAATTTCGCGTTATTTTTTTTCGGGCGCATACTTATGAATACGCATCCACGTGTGACCACAAAGTATAAAAACAGTCACGTGTCAAAAAGTGCGCGC
>NW_017267943.1:0-223 GCF_001594065.2 Cyphomyrmex costatus | reverse complement strand
ATTTAGCGCGACTGAAATTATTTTAAAGATTAAATTTATTATTAATGGAAATTTCAAGACTTTAAAAATGTCAAACACAGTATTTAAGGCGCATATGTAATTTTACGGCAACAGCAATATTGTTTTTATTTATTGTTAGAATTATGCCAAAATCACTTGTTACTTATTTTTTCATAATATATATACGCACAAGACAATAGAAAATTTTAGATTCTTGTGAAGT
>NW_017267942.1:0-223 GCF_001594065.2 Cyphomyrmex costatus | reverse complement strand
GCGCCGGTCCGATCAGTGCGACTGAGCCAGCTACGACGCCGACGACGAAACTTGCTGCGATCATTTTCGTCAGCATTCGCCGTCACCCCTCTGATCTCGTAAACGCCATTTACTCCCGACAAGCACCATCTCGGCTCGCGTCACGATATTGTTACGCTGCGGATTTGCCTTTCCATCCTGAATTGCGCGCCAAGTGCCTGGGGACTCACACTGGCGCAGGACA
>NW_017267941.1:0-223 GCF_001594065.2 Cyphomyrmex costatus | reverse complement strand
GGTATTTCCAGCAAGAAATACAGTTAACATAACATAATAAATCATTACATCCTTATTGCCTGTCAATGTTAAATAAAAATGATATAATTCAGTGTCAGGTCGATGGTACACAGAAAAATTTAAGCAGCAAAATATAATCAGTATGAAAATCAACATGTTTGATTTGCTACTGCTTTTACGTTATAGTCTTATGATTTCTAGTCATTAGTCAATTCGCTTACTG
>NW_017267940.1:0-223 GCF_001594065.2 Cyphomyrmex costatus | reverse complement strand
ATAATAAATATTTTATTAATAATGTATTTATTTATAGTTCAAAGAAGGTTAGAATTTTATTTAATTTATTATTTAATTTTTAGGGTTTGTGAAAGAGTAATAGGGTTAGGGTTATTAGTAGTAATTGTTCGATTTTATGGAAATGATTTATATTTTATAGTTAATTTTAGAAAATTTTAGTTTAAAAAAATATGATAAAATTTTTAATAATAATAATTTTTAT
>NW_017267939.1:0-223 GCF_001594065.2 Cyphomyrmex costatus | reverse complement strand
CCTAACAAGTTTACCAATTCCTGAAACATTTTCGATTCAAAGTTCCTACCTTGATCCGTATGGCCTTCTAGAGGAACTCCATGTCTAGAAATAACTTGATTCAAAAAGATCTCCGAAATAGTTTTGGATCTGATGTTCTTTAATGGAAAGGCTTGTAACGATGCACTCTGCAATGCATCGTTCCGACGATATCAGCCGCCAGAAACATTTCATATTTCGCGAT
>NW_017267938.1:0-223 GCF_001594065.2 Cyphomyrmex costatus | reverse complement strand
TTGTAGCCATTAAGAGTATTCTTATCCACTAATTTTTTGTATTCAAAGATCAAGTAATAATAGAGACTAGAAAAGAATATTTTAAAATTATTACCTTATAATGATAGAAACTGATAAATATCGATGAAACGGCCATCAAATCAAATAAATAGACATCGATAATGACTAATTTTGAAGTATACTGCCAGAAATAGATGGTTTTTGTAATATTATAGTACATATA
>NW_017267937.1:0-223 GCF_001594065.2 Cyphomyrmex costatus | reverse complement strand
ATTACGCGAAGAATCATAGTGTCTCAAGTGGCGCAAATATATGACCCACTAGGTCTACTAGGATCAGTCTTGATACAAGGCAAGTGTATTATGCAGCAGACGTGGCAAATCCCAGTAGGATGGGACGATCAGCTACCGAAGAAAATAGAGGAATCCTGGCGAGAATTCTACCGCTCACTACGAGAAGTTAACGGTTTTACAATACAACGAAATTTTAATCCAG
>NW_017267936.1:0-223 GCF_001594065.2 Cyphomyrmex costatus | reverse complement strand
TAATCACTTGGGGGTGTTACAATTTTTTTTTATGCATAACTTTTTTTTGGAGGGTGGACAAATAAAAATAACGGGTGGACAAATGTGGACAAATAGTGGACAAACGAATGCAATAATGATTTTAACAATATTCGCCTTTAGGGGTGCCAACTTCACAGAGCTGCTTTGTGAAGTTGGCACCCCTAAAGGCGAATATTGTTAAAATCATTATTGCATTCGTTTG
>NW_017267935.1:0-223 GCF_001594065.2 Cyphomyrmex costatus | reverse complement strand
TTATATGTAATACATGTAACAGTAATAAAATAAGATGTCCAAATTAAAAGCACTTTTCAAAACGCTCAATGGCTGCATTCAGCAGACTCAATAGTTTTAATCAACCATTTTATGATTCGTCTCGCTGATTGGATTATACTTTTAGATCTAAAGGAATAGCCCTATCTCAACGAAGAATCATAAAACAATTGTAAAACTGTTGCGTCTGCTAAACGCAACCAAT
>NW_017267934.1:0-223 GCF_001594065.2 Cyphomyrmex costatus | reverse complement strand
CTACGTTATTAAAGAAAAAATTTTTAATTTTTGACTCTTAATTTGTCTTTTTAGTTTCTTTTTTATTTTTAAATAAAGTTTATTTAAAATAATGTAAAAAAAAAATAGGTCTACCAATAAAAAATTCGTTAAAATTTACATTTGTTTGTAAAAATAATTACCGCTTGGTTAAAATTACGTAGTTTAATGAAAATTGAATGACATACGTTTCGACCTCTATTAG
>NW_017267933.1:0-223 GCF_001594065.2 Cyphomyrmex costatus | reverse complement strand
TACATTTATTTAATAATTTTGATTTTTTAATAATTTTGTTTTATAATATGCAATCGCGTTAACTAAAAAAAATTAATATATTGTTATAAATCTGACGTGTCAATATTAGACGGTTAGTGAAAACAGGCTTGGGGATTGTTATCAAAACAACACATCAAGTTGGAAGGGCGAATGCGAGTCGCACGTCCCCCCCTCGCCACGCTCACCGATAAACCGTGCAGTC
>NW_017267932.1:0-223 GCF_001594065.2 Cyphomyrmex costatus | reverse complement strand
TTTAAGTACATTTGCTATAAGAAATAGACAAAAGAACTTATAGATCGCAATAACGAGTGTAAAAAAGATATTTAATATAAAATATTTGTATAAACACTATTTAAACACATTGTGACAAAATATTATAATTTAATTTTTTTGCATTTTAATTCTCTTAATAACAAAATATTTCTACTTATACATATACAAATTAAATTAACTAATAGTATTTACTGAATATATG
>NW_017267931.1:0-223 GCF_001594065.2 Cyphomyrmex costatus | reverse complement strand
CAGAGTTAATTGATAAATTTATTATCTATGCTATAATACAACTAACTCAAAACCGGAAGTTCAGACAAAAATTAGAAATTCGACTAAAGAAAGATTCAAGTCTTTTAATCTAAAACATTTTTATAATTTCTATTTCAATCATTTATTCCATCCATCGAATGTCTTTTGAGAGCAGGCCGCCATGTTCTTTTTCCAAGTCATTAACAGATTGGTACTCTGGAAT
>NW_017267930.1:0-223 GCF_001594065.2 Cyphomyrmex costatus | reverse complement strand
TTGCGCCCAGCAAGCGGAATTTCGATAGAAACACAGAAAGGGGGCACCTTGTGCCAGCTGTCCGACGTTCTTTTAGTCTGGAAAAGCTCAAGTCATCGGCTGTTTCTCTCTCTCTCTCTCTCTCTTTGTCTCTTGTTTGATTAAAGATACATGGCATCCCTGTACACATAACATATACCGTTCTGCGGAGATATGACGAATAAGACGTCACGCGAAAGTAACT
>NW_017267929.1:0-223 GCF_001594065.2 Cyphomyrmex costatus | reverse complement strand
GCCGAAACTCTTTATCTGACTTTAACGATCGTACAGATCGCAGCAGTCGATATTTATTTTAACTTCACTTACATGTTCGTCTATGCCATCGATGTGACAGATTTCCTATCCTTAATCTTAATAATCCGACTTTAACGATCGTACAGATCGCAGCGATCGATGTCGCGACCACATTTATCTCTTGCGCCAAAAATTCCAGAATGCATTTTCTCACTCCGTAGCT
>NW_017267928.1:0-223 GCF_001594065.2 Cyphomyrmex costatus | reverse complement strand
TACAATAAGTTTTGTGAAAATGTTTTATATTATTTTTATGTTCATTTTACTCTATGACTTTTTATTTTATTTTATTTTATTTATATTGTGAACTGACAAATCGTTTTTGCTGGTGAGTTAGACAATATTTTTAAAAAATTTTTTTTGAATTTCATTATTCTCACATCTTTTGATTTTGTTCTCATGCCAAGTTACAGATACATTGTTTCAATATACGATTTTG
>NW_017267927.1:0-223 GCF_001594065.2 Cyphomyrmex costatus | reverse complement strand
AAACAACACAAGATGTTAAATGGAAAAAGATGTGAAAAAAAAGGGTTATAAACCCTAAAAAAAGCCTAAACGATAACATTTTAATATTATTTACAGCATTTTATAAGTCTATTAGAAAACATTTTCAGAATATTTTAGTTTTTTTTAATAAAGCCAATTATCATTCTGTTTTTGTAGAGGTACAACTGAAGCAACAAAACAAGCTCATGGATTGATATCTGTA
>NW_017267926.1:0-223 GCF_001594065.2 Cyphomyrmex costatus | reverse complement strand
CTCACGAAAATTGCAACGATGATAAAATCGATGGTGGCTGTGGTAGGCGCACAGGTTTCAAATGATATATCTTTAAATGGGCATAAATAGGAATCTGTAAGATAAATAGAGGATGTAAGATATAAATAAAACAAAACCGCTACAAGCAGTGGAATAAAACTAGAATATTCCGTTTAATTCTTGCAGCAAATGTATGTCGTTAAATCTTACATGCGACAAAGAT
>NW_017267925.1:0-223 GCF_001594065.2 Cyphomyrmex costatus | reverse complement strand
AGTTAAAGTTTTTTAAATGTTTTAACCGCTTTATTTTATTTTATTTACTATCTGACTCTTATTATCCTTCCTTTGTTAGATTATTATTTTATATAAAGAGTCCTTTACTTTTCATTTTATTTTAATATATATTAGATTAATTTAAAAGATTTTAACTTTTATTATTGGCTCATTGCGGCCCTTATCTCTTTATATTAGTTGTTTAATACATATTGAGCCTTAT
>NW_017267924.1:0-223 GCF_001594065.2 Cyphomyrmex costatus | reverse complement strand
ACATGAACGCTATGCAATTATTTCCAAGCGTTGTTGGCGTCTCATCATCCTTCTTCTTCACAGACAACCTTCCTTCAATGTAGAGAAAACTTTCGTATGGCAACGTGTATAAATCCTGCAATGTATAGATATTCGTATCTCGTCGCTATGTCCAAACGTGGTATTGACGTATGGATTGTACGTATGAATTTCAAACTTGACGATGCGATCGTCAAAGATCGGC
>NW_017267923.1:0-223 GCF_001594065.2 Cyphomyrmex costatus | reverse complement strand
CCAGGATCTCGCGTTATGCTGTTTTTCTGGGTGACTGACAAAATGTCACGTCACAATACATACTTGCAACTCACCATGCTGCCCGACGGCGGGCCCTTTCTTCGGTACTACTCATCCTAAAAATATGGTACCGTGCATACCGATACCTACATGTATACAAAATCACTGGAAATACTTGAAAAAAATCTCAAAAATTGTTAAGTACATTATTTTTAAAATTGAA
>NW_017267922.1:0-223 GCF_001594065.2 Cyphomyrmex costatus | reverse complement strand
TAAAATTAAAGAAAGTTACGATAACTTGTTGTACCTATGCAATTTGATAAATTTAAACCAAGTGCCGTTCAAGTTTGCATCTGATCTCAAGCTTTTATTAACCGTAAATGGGCAACAAACCGCTAGCTCACTATATCCATGCCCGTATTGCTTCATTTCATTGCGAAATTTTAAGAAAGGCTGCAAAGAATTCGTTGACGTCAATGATCAGGTCGTATTAAGC
>NW_017267921.1:0-223 GCF_001594065.2 Cyphomyrmex costatus | reverse complement strand
TAAAATGAAAAGGTCCAGCCATGTTCAAAAATAGATTCTCGCAAATTAAAAAATCAAAAAAATACCTCTGAAAACTAATCACAAAAATTGGAACCTTTCTAAATAAAAACGATTACCTAATCACAAAATAAAATATCCAATAAATTTCAACCTTTGTGTGTGTGTGAAAATTAACCCCAAAAATTTGAACCTTTCTAAATTAAAATGATTATCTAATAATGTA
>NW_017267920.1:0-223 GCF_001594065.2 Cyphomyrmex costatus | reverse complement strand
GTGTGTTCCTATTCATATGATTTTTGTGTTTTGATATTCTAGTTTTGAGAGTCCTACTTGTTTGTCCCACATATGTTGCATCACATTCACAACAAGAAATCTTGTATACTACATTAAAGTGTAACATAGTCTGTAATTTATCTTTCTATACTTTTTTTAAAAACAAGTAGGACTCTCAAAACTAGAATATCAAAACACAAAAATCATATGAATAGGAACACAC
>NW_017267919.1:0-223 GCF_001594065.2 Cyphomyrmex costatus | reverse complement strand
GTGATGACATCATCATCATCATCATTAATATCTTTCATCCATATCTGATTATTAATTTTCTCCGTCTTTTTTTCATATTTTTTTACTAATTTTATAAGGTCATCAGTCACATCATTTAATTTCGTGGTAATGTCAGAGGCGCCCTCTCTGAAAAAGGATAAAAAAAATATATATATATACATATTCATTGCATTACAATTATAGTAATGCACTCAAGCTGAAT
>NW_017267918.1:0-223 GCF_001594065.2 Cyphomyrmex costatus | reverse complement strand
CCGGAGGAAATAGACTCTTTACTACAAACGTTTAACTCCTTTCATTCGCGACTTCAATTCACATTGGAAATCGGTGACAAAAAATTAGATTTTTTAGACACTTCGATTTCAATAATTGACAATTTTATATTTGACTGGTACCGCAAGCCTACGTTTTCAAGAAGATTTCTCAACTTTTTTTCAAATCATCCTGTTTCTCAAAAGAAAGGTACAATTTTTTCGT
>NW_017267917.1:0-223 GCF_001594065.2 Cyphomyrmex costatus | reverse complement strand
TAGAAGTGAATATGTATTAATTCCAATGTCAAAATCTATTACATATATATAATCAAATACGCTGACAAACGTAATAAGTGATATTCTTCGCTATCTTATTTTTCACCTATTTAAATTTATCATTATTACTTTAACATCACATCGTTAAATTTTAATATACATATGTCTTTCAACATATTATTAAGATCCATAAGATGCTATAAGCATCAAAATTGTTAAATTG
>NW_017267916.1:0-223 GCF_001594065.2 Cyphomyrmex costatus | reverse complement strand
TTGAAGATTACATTCAATTAACTTAGGCTAGATTCGGGGAGACGCTATTAGCGCTATTTGTTTCATTATATCTTCGTCGTCCATTAAACGTGAGACAAGGACGTATCACACAAATGCAGCCCGAATGCAGCCTTAAGATGGCCTGGATGTAGGCCGAAACATACATATATAGTTTTTTATATTCTTTTTATTATAATAAATATTTTTTTTATCACACTATTAA
>NW_017267915.1:0-223 GCF_001594065.2 Cyphomyrmex costatus | reverse complement strand
AATTCGCAGACCATGCAGGTTGCGCATCACTGTTTTAGATGATAAAAATGTTGCGAAAAATGTCAGAAATTTGGTAAATATTAAGAATAGAAATTTCAACATCGCAATGTAGGATCAATCCATCCAAATCATTAAGGATACTATTTTCTTTTTTAAAATATTACGAGTCTTTAAAAAAAAAAAAAATGATGAATGTCTATATATTATTCGACAAGTGTTTCAT
>NW_017267914.1:0-223 GCF_001594065.2 Cyphomyrmex costatus | reverse complement strand
GCAACCCTTATAAAAATACCTACCTTTTTATTATATTGATAACTTCCCAAGATTCTCCAAACAACCAAAAAACCTATAAAATCATTTAATAATTACCTACTTCCAGGAACAGCCAATAATACATAAGTGACTCATAATACAGGGAAGATGGTACATATTGAAGTTCACAGAAACAATTGACATACTTAACTTCCCACGGATTCCTAGACAAAGAACAAAGGAA
>NW_017267913.1:0-223 GCF_001594065.2 Cyphomyrmex costatus | reverse complement strand
AGTAGATAAAAGTTGAATTGAAAAGTTAGAAAAATATTATTTAATAAATTTTATACTTAGTAAATATAAAATAGTTAATTTTAAGTATTATATATTTATAAATATATTTATGTTAATAATTATATTAATAAATATATGTTATTAATTTAAATAGCTTATTTATAAAGTATAATATTGAAGATATTAAGAAAATTAATTAAAATTTTTAAATAAGTTTTTGTAA
>NW_017267912.1:0-223 GCF_001594065.2 Cyphomyrmex costatus | reverse complement strand
ATAGAAATTTTATACAGTCCAATAGATAAAGAACATAGGCTTTGATGATTCATAGATTGTTTACATAAATGATACATAAAGCATAGTTTACATAGTTTATATTAGATATACATAAGTTATTATACTTTATAGGTGCACTTCCATTTAATAAAAATTCTATTGAACGTTTGCAACAAACGTGCATATTATCTCATCCTTATTTAATATTTGATGACAAGAAGGA
>NW_017267911.1:0-223 GCF_001594065.2 Cyphomyrmex costatus | reverse complement strand
AGAAAAAGAATATAGGCATTATGTACACTACTATGTCAGTTTTGGAGTCCATTTTGTCAGATTTTCATTTTTGCTTATCTCACGATAAACTTAATTATTGTAAAATTGCAACAGTATTATAAAAACTGCTTATACACTCACAGAAAGGATTTCTAATACGGAGGAAAAAAATGTTCTTGACATACTTCATCTTTAGTCAACCCTATATATTATAAAATTAAGA
>NW_017267910.1:0-223 GCF_001594065.2 Cyphomyrmex costatus | reverse complement strand
CTTCTTAATGCCAAATTCCTTTCTATTTTTCTTAAGTTCATCGTGAGACACGTCATATTTTTACTTTTTTAAGTGCATTTTTATGCACACACTGTTTGCTGTGTGTCGTATGCAAGATAAATGAAAAACTGTTCAAACCAAGTTTGATATGAATAAAGATCGATTCTTTTGATAAGCATTTAATTGCATTATAATTTACAATAATGTTAATTATTTGATAAAA
>NW_017267909.1:0-223 GCF_001594065.2 Cyphomyrmex costatus | reverse complement strand
TATATATATTTCAAAATAAGATCATAATCTTTAGTATTTGCAATATAATCTTTATTGCATATACAAAAGTGATGCATGCATTTAATCAATAAATAAAGTTATATATAACTTTGTGTTGACAGTGACATATGAAAATTTTGTTCACTAAAGACTTTGTATTTTTCCTTAAATCTATGATAGCTTTTAGATTCCGTGTAAACATTGTTTGTAAACGCGTTACACT
>NW_017267908.1:0-223 GCF_001594065.2 Cyphomyrmex costatus | reverse complement strand
TAATTTAAAATCTGTGAAAAATAAGAATTGCGAAGAATATCACAAGTTGGCGTTTCGTCCCGGTTTCCACTACTGGACTCATCAATAAGGCATTGTAATGGAAACCTACCTTAGTTTAGAGTTGCGTTGTAAGTCTGAATAAAAAATTTCGGCACGCGATTAATGGAACTACATACTCGGTATATAAAATTCACACAATTATAATAAACACTAACATCCTGTT
>NW_017267907.1:0-223 GCF_001594065.2 Cyphomyrmex costatus | reverse complement strand
CTAAATTGTATTAAATATTAATTTATTTAATATAATTAAATTAAAAAATTCGCAATGGTTTAACAGGTGTAGAATAAAATCAAAAACAATATTGCTTTTGCTGTTGTTATTTTTGACTATATACAAATGGACTGTCAGTAACCAACTTCAGACGTGTCGTCCATGGTATAAAGACAAGGGTATGCTCACGCGCATGATAGTTTCAGACAACCAATCAGAAATG
>NW_017267906.1:0-223 GCF_001594065.2 Cyphomyrmex costatus | reverse complement strand
CCCCCCGTCACCAGCTCCTTCCCTGGGCAGACGTTTCCTCCCCCTGACTTTTCTTCCACCTCCATTCATCCCGTAGATCTCATCTCACAACATGAGATCATCCACACACATGTACATTCCCGGGATCTCCATCCCCTTTCTCGTTCGTATGAACGCTGTTCGACCCGCAGTCCCCTGTTCCTGCCAAAGGCACTTCTCTTAACTCCTCTCCCGTCCCACTCTT
>NW_017267905.1:0-223 GCF_001594065.2 Cyphomyrmex costatus | reverse complement strand
TATGGCTATCAACATCTGGTTTAGGCCGTCCTTCCCGCAACTCCATCACGATATATAGTTATGTGCTCCGATATCACCCCGCTTTTATAAGCCAATAGGTTTGTCTGGTCCTTTTTCTTTTTATATATATATCTATTTAAATAACGAAACGACTATAATTATATTAATTAAACGATGGATAACGACGGTGATAGCTTCGACGACGCCTCTCCCCCGCCAGGCG
>NW_017267904.1:0-223 GCF_001594065.2 Cyphomyrmex costatus | reverse complement strand
GAAAACTTAATGTTATTTTGTATTTTATGTATTACACAATATAAATAAGTATCACAAAAAAAAACAAACTTAAACAAACAAACAAACTTCTTGTTATTTCAAACAAACAAACTTAAACTTAATAATTTCTCGTGTTATATTAATATGTTTAAATAATATATTTTATTAATATGTTTAATTAATATGTTTTTTTTATTATATTAATATGTTTATTGCATGTTTG
>NW_017267903.1:0-223 GCF_001594065.2 Cyphomyrmex costatus | reverse complement strand
ATTGGGAGCGCACTTACCGACATTCCTGAACCAACTCTGTTGGGCATTCAAGAAAATAGACTTTCTCGATGGCAAAGGGTCGATCAGATGCGTCAGCATCTGTGGAAGAGGTGGTCCAAGGACTATCTCCATCAACTTCAACAACGCACTAAGTGGAAATTCGAGGATATTAATGTAGTCCCTGGAAACATGGTGCTTGTGAAAGAGGACAACACACCGCCAT
>NW_017267902.1:0-223 GCF_001594065.2 Cyphomyrmex costatus | reverse complement strand
AGTCACATTAAAATTTTTTGAGCGATTCAGCATAAACACGGATTTCTTAAAAACGCATCCTGCGACATGGGAATCGCAAGAATATTTCGTAAATAACCGTGAGATGTTAAAGCACATAAGGGTCACAAATGACATTGCCGAAAGAGCAGTTGCACTAGCACAAAATTATAACAATCTTCTTTCTACAAATACAGAACAGAAACAGTCAATCCTGCAAGTTGTT
>NW_017267901.1:0-223 GCF_001594065.2 Cyphomyrmex costatus | reverse complement strand
ACGGGAGGAAGAGGTGCGTACCCCTCCCGGTATCGACAAACAGTTCAAGCTACCAAGAGGCGGTTGGTTGAAGAACCCCTTTGAGGAGCTATCTTTCATAGGAAGAAAAGATAAACAGAACCCGATGCGTTACGTAAAAAGATTCGAGCGTATCGCGGACTATGAGGGAGTCCAGGAAAAGGACAGACTGCACTATTTCGGAAGGACCTTGCGCGAGGGTGCG
>NW_017267900.1:0-223 GCF_001594065.2 Cyphomyrmex costatus | reverse complement strand
TTATGAACTTTAACATTTCTGTTTTACCAAAAAGCTCCAGTTCTTCAATATTATCTCCTGACATTCTCTGTATAGCGATGGGTGTGTCATAACCTTCCAGACGCATAATATTTTTTAAATATACGGGAACTTGCAGTCCCATTCGCGTTTCTATCATATGCCACATTGTCACTGTTGCCATGGACATTTGACTCTCTTCTTCAGTCTGAGTTTCAATATTAAC
>NW_017267899.1:0-223 GCF_001594065.2 Cyphomyrmex costatus | reverse complement strand
TTTATGTATGCCTTATGTTCATTCATTCTGGTTTTTAATTTTCCTTGGTCTGTCCTATATGTGGTATCACAGTTTAAGCCAGTGCTTGCACATTTCGAGCCATTTCTTGCAGGCGCTGTCTCCTATCCCTCCACTACCGCTCGATGCTCGGCGGCCTCGGTGGTTTAGCTGTCGATCGCGCTTGCTAGATCTTTGTGAGCGCTGTTCTAAGCAATATAAATGA
>NW_017267898.1:0-223 GCF_001594065.2 Cyphomyrmex costatus | reverse complement strand
CGCCGACTTGTGATATTCTTCGCAATATACCAAAAAAATTAAAAAAATAATATAAAAAGAAAACAAAAATTAATTAATTTTTAAGAATTTGGTTGCGATTGTTGAGGATTCTGTGAAGTCGAAACTTTTCCGTATATACCGATGTAATTATTAATATATCAAATTTATATATATTTCTAACAACTAGTATAGCTCAATTAGTTTTTGACCTGGGAGGTATATT
>NW_017267897.1:0-223 GCF_001594065.2 Cyphomyrmex costatus | reverse complement strand
GGCCTCCGTATCGCAAAGGTTCACCGTATACTGCAATTCACCCAATCTTCATGCCTTCGTGACTATGTAGAACTAAATACAAAATTTAGAACATTGGCAAAGAATGATTTTGAGAAGAATTTATATAAACTTATGAATAACGCGGTATTTGACAAAACCGTGGAGAATGTACGCGATCGCGTTGACGTAAAATTATTAACCAAATGGGAAGGCAGACACGGTG
>NW_017267896.1:0-223 GCF_001594065.2 Cyphomyrmex costatus | reverse complement strand
AAATTTTTTTTTGCGATATTTGACATTTTTTTTATAAAGAAGGTTAACGTTATCTTGAAATTTCGATCAGGAGTCATGAATGTAATATTTATCCCCTATAAAATGCATTTTTTTTTTAATTTCAATACCTTATCTTCTAGTTATGTTATGAACGATTAAAGATAAGAGAATAATTTCGAATAGAGAGAGAGAGAGAGAGAAGGGGGAGGGAGGGAGGGAGGGA
>NW_017267895.1:0-223 GCF_001594065.2 Cyphomyrmex costatus | reverse complement strand
CTTATCGCACAACGTTGCGAGGAGCTTGTCTTCGCGCTTACCGGGTGGTTTCTCGCGCGTCGGGCAAAACGATAGATCCGCGTGAACGTCATGAAGATGTTGCGGATTCTCCAAGTCCACCTCGAGAATATAACCTGTCGGTGAATCAAGCGCGACGGTTGTAACATCAAAATTTTCTACATCGTCGACCCATTGAAAATCGGCGTATGGCAATGGTTGACAC
>NW_017267894.1:0-223 GCF_001594065.2 Cyphomyrmex costatus | reverse complement strand
TATTATTCTGATATATATATTTATTTATCATTCAAGTAGTTTTTAAGAAGTAAAGATAATTATTATTAAAAATTATAATTGTTATATTTTAATTCTACGTTAATATCACATAATATTTGTGTTTACCTTAAAAAATTATATATATATACAGTAATCTTGCTCATACATATAAAAAATTATTTTTATTTACATTCACAATATTTATTTCCAGCTGTAAAATTAT
>NW_017267893.1:0-223 GCF_001594065.2 Cyphomyrmex costatus | reverse complement strand
ATTGTGTGAATAAATATTGAATTAATATGAATATTGTTGAGAAAAAAAATGTTTGTTGTTGTTAATGATAAAATATTAACATAAAAATTAATGATATAATTATAAAGATAATTAATTTAATATTTAATATTAATTTATTATTTAAAAAAAAACAATGCCAAAACGAAAAATTGAACGTAATTTAGAGGATGAAGAAAAATTTCAGAAAAAACGCCGTGAAAGA
>NW_017267892.1:0-223 GCF_001594065.2 Cyphomyrmex costatus | reverse complement strand
TCTCTAGAAATTGACTACATATAATAAATATGCATTTCTAAATTTCTTTCAAAATATACGATGAATATGTATGATTAAAAATATAATAAGTACAATTTTCATCAGAAACAAAAATAACGAAATAAAGTAACATACAACATTATGCTATGTAACATCCGGTAAAATTTATTATGATGTCTTAATTTCTATCAAAGCATTAAATTATAGCTTTTTATTGTTTGTT
>NW_017267891.1:0-223 GCF_001594065.2 Cyphomyrmex costatus | reverse complement strand
CCCATGACTCACCAAATAATATTAGTAATAAAATGTATAAGTAATGTAAAAAACAACAAATTTTAAAAAAATATAAATAAAACAAAAAAGCAACAAAAATAAATAAAATATAAAAATAAAAAAAAACAAAAAATAAATTTAAAAAAAAAATCAAAAGAACAAAAAAAATTTTTTTTTATGGAACTTGTAGCTCGACACGTCCTCATCGTTAGTTTCGGGTAAC
>NW_017267890.1:0-223 GCF_001594065.2 Cyphomyrmex costatus | reverse complement strand
ATAGAGTTTATCTTTACGACTGCGACAAAATCGTCCCTTCGGAAAAGCTGAAACTTGTCGAAAGATGTTAGAACGCGCTAATACTTAACTAGAGGAAAAGCCTGGGAAAATGGTAAGTTAAAGAAATATATGTTTAATGTACACATACATTAATTAATTAATTTATTTATTTACTTATTTATCATGCAATGCATGATATACAATAGTATCTGAAGCGTATAAA
>NW_017267889.1:0-223 GCF_001594065.2 Cyphomyrmex costatus | reverse complement strand
ATACAGAACTGTAAGATTAAGAAAGCAAGCAGATCTCGTGTGGACAATATTGAATCTGTACAACCGTTGTCAGTCAACGAGTTAGAGGAAGCGAGAATATGTCTCGTAAAAATGGTACAACGTGACGCCTTTCAGACAGAAATAAATTCTATCACGCAACATAAGTGCGTAAGTAGGAATAGCAATCTTTTAAATTTAAACCCTTTTATTGAACATGATATAT
>NW_017267888.1:0-223 GCF_001594065.2 Cyphomyrmex costatus | reverse complement strand
GGTTAAAGGTACAACACTACCTGGTCACAGGTACAACATGGGTGTTGTATCTTTGACGAAAATAAATTTCTTTCTAATCTAATATTAAACAAGATGTACTAAAGATAATAATTTAAACAAAATTAAGAAATAACAAAGGACTCTTTCTTTGTACAAAATAATTGAAATTAACCCCAAAAATTTGAATCTTTCTAAACATGAATATAATTATGTTATTTTCTAT
>NW_017267887.1:0-223 GCF_001594065.2 Cyphomyrmex costatus | reverse complement strand
AGCGTCTGCGTACACACGTGCGCTCAAGGTGGCGACTTGTCCGGGTTTCATCACGACCGTGCAACTAAACTCACGCGCAGTGATTTCACAGTCACCATCTGGTTCAAGCGTGACGGCGCGGAACCACAGTCCTCGATCGATTCGGCCTGAAACGACCACTTCCGCTGGTTTGCTGCCCTCGATCGGACCGATCGAACCGGTGAATGTTCGTGCGGTGCCAGGC
>NW_017267885.1:0-223 GCF_001594065.2 Cyphomyrmex costatus | reverse complement strand
TCAATATTATTTCAGCTCTTTTGTAATCTCTATTATTATAATTTCCTAATCTAGTAAATATTCCTATACAAGATCTACTTAGGGCACTTTCTTTTCATTTACTTGTCCCCCATCGAGCGTCTCAAAGACTCTCCTCTTTTTTTAATGTAACGCTATACTCTTTCGACTGATATAGCCAGTTATAACTAATGTCTCAAAGACAATAAGCATCATCATGATGTAT
>NW_017267884.1:0-223 GCF_001594065.2 Cyphomyrmex costatus | reverse complement strand
AATAACAAATAGGACGTTTCTTATGCAAAATTTTGTGCTCTTTCAAATGGCGTTGTTAAAATTAATGAAAATATTGAAATAAAAAAGTTACAGGGGATTTAATGATGAAAAACCTAATCTTTTGTGTGATATTTTTGAGTTTAACGCTTGTTTTGATACTGATAAGTGATTGAAATGTATCAAAACGCTACAAATTATCATTATACACATCCTAAACTTCAAA
>NW_017267883.1:0-223 GCF_001594065.2 Cyphomyrmex costatus | reverse complement strand
TGATGTAGAAGACGATCCTGTATTGATCAGGTCGATCGTGATCATCTGTGTTAGCGACAATGGTAATCGACCTCGTCCATACCCTCGGCAATCTGTCGGCAGGATAGACCCCCCGCATGTCGTACACTGAGATGATGCAATGTGTTCAAAATTTCCAGAAAGTTCATTTCGTAACGTCGGAGTGCGTGCGAGAGGAAATGTTTCAATAAATTCAGAGTTTACG
>NW_017267882.1:0-223 GCF_001594065.2 Cyphomyrmex costatus | reverse complement strand
CATAACTCACACTTTCGTTATTACAACTTTTTAACAACCCCTCTCACCTTTCACTCGCGCCTCTACCATCTTTGGCCCATTATATATTTATCATATTATTATATATTGACCGATATTCTAATTTTTAATTGTGTCTAAAGCGGCTAACAATAAGTATTTCATTGTATTCTTTTTCTTTAGAAATTCATATTATAATTTTTATGTTATAATCGCTTTTTTGTTT
>NW_017267881.1:0-223 GCF_001594065.2 Cyphomyrmex costatus | reverse complement strand
GAATATCGTGGATGAAGTGTTGGAAGATGTAAACTTCGAAGATGCGATGGACATTGAATCTTCCGACGAGAGTGTGTTATCGGACGATACGGGTTGCATTAGTGATCTGGAGAACGATACAGATCGTTTAGTAAAAATTGTGCCAGCCGAGCAAATCCGAGCATTGAGTTCTCGCGTGAAATTTTGTCAAATTCAATGTTATTACACGACAGGTGGCGCATTT
>NW_017267880.1:0-223 GCF_001594065.2 Cyphomyrmex costatus | reverse complement strand
GGCTCGATCCTGGGCCTGCGTTAACTACACGGAACGGGCCTGATCCATGGATTTCACTTACGACAATGAGCAGGAAGCCCTGGCCAGCGCGGTCGGCAGTGTGGTGCGTAAGGCGTATGAGTCGAGCGAAGACCGCCGAGATGTCACCCAGTCCGAGCCTGGGTGGAGCGAGCAAACCTGGGCACAGCTCGCCGAGGTCGGCGCACTAGGATTGCCCTTCGCC
>NW_017267879.1:0-223 GCF_001594065.2 Cyphomyrmex costatus | reverse complement strand
TGCAGAGAATTTCTAGTCAAAATGTGCATACATTTGTTGAAAAAGTCTCCTTTGCAATATAGTGTCTGTAAAGCAATTAGTTTTTGTGATCCTATGTTAATTTCTAGTAATTTAAGTATCTGTAAGAATAGACTTACTAAGGCTCTACAGTTGTTTTCCACAAGAAACTGGATTACTAGTCAGATTTGTGATAAAATTGAGAAAGAATTTAAAGTTCTTTGTA
>NW_017267878.1:0-223 GCF_001594065.2 Cyphomyrmex costatus | reverse complement strand
GTTTCCACTAATCCTATTATATCCCATTCCTTCAGCCCTTCCCAGAACTCTTCGTCTTTTCCTGTCATCCCTGCCACGTTCCAAAACACTATTTTCCAGTCTTCTCCCCCCCTACCTTTAACTCCCCCCCCATCCTCATCCTCCCTCTCCCTCCTCCTCACTCTCCGGTCGTTCCTCTTTCCTCCGCCCTCCTCTGCCCTCCCTATGCTTCCCCCTTCTCTCC
>NW_017267877.1:0-223 GCF_001594065.2 Cyphomyrmex costatus | reverse complement strand
TAGCTTTAGCAATTCTTTTCAGATCAGCTTTTTTGCAACGAGAAGTCTAGACATGCGATTTTCACGTTCGTTATCCTCTGCGGCATTGCTTGAGAGGCGACAGCACAGTTCAAAGCATAGCCTCGAACACTTTTTCCGTGAACTTTCACGACATTGACTCCTTTATAACAGGATACAAAAATCCTCCTTTGCTATCGTTGATTTTTATCTATCTAATGTCATT
>NW_017267876.1:0-223 GCF_001594065.2 Cyphomyrmex costatus | reverse complement strand
CTATTTTTTAATTTGCATGTATGTAAAAATTTTGCTGAACGCACTTTCCGCCTGATGTGGGGACAAATAGTATATGCAACACGGGAGTAAAGTTGAGCAATGACGAATTGTGTGAATGCCGCCCTCGCTTCGCTCGGGCGGCAACTTCACACAGTGCGTCCACTGCTCACTGTACTCCCTAGTGGCAATAATCTACTAATACATATAATATTATATATGTATA
>NW_017267875.1:0-223 GCF_001594065.2 Cyphomyrmex costatus | reverse complement strand
TATTAATTATTAATTAGAATCATAATTTGTAAACGTATACTTATGAAGATATACGTGATTGAAGACTTGTTAACTTACACTCCAAAATCTTGAATCAAATATAGTGTTCTAGGTGCGAGATCAAACTATAATAGTTTTTTGTATAATTATTTATTGAAAGATAAAGAAATGAAAATGAATATGTATATAAAAAATACTATTATATATATTACCATGAAAAATG
>NW_017267874.1:0-223 GCF_001594065.2 Cyphomyrmex costatus | reverse complement strand
ACATCGCATTCATACAAATGATAATGCTCCAGTACACACAAGACAGTATCGATTTCCCCCCGCACATAAAACAGAAATCGATCGTCAAGTAGGAGATTTATTAGACCAAAATATTATAAAACCATCGGAATCTCCGTACAACACTCCGGTCTGGATTGTCCCCAAAAAGGCCGACTCAAACGGCAATAAACGATGGAGGATGGTGTTAGATTTCCGCTCACTC
>NW_017267873.1:0-223 GCF_001594065.2 Cyphomyrmex costatus | reverse complement strand
TATTCCCAAAAGATTTTGAGTAATTAATCAAATTAACTTACATTAGAGAGAGATAGAGAGAGAAAAACCAGCATTCCTGGTCGGTTTTATTAGTAATATCGCGAATTTCGTTCTATTAGTCACAGGCCATAACCATGCATAGAAAATTTGGTTTGCAACGGAGATAGATATTACAATGTAACATTCATTTACGACAATCCTTTATATACTTCATGTCGCAATT
>NW_017267871.1:0-223 GCF_001594065.2 Cyphomyrmex costatus | reverse complement strand
TTCGTTCACACTTTGTGCCGTGGCCAGTTCCCGAGTCAAGCCGACTTCCTCGATCCCGCGATCATGTTCGATTTCGCTAACGAGAGAGATGCACACGATCGAGCCATCGAGAGAGAGAAAAGATATGTAAAAAAAAAACTAGAGTTTTTTTTTTTTATCGATTGAAGTACGATTGCAATTTAAGAAACAAATTATTTAATGCTTATTTGCATTTGAATTACAA
>NW_017267870.1:0-223 GCF_001594065.2 Cyphomyrmex costatus | reverse complement strand
GGTCGTTAAATGTATGGTGCGGTATCATAGGCGACAAATTAATCGGACCGTAATTTATCAATGAAACACTTAATAGCACAAAATATGATAACTTTATACGTAACGATCTCGGAATTTTATTAGAAGATGTACCATTGAATATTCGTCAAGTAATGTGGTGTCAACACGATGGATGCCCTGCACATTATGGACGTAGAGTAAGAGCTACGCTCAATGAAACCTT
>NW_017267869.1:0-223 GCF_001594065.2 Cyphomyrmex costatus | reverse complement strand
CGAATGCAAATATGAGGAGCGGAAGAAAATGCAAGTGATCTGAAAACTCTTACTAGGAGGTTTATGGAGTCGGTGATCACGAACTTGTAGCTAATACGTTAAAAAATAACAGATAAACCGTGTTAATTAAAGAAAACAACTAAAGAAAACAAAAACACCAAAGCGTGAGAGGCAAGGGGAACTCACGAAAATACAGCACCCCGAAGGAGATGAATTTCTACCA
>NW_017267868.1:0-223 GCF_001594065.2 Cyphomyrmex costatus | reverse complement strand
GATGTATTCCGATCACAATAATAAGAATGATGGTTGAAAGAGGCTGCTTTTGTTTCATACATATATAAATATTTCTTGCGCTAATCCGAGGGTAAGCATAATAATTGGTCAATTATACATATAGAATTTTTTTTTAATTATTATTTTAATATTTGAGTATTAGTTTTTAGGAAAATTTATGTACAATAGTTTTAATATTGAAATAGATTCAGACAACAATACC
>NW_017267867.1:0-223 GCF_001594065.2 Cyphomyrmex costatus | reverse complement strand
TCAATAAATTTTGACACATTTTTATTATTAAAAGGCGTTAAAAATAATTAATTTATCATTAAGGTTATTTATAAACAATAGTAACAAAAGAATTTATTTATTTTCGTAATTTTTTAACAAATATGTTGAAATTATAATTTCAATATCATTTTCGTTATAAAACATCTGGAGACACGGTAGTGTCTCGGCGCTAAGCCAAGCGCGCGACACTGCCGTGCCTCCT
>NW_017267866.1:0-223 GCF_001594065.2 Cyphomyrmex costatus | reverse complement strand
CATGAAATTGAATTCAAATTGTGTAACTTAAAAGTATATTAAATTTCATGAAATTTTTAACAGTGTATATATGTATATCTCGCATGGCGATGAAATGCAATCCGCAAGGAAAGCGCAAAAGAGGGAGATCTGTCATGTCTTGGAGGAGAACAATAGATAATGAAATCGAATCTATTGGAAAAAGCTGGGCAGAAATAAAAACGATTGCCAAAAATAGAGTAAG
>NW_017267865.1:0-223 GCF_001594065.2 Cyphomyrmex costatus | reverse complement strand
TTCCCATGGTCTTAATAAAACTTAGTAACTCGGAAATTTACATGTTTCTTGCATTTTTTTTTTACCGGTATTCACTTTACGAGTCCAAATTAATTATGAAAAATATTTCTGTTTGATGCTATACCGAAATCATTTGGTATAAGAATTATTCTTCTATTCGATAGTGCGTTAAAAATTATATCCTTGTTGAGAAAATATTCTTTATTTATTTATTATATTTTTT
>NW_017267864.1:0-223 GCF_001594065.2 Cyphomyrmex costatus | reverse complement strand
CAAAATTTCTGCTCGGGGCTCTCGACAGCGCCCGCACGCAATTACGCTCGCCCCCCTCCCCCCCTGAGCTGAGAGAGAGCAGGATCCGCATGTCTTAATAGTAAACAATTAAAGTGACGGACGAGAAACGTCACGTCACAATATATGTATATATATAATATATATACGTGTGATATTATGCAAGCATTTTAAAGTCTCTCGAGTGACAAACTGACTAACTTGT
>NW_017267863.1:0-223 GCF_001594065.2 Cyphomyrmex costatus | reverse complement strand
TTGTTGAGCAGCCAGTTCGCAGATAAAATATTAGCAATTGAACAGCTGTCAAAGTAAGCCGCGAGGCATTGCTCGCGTGCATTGATCTATGTAGTCTCTCTTTCTCTCTTTTACTCTCTCTCCCCCTCCCCCCTCTCTCACACGTACGGACGCGCGCGCGAAATTTTCTCTCCTCTTTTCCCCTACCCTTTCCCTTCTCATATTTCACAATTATACTGAAAAA
>NW_017267862.1:0-223 GCF_001594065.2 Cyphomyrmex costatus | reverse complement strand
AAGGGGTCACTGCTGAGTATTGCACTGTTGGCCAATAATGCAGCCAAGAGAAAACGCTAGGCCTATTGACACATAGAAAAACGTATGTCCGTAAATGTAATCAGTGGGTGCATTCAGAAGCACGACGGCTCATTGAGCGCTCAGTGAGCTTTTTTATCTAATTGGCATATTCTATTAGATCTAAAAATATAAACCAAACAGATACAAGAGCTCACTGAGCGCT
>NW_017267861.1:0-223 GCF_001594065.2 Cyphomyrmex costatus | reverse complement strand
GGTTAAATGCTGTCAAATCAATAATATTTTAATTACGTACACATTTATACACACACACACACACACACACACACAAATACGTATACATTACATATCATCCTCAAACAGTAATTAATTTCAGTGTTAAATATGTATGAAGATTGTGAATCAATGATAGCGTCTGACTTTATCGTTTTTGTTATGAATTATATTTCACATAGTAGTATTCGCATTTTGACAATAT
>NW_017267860.1:0-222 GCF_001594065.2 Cyphomyrmex costatus | reverse complement strand
GTGTGGTTACAACTCTCGGCTCTTAGTAGCGTACCTTCAGAGTATCTCGCGATTAAGTTATGCTGCTTGAATATCACCTTATCGTGTACGACTTTAAAGATTGCTAGACTCACCGTGATAACTTCTCGTATTACTGTCGAACAATAGAACAATAATGCTCCCGAGCGCTCTGTTTCGCTCGATTATATAGGGCCAGCTTGGTGGCCCGCGGCGTGCGGAAAC
>NW_017267859.1:0-222 GCF_001594065.2 Cyphomyrmex costatus | reverse complement strand
TGACGTCAGCGTCATCATTGTCATCGTCGTCTGACATTGACGCTGTTGTCGTTGTTCGGTGTCAGCGTCGTCGTCGTCGTCTGGCGTCAGCGTCATCGTCGTCGTCGTCGTCTGACATCGACTTCGTTGTAGTTCGGCGTCGTCATCCGACATCGACATTCGTTGTCGTCGTCGTCGTTCGATGTCGGCGTCGTCGTCTGACGCCATCGTTGTCGTCGGCGT
>NW_017267858.1:0-222 GCF_001594065.2 Cyphomyrmex costatus | reverse complement strand
GCTGAAATGCGAGATAGTAGCATTTTTTGCGATGTTTTACTTCACAAATTAATGTCGTTGTTGTGAGTATTAACATAATTGTGTAAAAGTTACAAACTTTAATATAAAGATGTCGAGCTTTTAATAAGTCCATGAGTAATCCTCTATTTTTCATCATTATCGGGTAGTTCTTCAACATAGTAAGTCTCATGGATAGTATGTCAATAAGAAAGTCATTTTCAT
>NW_017267857.1:0-222 GCF_001594065.2 Cyphomyrmex costatus | reverse complement strand
TTATATATATGGACATATATTTTATATTCAGTATATATAATTATATATAACTGTATATAAAAAGCATTTCCTTAATTATATAGTATAATTATTTGTCATTGTCTCTTATTTTATATAATTTTGTATAATTATATAATATATGAAACATTTTTTCCAGGTAACTTACAGTAAAATGTATGTGATTCAATATATTCAATGTACAAGTCAAACTTTAACAATTAA
>NW_017267856.1:0-222 GCF_001594065.2 Cyphomyrmex costatus | reverse complement strand
AATCAAATAAACAACAAATTAATATAAAAGATAGTCAAAAGATAAAAATCAGAAGATAACATTATGGTGGTCAAGATTTAAATGTAATAACTGTAAACAGGAGAAATCTATGAGGAGCAAAGATGTATCGATCTATCTCGCAATAACATTGATAAAAACAAACAGCCAGTAATGTCGTACATAAAGTTACAAGCGCATGCGTGTAACCAACGATACAAGAAT
>NW_017267855.1:0-222 GCF_001594065.2 Cyphomyrmex costatus | reverse complement strand
TAAATAAAAGTGTGTCAAACCTAAGAATTTTTTACAAAATTTGCCAAGTTCCACGGAGCCAAGAAAAAATTGTGCACAAATGCGATTTACAGCTTTCGAAAGAGTGAATCTTTACCTTCAACTTATTTTTTTGTTGAGCTCTATACGATTTTTTTCACAGATTTATTTAATGTTGATGTAAAAAGGCCATTTTTACTTAAACGTTGAATAACTCGGTCAAAA
>NW_017267854.1:0-222 GCF_001594065.2 Cyphomyrmex costatus | reverse complement strand
CCAAAAAAATTCATTAAAATATACAATTGTTTGTAAATAAAAATTCTCATTTGATTAAAATTAGTAGTTTGCGTAGTTTTTGTTTATTTTTACGTAGTTGCGCTTACTCCATGTGCGATGAACACGATTGCCCACCTTCCACTTTCCAAAAAATATTTTCTCTAATAATCTAACTCTCCTTCTCTCTACCCATTCTAAACGTTCCCGTGCCAATTTCTAGTT
>NW_017267853.1:0-222 GCF_001594065.2 Cyphomyrmex costatus | reverse complement strand
TGTGTTTTACTGTGTCGCTTGTTGGAAGGCACACAAAGAGATAAAGTAGCTATACATGTACGTATAATACATGTGTGATTATCCTAAAATAAAATTGGGAACGAAAAAATGCTATTACACGTGTATACATATTTGCATTTGAAGTTATATATGACCTCTGTTACACGGCACGCTTTACGCCGAAGTTATAACATCGATGTTATGAAACTGGCCAATCATAGC
>NW_017267852.1:0-222 GCF_001594065.2 Cyphomyrmex costatus | reverse complement strand
AGATCGTCGGGTTCTCTTGGATTTCCCTTCGATTCTTCGGTGATATTTCACCAGATTATCCCATCGCTGCCACCAATTTTGTTGTACCTCTCGATGCAACAAGATATTAATTTGGGATTCGATCCGCTCAAAGGGTTGGAACCTACGAGGAAAACGAGAAAAGTGGTCAAGGTCGTAGAACAAACACTCACTGCACCACACTTTTTTTAAAATAACCCCTTT
>NW_017267851.1:0-222 GCF_001594065.2 Cyphomyrmex costatus | reverse complement strand
TTTAAAGTACGACTCCCCGGGTTTTTGTTTTCGGGCGTGTATATCTTCTAGTAACTGGAACGCATCGGCATGGGGCAGGAAAGCGGCCTTGAAGCTCTCCACAAAGTCTCCCCGATTTTCCCAGTGGTTTTTGTTCCCTCGGCACCATAATTGCGCGTTCCCTTTTAGGAGCATCGGTAGGCCCCGTAAGAACTGTTGATCGGTGAGCTCGTAGCTCTCCTT
>NW_017267850.1:0-222 GCF_001594065.2 Cyphomyrmex costatus | reverse complement strand
TTGTGCATAACTTTTTTTTGGAGGGTGGACAAATGAAAATAACGGGTGGACAAACGTGGACAAGCAGTGGACAAACGAATGTAATAATAACATTACCAATATTCATATTTACAGATTCCAACTTTACAGAGCTGCTCTGTGAAGTTGGCACCCCTAAATGCGAATAATGGTAAAATCATTATTGCATTCGTTTGTCCACTGTTTGTCCACGTTTGTCCACCC
>NW_017267849.1:0-222 GCF_001594065.2 Cyphomyrmex costatus | reverse complement strand
ACCTCTGACGTGACCGTGATGGTCATTCGAAGGTCAGCTTTGAAATTTCAATTAGAAACCTTTTTTTTGGCTTCGGAATTATAGCGTCTTCAAAATTTAAAAAAAAAATTGAATTTGGACGTCATTTTGGGAACCGCCATGTTGAATTTTTGATTCCGAACTATACAACATATTTTTTGGACTTAAATGTTAAATTTCGTCAGTAAAAAAAAATTTTAAAAA
>NW_017267848.1:0-222 GCF_001594065.2 Cyphomyrmex costatus | reverse complement strand
ACAAGTATAAACTCACTACGTCTAAGTACGAGTATAGGTATAAACTCAGTATAAAAAGTAAACATATAAAATACATAAAACTCAATACGTACAAGTATAGGTACGAGAAAACGCAATATAAAAGTAAAAGTATAAAATACGTCTAGGTATAGGTATAAATATAAACTCAGTATAAAAGTAAAAGATACATAAAACTTAATACGTAAAACTCAATACATAAAA
>NW_017267847.1:0-222 GCF_001594065.2 Cyphomyrmex costatus | reverse complement strand
AGATAAAACGAATGTCATTTATATTGCTTAGAACAGCGCTCACAAAGATCTAGCAAGCGCGATAGACAGCTAAACCACCGAGGCCGCCGAGCATCGAGCGGTAGTGGAGGGATAGGAGACAGCGCCTACAAGAAATGGCTCGAAATGTGCAAGCACTGGCTTAAACTGTGATAGCACATATAGGACAGACCAAGGAAAATTAAAAACCAGAATGAATGAACA
>NW_017267846.1:0-222 GCF_001594065.2 Cyphomyrmex costatus | reverse complement strand
ATCGCCATCGCTCAAATCTACCGCCGGAAAATAGCTCACGGCTAGAACACTACTTTTGCCCGTTAGCGTAAACGTCAGCGACATGTTTGAATGAATACTGAGTTATACCGCGCAATGTCGGTCTTTAAATTGTTTATCACTCGTCCGTAGAAGCTGTAGACAACTGTCCGCAATTGCTCTGATTGTAACGTTGATAATGCATACGATTGTACTGGATTACAC
>NW_017267845.1:0-222 GCF_001594065.2 Cyphomyrmex costatus | reverse complement strand
TTGAGGAATGCAGTCAACCATTCGAAGGTAGAGAAGTCGCTAATGCAACGAGTACATCGCACGTATCCGAATTACCGATTCGGACATGGCACAAGAGAATGGGTCACCTGAATACAAAAGATCTGATGGCCGCGTGCGACAATCACATGTTGGAAGGCGTCAGTATTAAGAAATCGAACGAAGAGCTGCGATGTGAAGTTTGTCTAAAAGGGAAGATGACCA
>NW_017267844.1:0-222 GCF_001594065.2 Cyphomyrmex costatus | reverse complement strand
ACAGATAGAGAATTAAGTATATACATTCGTAACCACATTTTCATTAAAGTATAAGTCAATAAAATGAAGTATATTATTTGTATAAAATTTAAATTAATTTACTTAATGTAATTTTTTAATTTAAACAATCATATTACATATAATATTGAAGTTTTATACTACCATTAAGAGACAGTATTGTTACTAGTATGATTACTAATGGAAGAACATTTAGTAGAACTA
>NW_017267843.1:0-222 GCF_001594065.2 Cyphomyrmex costatus | reverse complement strand
TTTATGTTTGTTTATTTGTTTTTAACAAAAAAGAGTCCATAACTAGTTTATATAATTTTATTACGAATTTTTGAAAGACACGCCGGCTGAAATGTTGCGTTTTAACACAGGTTCGTATTTTAAATATATCTGTATGATTTATGGTATGTGTTGTGTTAAATTGTTAAAGAGTTGGATTAAACAACGAGTTTTATATGACAAGATCCAACTTAAAATTGAATT
>NW_017267841.1:0-222 GCF_001594065.2 Cyphomyrmex costatus | reverse complement strand
CTCAGACAAGAGATAACGTCTGAACTCTGAAGCAATTTCGTGTTGAGGTCGTTGAGGAGCAGCAGAACACGCGTTTGCACATATCTGTTATGGGTAAACCAGGTAACGTGGACACTTAGATCATGTTTTGATTATTTCACGATCCTTGAGTAGCGAGACCTGCATGCCGGTTTTTTCTTGTCGATGAAACTAACCTCGCAAAAGAGAAGACGCATTTCGAGA
>NW_017267840.1:0-222 GCF_001594065.2 Cyphomyrmex costatus | reverse complement strand
TCGTGGTACTCTGTCAATTTCAGTAGTAGGTTTAAACGACAGAAGTTTAGCGTTTATATCTTTTCCTAAATACCATGTTTTATCATGATTTGATGTATCAAACCATTCACAAAAAAACATTTTTGTTACTCCAAGTAGTACACCGTGCATATAATCTGGTGGAAAAGAATCAACGACTGAAAAATTAGGTATAAGCATAGATATGCAAGGTCCTTTAACTCC
>NW_017267839.1:0-222 GCF_001594065.2 Cyphomyrmex costatus | reverse complement strand
CCTAATAATAATGTCTTTAAGTTAAATATAAAATGTAATTAGAATAATTAAGCAATGAATAATTAAAAGTTCCTATAATAATGAAGCAAAGAAATTGAAAAATTCCAACGATGGGTTTTGAACTAATAATTATACTAATGAAAAACTTTTTTTTATACCTAGTATAATTGATTTTAATGTGTAAAAGGTAAAAAGTTACCAACTCACGTTTTCAGTTTTATA
>NW_017267838.1:0-222 GCF_001594065.2 Cyphomyrmex costatus | reverse complement strand
TTAGAATTAAGCAAAAATTAAAGAAAATTATGGCTCGTAGCCCTATTATCTGATTAGTTTTAATATCTTTATTTTATTTTTCTTAAAAATAATGCTGATATAATATTTAGATATAATATTTAAGCAATTTTGATCTATAATATTTATATGAGAGACATATTTTTATAACAGTCAGTTATTTTATTTCTGTATTTAAATATTTATGTTAATTAATTATATATA
>NW_017267837.1:0-222 GCF_001594065.2 Cyphomyrmex costatus | reverse complement strand
AATTATACATAGCATCTAATCTGGCGCAAGTTTAATAATTTTATTGTTATCTATTTTATTTTCAATTGTATAATACTAATATTTGGTAAATATATAGATTAGGGGAGCCCCCTCCGATGATCTTGACCTTGACATATGTTGTCAATCTATATATTTACCGAGGACTTTGTAAAGTTGAAACGTTTCTCGTTATAATTAATAGAATATTTAATAAATTTTGTC
>NW_017267836.1:0-222 GCF_001594065.2 Cyphomyrmex costatus | reverse complement strand
CCGAGACACTACCGTGTCTCCAGATCTGTTATTTATTTGTTTGGTAGATACCTTAATTTGTATATTCTCTATTCCTTATATAATTATAAGAATTGGTTCTTTGTGCTTGTTGATATAGGAAAAGTCTGAAAAGAAAAAAGGTATCGATTTAAAAGAAAATTGCCTTTTCTTTTCAGAATTTTCCCTTCAATAAATCTGAAGATAAAATACAGCACAAAGAAT
>NW_017267835.1:0-222 GCF_001594065.2 Cyphomyrmex costatus | reverse complement strand
GAAAGGAAAAATCACAATTAGCGAATGCAACAGAATTTTTTCGCGTGTATATATACGTTACTAGTTAACGAGATTAAAATTAACATATTCTCTTGCAACCTCGAATGCAATCTTGACGATTGCAACCTCGAATTGTCGCTTTCCTATATATATACATATAAAAAAAAAACTGGAGAAACTTTATTGGAAAACTAACGGAAGCTAAGTATATCGATGAATAAT
>NW_017267834.1:0-222 GCF_001594065.2 Cyphomyrmex costatus | reverse complement strand
TTAAGTTCATACGCAAATTCGCAAAATTGTTCCTCTCTCACGATCCGTTCAACTCAATCCGATCATGGTATAAAGACAAGGGTATGCTCACGCGCATGATAGTTCCAGATAACCAATCAGAAATGTCACTCAGTCTACGTCACATTAAGCGGTAAATTAAAAATGCATTTGCTTAGTACTTCTACATACAGTATTGAATTACGGTATTTTCTAATAAGATTG
>NW_017267833.1:0-222 GCF_001594065.2 Cyphomyrmex costatus | reverse complement strand
TTATCTTTCTGAACTTTAACTATCCTATCCAGTCTATTAATACCTTTATATGCTAGTTTAAAATATCACATTTATTAAAATAATTCTTAATTTTGTTTGACATATTCGATATATATGGTATAGTGAAATAATTGACAAAGCATACGATTGTTTATTTATTAATTATTGATTTCCATATTTTCAATAACCTCTTATTAACTTTCAACTGTCGCAAATTTATAT
>NW_017267832.1:0-222 GCF_001594065.2 Cyphomyrmex costatus | reverse complement strand
ATGTAGAAATTAGTAATTAAAATTGTTTATTATTGTTAATATTATATACATATTGTTTGAATTTTATCATATGTAAAGGATACCTTGTCCTCTTCAGCCAAAATCTTAAAAGACTCAAATTATTCTCGTTGAAAATTTCTTCTTGTTCGTTTCCATTTATAAAAGAAGAAAAATGCACAAAGATATTTTTCCTTAATCTTATATAGAAATTTAAATAAATAT
>NW_017267831.1:0-222 GCF_001594065.2 Cyphomyrmex costatus | reverse complement strand
TCCTCTTCGCGACGCTGATGGGTTTTCAGCATTGACGCATACGTATTAACTACCGCGGTAATACTACCGCATCAAAATTTGTTAAATTGTGATGTCAATTTAACTAAAGTGATATTACCGCGGTAGTTAAGAGATGACGCGAACAGGTTATGCTCGTTAGCTTATTAGATGTGTGCTGTTGTACACAGGCAAAAATGGTCAAGATATGTTATTTATGTGGCA
>NW_017267830.1:0-222 GCF_001594065.2 Cyphomyrmex costatus | reverse complement strand
AGCAGGAACCTCCCACAAAGATCAAAAAGGCACCTGTGCCAGAATTACTTGTGTGCTAACTATGTGGGCTCTAATTTGTGTGCTCGAATGGTTTAGCAAAAAATTACGATTAATGGTGGGGGTGCTTAATTATAAGTTAGAATCCTTTATTCAATCATTAACAAAATCATAAAATTAGTTTAGTAAAATGATGTGGTTTTAATGTGCTTTCAATATCATACA
>NW_017267829.1:0-222 GCF_001594065.2 Cyphomyrmex costatus | reverse complement strand
ATTTTTAATAATTTATATACCTTTTTTTATTAAATTGCCTATGTATATATTTCATATTTGATTACCTAAAGCTCATGTAGAGGCCCCAGTTTATGGGTCAATAATTTTAGCTGGAGTTTTATTAAAAATAGGAGGGTACGGGATTATTCGGTTAATAGAAATTTATTATAATATAATATTATATAGGAAAGAATGAATTATAAGAATTAGAATTGTTGGGGG
>NW_017267828.1:0-222 GCF_001594065.2 Cyphomyrmex costatus | reverse complement strand
TGTCTGAGGACCGCGCATCGCGTTAGGATAAAGTTTAACGGTTATTATTACGTCATCGAGTGAAATAACGTGTCGCGACGTGTTTTACCTTTCCGCGACGCGTCTCGAACGGATTTGAAGGTTTTGACGTGAGATATTGGCACCGCGACGTGTATAATTGCTTTCCGCGAGTGTTACATACGGAATTTCGTAATTTACGAAATATAATTGTTCCGTTTAGCC
>NW_017267827.1:0-222 GCF_001594065.2 Cyphomyrmex costatus | reverse complement strand
GATGGATAGAGTATATGTTACTAGAAAACAATTTTCATTATCTTTGAGTTATGGTATTACCATACATAAAAGTCAAGGATTGAGTTTGCAAAATAGTAGAGTGTATAGGCCGGTTCAAAGCCATGGTCCTCTGAGGGGGAGTGAGGGGCGAGGGGAACTCGAGGCGCGGGGGGGTCTACGTCACGGCAGGGGAGGGGGATGACGTCACGGATGCGGGCGAGG
>NW_017267826.1:0-222 GCF_001594065.2 Cyphomyrmex costatus | reverse complement strand
TTTTGTTGAATTGGAATTTGAAGAATATTTTCCAAATGATTCACATATTATCGGAGATGCTGCATATAGCATTCATCCTCATGTAATGGTGCCTTTTCGAAATAATGGGCATTTAACAAATCGGCAAAAAAATTTCAATTATTGTTTGTCATCTACGAGAATGGCAATTGAACGTGCTATAGGATCGCTGAAAATGCGCTTTAGAATACTTCTGGACTGTTT
>NW_017267825.1:0-222 GCF_001594065.2 Cyphomyrmex costatus | reverse complement strand
AAAGTCTTAAGACATTGAAAAGACAAAGTAAGTAGAGGAAGAGGCCTGCGGCAAATAAGGAACATAGCGAGGCCAATACGAAGCAAACGTTCCGAAAAATTCCTCGTGTTTCATAAAACTGTTCTCGCAGCTCGATCCCGCGCGTGCTTTATACAACTTCGTGCCGCAAATAGACCGAAGAAAAGCTAAAGGCAGAAACGAAAGAGGTAAACGGAAGCCCGA
>NW_017267824.1:0-222 GCF_001594065.2 Cyphomyrmex costatus | reverse complement strand
CAGTAAATGCAAAAGGGTCTCAGCGTCTTATAGTACAATGTCGATTCAATTTCAAAAAAGTCCTAAAGTCTTTAATTCGCCGCATTGTATTACATTAAATCGAACGATGACGTAATTGCAAGGATTTATTACATTAAAATAATTTATAAGAAAGTAACAGTTAAAGAAGGAATTTTTCGTATTTTAAACGCTTTATCAAGATTACATGTCAATCCCTATAGG
>NW_017267823.1:0-222 GCF_001594065.2 Cyphomyrmex costatus | reverse complement strand
GATTCCTTTGTTCTCTGTCTAGGAATCCGTGGGAAGTTAAGTATGTTAATTGTTTCTGTGAATCGTAATGTGTACCATCTTCCTTATATTATGAGTCATGTATTATTAGCTGTTCCTGGAAGTACGTAATTGTTAAACGATTTTATAGGTTTTTGGCTGTTTGGAGAATCTTGGGAAGTTATCAATATAATCAAAAGGTAGGTATTTTTATAAGGGTTGCTC
>NW_017267822.1:0-222 GCF_001594065.2 Cyphomyrmex costatus | reverse complement strand
ACGGTCAAGCTGGGTCTTGGATGCTTCTAATATAATTTTTAAATTTTATAATAAAAACTTCAAAATACTTTTAAGAGTTCTAAGAAACATCATTAAGATATTTTATTAAAAAACTCTGAAAGAACTCTTAAAATTGTCTTCTGCGTCGATTATTATCCGTTTATTCAACAATCTTTATCAAGAAACCTCATTCACTATTGCGAAAGTTTGCAAAATGGTACA
>NW_017267821.1:0-222 GCF_001594065.2 Cyphomyrmex costatus | reverse complement strand
ACTAGTGTATAACAGCTTTAACATGCATTGAGTACGCGCTAGGTTTGCCTGTGAAAAACGCTATAATGTAGGTTGATTGAAAAAAATAAAAATTTTTTTACTTACGTCTTAATTGAAAGTTGTCGGGTAGCAATGTCGCCGATGATGGCGGGTTTTCCATAGGTTGCGGTTGTTGCTTTGCAGCAGCAACTTTCTCTTTCGCAGCGTCCGCTGCCGGCGATG
>NW_017267820.1:0-222 GCF_001594065.2 Cyphomyrmex costatus | reverse complement strand
TTGACATTTTCATTCCTGTCTAATTTCTTCGTAGTAATCGCAGAATATGTCAAAAACGCTATAATTTTATCGATAATACAGGCGGCTCCAGCATTCCTTTAATCGGAGTTGGTGGAAGAAGCCCTAAACTTTTCTATGATATTTCGAGGAGTTTGGTGAAAATTTTAAGCTTTGATTCAAACATCATCCATCGTACTTGATCTAGTAGAACATGGTTTGTCT
>NW_017267819.1:0-222 GCF_001594065.2 Cyphomyrmex costatus | reverse complement strand
ATCAAGTAATAATAGAAAAGAATATTTTAAAATTTTTACCTTATAACGGTAGAAACTGATAAACATCGTTGAAAGTTTCATCAATATATATAAATAGAATATGATATTGACTAATATTGAAGTATGCTGCCAGAGATAGATGGTGTTTGTAATATGATAGTACATATAAGAGCCCCATAAAACCAAAGCATACACACAAGAGAAATACAGCCTGGATTGTCC
>NW_017267818.1:0-222 GCF_001594065.2 Cyphomyrmex costatus | reverse complement strand
AAATGCGATTCTATCGACGCGCGGATGATTTATTAATTCTTCAGAAGTGCGCACGCCCCTCTCGCCGGGATTCTGGGCTCGGTTCTCTTACTTTGTGTTCCAGCGGAACCCAGAAGTTTCACGCGCCGTTACTTCCGCCTTGATATCTATAACAGCTCGTCAAAAATTCTATATACTGAAAATTAAATCACGTACGTAAAGGGACACGTATATACACTTAAA
>NW_017267817.1:0-222 GCF_001594065.2 Cyphomyrmex costatus | reverse complement strand
GTTTTCACTACTTATTTAAATATCTTTATTAGCTGTACAAGAATTATTGAAAGATGATGACGATGCCTTTTTAATTGAGTGTGTCGAGCAAATCGAGGCTAATATTTCTGAGGCTATTACTATTAACGCTGAATCGGCCCATATGAATACTGTTGGCAATAATTGCGATACAGTTAATGATCGTGGTGATACTTCTAACGTTACTCTAGAGGAAGGAGCCGA
>NW_017267816.1:0-222 GCF_001594065.2 Cyphomyrmex costatus | reverse complement strand
AAAATAAAAAAAATTAAATTATTATTATTATTATTAATTAAAAATAATATTATTAATTGAATTATTAATTAGTGTAGTTTTGCATTCGCTCCGTGTAAGGGCAGCACCTTATCAGGGCAGCACTAGAACCGTGTCAGTGCATATGTATCGAATGTGCCATAAGAAAAGTACTAAAAATGGCGTCGTTTGCAGACGAACTATGAAATCCACCAATCGTCTGTT
>NW_017267815.1:0-222 GCF_001594065.2 Cyphomyrmex costatus | reverse complement strand
ATCAGGCCAGCAACAAGACCGGTGGTGAGTGCCGCATTGACCGGCCGGAGCCGGGGCAGCCACCAATCCTTGACCGCGTAGACGGCCGACCAGAATATTTCGAGGCTTGAGTTGCCAGCGCGGCGGGATGAGACGACTAGTCGATTGCTCGCCGACTTCAGTCCGACGCGTGAGGAATCGACCGTGCTCATGACGGCGCTTTTGGCTGCTCTTGCGCGTGTG
>NW_017267814.1:0-222 GCF_001594065.2 Cyphomyrmex costatus | reverse complement strand
AATCGGAACTTGGTGACAATGACCTAGTTTACACCCAGCCGTTCAATCCCGATTCATTTCGAAATAAAGTGAAATTTTTTGGGTGTAAATGGATTAGTTTCGACTGATTTCAATCCTCTTTTCTCAGCGGAGTATAACGAATCCGGTGTAAACATTCCATCCATAAATCCACTTCACTTCGAAGTGAATCGGAATTGGACGGCTGGGTGTAAACTAGGTCAA
>NW_017267813.1:0-222 GCF_001594065.2 Cyphomyrmex costatus | reverse complement strand
TTATAATATTAGAAGAAATTGAAGAAGAAATCGAAAAAATGCTCCTGGAGGATGGTGCATCAAATACCGAAAAACTGCTGCAGCAGTTGCTGCTGCAGCAACGAAGGCAATATCTGCTGCAACAACAACAGCACCAGCAGCAACTTCAGCAGCTCCAATTGCTGCAACACTTGCTGCAGCAGCAACAGCCGCAGCAGCAGCAGCGGCAGCCGCAACAACCGC
>NW_017267812.1:0-222 GCF_001594065.2 Cyphomyrmex costatus | reverse complement strand
TTTTCTTTTCCCGAAAACCTAAAGCAGATGGTGTTAGAATCTTGAAAATGTCATGACACTGGAACCTTCCACGGGCAAAGCAAGGACGAGACTAAAAATGTCACTACATGAGTTTTGAATCCGAGAATATTACATTTAAAATGGCATAACGAAAATTGATCTAGCTTGCTAGGAGCTGATCAGCTGAGTTATCAGGTTCCAAAGTAGTCTCTATTTTTTCGC
>NW_017267811.1:0-222 GCF_001594065.2 Cyphomyrmex costatus | reverse complement strand
CTCTAATGTATACAATAATATCGGTATTTTTTTACTGTCGTCAAAATAGCCGATTGACATATATATATATATATACAGGGTGTCCCGCAACTACCGCATTTAATCTTAGGAACGTATTTTTAAGAAAATTTTATAAGGAAAATTCTAATAAAAAGATGTCGAGGCTATAATAGTTTTTAAATTAATCGCATTTAAATTTCGCTAATGACAGAGCTGAGATTT
>NW_017267810.1:0-222 GCF_001594065.2 Cyphomyrmex costatus | reverse complement strand
ATAAGAACACAGTATTAGAAGTTAAAATAATAACGAAATATTCATAAAATTTATTAAAATATATCAATATTACAAACTAATCCTTTATAATTGAAATAATAATAATAATAACAAAAGGAAGGAATATTTAATAAGACTCTATATATTAATCAAATAATAAAAATAATAAAATTCTTCATTTCGTGAGTTATCTCCATATCTGACTTTATAAAGAATAAAACG
>NW_017267809.1:0-222 GCF_001594065.2 Cyphomyrmex costatus | reverse complement strand
GATTACGCGACCCGCGTGACTATATATGGGTAGAGTGTGAAAAGTGTATCGGCTCCCAAAGTCTCAACGAAAAGGCGCCACATCTCTTGTGGATGCAGTGCGGTGGTGCAGCGCGTGCGGACGAGTAACGTGCAAGTGCTCCGAATAACTTTTTGTTTTGTTTTATAACAATGGAAGACTACGAGCGTGCGGAACGCGAACTGCTAGAACAGTGCGGTCGCG
>NW_017267808.1:0-222 GCF_001594065.2 Cyphomyrmex costatus | reverse complement strand
GAATTTTTGTGAACTTTAGATTGGCATGTCAAGCGCACCATTTTCAGAGACTCGCTTTGAACACGGTGACAAACGGAACTGGTGAATGTATCGAGCAAGGGGTGTGAAGAATGGTATCATTCAAGACGCAGTTCAAAATCGAATAGTTACAATAAAAGATTTTACATAGATTTCGCCTATTCTAGTTAATTTTAAACTTTTAACTATTCGAAGATAAGAGAA
>NW_017267807.1:0-222 GCF_001594065.2 Cyphomyrmex costatus | reverse complement strand
CAATCAATCTAACAAATTTCGATGCTTATAGCATTTTATTAGATCTTAATAATATGTTGAAAGTCATATATTAAAATTTAATATTAATTAAAGCAATGATAATTGAAATCTGTGAAAAATAAGATTGCGAAGAATATCACAAGTTTCGTCCCGGCTTCCACTACTGGACTCATCAGTAAGGTAATGTAGTTGGAGCCTACCTTAAACGCCGGTGTAAGTTAT
>NW_017267806.1:0-222 GCF_001594065.2 Cyphomyrmex costatus | reverse complement strand
CTCAACAAAGTGTTCATTATACAAATGTTAATTATAATGCTGTGGTACTTTATCATAGTAATCGATACACTTATAGATATATATATAATTCTTATTACGAAGAACAAAAACCAACTATGGACACTGGCTCATGTTGTCTTGATCTTGCGGCAAATTATCTATTTTATTCAGCAAAGTATCTTATTTCTTACATTGAATTATTTTTGTCAAAGTATATACAAT
>NW_017267805.1:0-222 GCF_001594065.2 Cyphomyrmex costatus | reverse complement strand
GGCGCTCGGGTGCCAGAACTCGCCGACCGTGCCCGAACAGCGCTGGCCGCGCATCGCAAACAACGTGACCGGTTGCTGCGACTCGGCGCCAAGACTGACTCCGTCCCACTTTCCTATGATCTGGGGCCGGTGTCGGACAACAAGCAGGCCGCCGCTGTGGCCCAGTCGATCGAACGTCGCATTCAGGCCTCATGTTTGCAGGCGTTTCGCTCCGGATCAGCG
>NW_017267803.1:0-222 GCF_001594065.2 Cyphomyrmex costatus | reverse complement strand
CATGCATAAGAAAATGGGCCAATGAAATTCCTTATGCACATTCTTTATGCGTTATGCAAAAGTCTGTGCTCCCCGCTTAATACACAATCTTAGGGTGATTTTACATGCAGCACGGAACGCGGTACGCGGTACGCGGTAGGCGGTAAAGTAACTAGGAACCGCGGTAAGCCGCGCTAATTTTCTCCTATTATTACATGGAGCCAGAACTGCGCGGAAAAGCGG
>NW_017267802.1:0-222 GCF_001594065.2 Cyphomyrmex costatus | reverse complement strand
CTCGGAGGGGGATAACGTATTGATCGCGCATCGATCGCGATTTTCGGTGCTTTTCGTTTCCGGGGTGCGATACCGGCGGACGTCCCGGCCCGGCGACAGACCCGCGCTATCGCGAGAGAGGGAGAGAGAGAGAGACTGGAATCGGCTGGAGGAGAGCGAGAGCCAGGGACCTATCGGTGAGGTTGCTCTGCAACTTATAAAATTGTAAAGTCGCATGCATCG
>NW_017267801.1:0-222 GCF_001594065.2 Cyphomyrmex costatus | reverse complement strand
CAGCAAACTCCACTCACGACGCACGTGACACGCAAGGTAAACCATCAAGAAATAAACCGATGAACTCTCAGCACAGCCCACATCCGCGTCCGGGCACAACTGGTGAGTCGATTGCTAATTTTTATCCACCAACTAGCAATAAAAATATGTCCTCTGCAACTTCACGTCCCTATAACAAATATGGCCGCCGCATCTCCTCTCATGGACATAACCAACCCCCAC
>NW_017267800.1:0-222 GCF_001594065.2 Cyphomyrmex costatus | reverse complement strand
AAAATTTAGAGAATCATAAAGATTTTATAGAATTAATAATTTACCATCTCTTCTCTTGATGATTACATCTTCAGGATTAAGTATATCTCTTTGTAACTCGGTAACAGATCCTTTTACAGGAATATTCCTATGAATTTCAACTGTAATTCGATGTAGTTCTGAAGTATCAGTCTGTGCATTCTGAGGATCTCTGAATAAAGGTACTGTTCCACTTGAAGACCC
>NW_017267799.1:0-222 GCF_001594065.2 Cyphomyrmex costatus | reverse complement strand
CCAATATTCATCATATGAAAAATTTATAATATAAATTGTTTGTTGACAATTTACGGTCGATACAAAAATTATTTAAAGATTCTATTATTTGTTATAATATAAACTTCTATTTTATATTTTCCAACCGTAACGGAACCATAATCAACCAATTTATTGTGTAATTTACAAAGCTTTTCGTTGAAGTTTGATTTGACAAAAACTTCTAATTCTACAAGAAAGATA
>NW_017267798.1:0-222 GCF_001594065.2 Cyphomyrmex costatus | reverse complement strand
GAGTAATAGCCAAATACCTCATACAGTATCTGTGAAATGTGAAATATGTGCTTCATCTATAACGAACAATACAAAATATATAATAAAACACTATAATAATCATATAATTTCGGGAGTAGCAGTTACATGTCCTTTTTCTAAGAATTGTAAATCAACTAAGTTGTTTGAAAAAAGAAATACGTTAGCTCAGCACTTAACTCGATTTCATAAAGGTGTAAAAGA
>NW_017267797.1:0-222 GCF_001594065.2 Cyphomyrmex costatus | reverse complement strand
CTAATTTTTTGCTCTATTCTCGACTTTTTTTATTCACCGTTTATGTCAAAAAATTCGACCCACCGTGTGGCTGCGCTGACTCGCGTACAAGAGTAAAGTACATTAAAGCGATCAATTGCCGGGATCATATATACATATGTATACATAAACACGCGCGATATATTTTAACACATTGGTAAAAAAAATGGGTGTAATATACAACTTTAATGTTAATACTTTTAA
>NW_017267796.1:0-222 GCF_001594065.2 Cyphomyrmex costatus | reverse complement strand
TTTTGTGATTTTCGGCCGAAATTTGTTTGTTAATTATTCGCACTCTGATGTAAGTTCGCGTACAAATTAAACGTAATAATACTTCTCGTGGTATTGTCGTATTTATTATTTTTTCTTTTACTTTATCTGCAATTATTTTAAAAATCCCTGGACTCTTCAGAATAAAGTTCCCATGATAATTTTGAAATTCTTTGTTCATTATTTTTGCTACTTCCAATAATT
>NW_017267795.1:0-222 GCF_001594065.2 Cyphomyrmex costatus | reverse complement strand
ATGTGAAGTTGGAGGAGATAGAATAAATTTTCTTGATACGACTATCATTAAGATGGGGAATTCGTTGATCTTTGATTGGTACCAAAAGCCATCTTATTCGGGCAGATTTTTAAATTTCATGTCTCAGCATCCTGTATCGCAAAAGAAGGGTGTTTTGTTTGGTTTGGTGGACCGTGCTTTTCATCTTTCACATCCGATGTTTCATGAAAAAAATTTGAAATT
>NW_017267794.1:0-222 GCF_001594065.2 Cyphomyrmex costatus | reverse complement strand
TTAATATTTTGAGTAATAAATATTACAAAATCGTTTATAATAATGACTAATTTTACTGTATTTTGCGTTCCACTCTTTTAATATAATTAAACGTAAAGCAAAAATGGAACATTACTAAGTCTTTTTCAAATTTATGGTTGTAAATTGTATTATTGACTTATCGTAAAATTTTATTAATAATTTTTAATTTTTTTTTGTTTCAAAATCAGAAATGAGAAAAAG
>NW_017267793.1:0-222 GCF_001594065.2 Cyphomyrmex costatus | reverse complement strand
ACAGGGGCGCCACGTGGAGGACGACGTCGTCTACTTGGGCGGGTGGGAGTTCGATCATGCAGTTGCGCACCTGGGCCAGCCAGTTACGATGGCTGAGAGTGGCGCCCTTGGGAGCGCCGGTGGTGCCGCTTGTATACAGCAGGGCGGCGGGAGCGTCCAGGTCGGGCAGGATCGCCGGCGGTTCGGGCGTCCCCAACGCCGCCACCTCTGCCAAGGGGGTCA
>NW_017267792.1:0-222 GCF_001594065.2 Cyphomyrmex costatus | reverse complement strand
CATGGTTGTTCTTGCTCTTTCCTTTCGGTTGAATTGCATCTGGTGAGTTATCTCTTTCTTTTACATACTCTTGTTTGAGTTGGAACTGCTACTCTCTGTACAATCTGACAGCAGCGATTCGTTAGTGCTTGCTGGTTGAGGTATCAGCATTGGAGACATATTGGGTGTTTACGACAAATGGTCGGATTTCCAATCCGATCGAACAGTGGTACTCAGTTGGTG
>NW_017267791.1:0-222 GCF_001594065.2 Cyphomyrmex costatus | reverse complement strand
CGACTCCGGCTTGGACGTGGACCTGCCGACCGGGTGCGAAATCGAGCGTCTGCAATTCTCATCGCTGTTTGCCACCAACGACCAGAAAGCTGGTATGGACTCGTTCGTGGAAAACGGTCCAGGCATGGCTACGTTCACGGGGAGCTGAACAAGCTGAAGTGACTCGCGAGTAACAATTTACGTGTTGCGCGTCATATTGGTATTCTTCCCGTCTCCCACCAT
>NW_017267790.1:0-222 GCF_001594065.2 Cyphomyrmex costatus | reverse complement strand
GCATGCGTCGCGTGATACTTCGGTTATGTAAGAAAATTGACCATTGTGTACGTCCATTGTGTGGGAAAACATTCCACATTTTTTTATTGTGAGCTCTATTTCAATTTTACACTGAATTACGCTTACCGATTTAAAATCATCTAGTTGTAATAGTTGTAAGTAAACTCTACTAGAATTTACAGCTCGTAGCGGAATGTCGCATTCTTCGATGTTTATTAAGGA
>NW_017267789.1:0-222 GCF_001594065.2 Cyphomyrmex costatus | reverse complement strand
AATAAAATGAATTAATTTACTTGTGATATATCTTCATTTTCTTCATTTTTTCTTTTATTAGGAATTTTAACTCCTTTTAATAATGCAGGTATAGACATATGTCCTTCAATTTTTTTTATATCGTTTGTCAAATTTATTATTAAGTATATTGGATCTATTAAAATAAATCAGAAAAAAATACATTATAAATGTAAGATAAGATAAGATAAGATATTATATAAG
>NW_017267788.1:0-222 GCF_001594065.2 Cyphomyrmex costatus | reverse complement strand
TACGAATTGCGCCATGCAAAATGTATTCAAATTATATAAATGGTGGTTGCGAAGAAATTTTTTAAAATAAAAATTACGTAAACGTATTTACCTCGTATTTTTTTTACTTCTCTCCCTTAGTATATAGTACATAGTACATAGTATATAGTACATAGTATTTAGTATATACGCGTCGACAGTATATAGACGGTGCGTAACGCTCTTTTCGTTCATTCGTCCTCT
>NW_017267787.1:0-222 GCF_001594065.2 Cyphomyrmex costatus | reverse complement strand
AATATATATATATTTTTTAAATATATTTAATACATATAATATACAGGGTGTTCCATTTTAAAGCTTCCAAGCGATTATCTCAGAAAGAAGGCATTTATCGAAAAAATGTTTCAGACAAAAGTTGCTTAACTCGAAGGGGGACATAAGATGGTGCCATCCATTTGACCTTGAATAGTCCTCTGAAGGTTACGTGAAGGTCACCTTTAATTTTTTAAATGGAAT
>NW_017267786.1:0-222 GCF_001594065.2 Cyphomyrmex costatus | reverse complement strand
CGTATCACTTTGCAAATTTAGACAATAATTATGATTTTTATATAAGCATTTCAGAAATGGATGTTTTATTTAAAATATACTGGTTCTATATCTAAAATTGTAGTGTTGTCCCAACAATCCATATCATGTTTGCAGTTTAATTATTAATGTTTACTTACTACTGAATTATTTCTAGATTTTTTCAAATATCTTAAAAAAACATTAAAACAAGCAAAGATATAT
>NW_017267785.1:0-222 GCF_001594065.2 Cyphomyrmex costatus | reverse complement strand
TCGACCGAGGTGGCGGTCGTCGCGATCGGGTCAGAGCACTCCTGGTCAGGCGTGACGATCGCATTCGGGTCTGTCGATGTCTCCACTCAAGTGCTGGGGTTTCTCAAGCGGAGTACCGAGGATTTTCGGGTGCTCGACGAACAGCGATTGCAGCTACCGGTGCGTACCCTCAGCACCAAGGCGGTGTGGTGGACTCTGTCGTCCGAGACTTTGCAGAAATCA
>NW_017267784.1:0-222 GCF_001594065.2 Cyphomyrmex costatus | reverse complement strand
ATTTAAAATATATATTTTAAATATATATATATGTATTTAATATGTATTTAAATTATATAAAAATCAAAATGAAACAGTAATTTAATATTTCTTCTTATTTTAAAAAACTTTTTCTAATTTACTACTTATTTAATATTTTAAGTACGTTTTTGGAACGTCAAATACAACGTTTAATATTATCTTTAATAGTGTTATTACAAAAATATGTTTTAGAAAGAAATA
>NW_017267782.1:0-222 GCF_001594065.2 Cyphomyrmex costatus | reverse complement strand
TTTATAATCATTTGTTCTCTTGGATAATACTTACAAATAAAAAATTCACTAGAATCAGCAATCAATTCTAGGTCATCTGTGCATTTATTCTGTCGCATATTATTTGTTAATTGGTGTATACCCATTTATGCATCATCCTTTTATATATAAGCATTCACGGAGTAAGTTTCCAATAGTTTTTAAAAGATCTGTACAAACTATTTCAAAAGTAATAGAAAGAGT
>NW_017267781.1:0-222 GCF_001594065.2 Cyphomyrmex costatus | reverse complement strand
CACAATTAAATATGTGTAAACAGTTAAGTGAAAAATGAATTAAAAGTTATAAAATTGGGTATGTTTCCGCCCATTGTAAAGATATGTCGTTAGTAGCATTGCTTGTGTGTTTGATAGAACGGCAAGACATGCCTTTGAAAGGTGAGTATTTAAACTTATTTGAGCTCAATAGTTGATATTCGTTCGAAGCGTAAAAAATAGTACTTTTTTTGCGTTGAAGAT
>NW_017267780.1:0-222 GCF_001594065.2 Cyphomyrmex costatus | reverse complement strand
AGACGCATTTGAAAGAGAAAATGAAATAAAAATTAAACATATATGATGCACATTTACTTCTTAGCACTATATTTTGCAATTAAATATACCCACAAAATATATTATTATTAATTAATTGTATAGCAATATTGTATGTATAGCAATATACGCAATTAGAATAGGAAGTCACAATAAAGTCAAAATGACATTAAAATGATTGAAAAATGACTTTTAATGATCATT
>NW_017267779.1:0-222 GCF_001594065.2 Cyphomyrmex costatus | reverse complement strand
CGCCGCTGCTCGACCTGGTGGAACAGGCCCCGGCGGCCGACGTCCGGTTCGACTGTGTGATGGCCGAGGAGGGCGGCCGCTTCCTCGACACCGAGACCCGTTACACGGTCGTCGAGACCACGGACCCGGCCGAGCCGCCCGGGTACCTCTGGGTGACCGTCGGCCAGCTACAGGAGCTGCTGCGGCACCTCAACGTGCAGGCCCGCAGCCTGGTCACCTGCC
>NW_017267778.1:0-222 GCF_001594065.2 Cyphomyrmex costatus | reverse complement strand
TGTGTTCGTTGGACATTCTTAGTTTATATCAATATGTTTTTTATTTCATTCTTATTATTACGAGAAATATTATACTAGAAAAATGGTCAAGTGAAAAATGTGAGCACTGTTTGTCATAAAAACACGGAATACTATTTTTGTAATTATTTTCTTGAAAATGGTACCGTAAATCGACTTAAAATTTTATATGTAGATACATGAATGAACACCTTAGTAAAATAT
>NW_017267777.1:0-222 GCF_001594065.2 Cyphomyrmex costatus | reverse complement strand
TTACAATTTGAGTGCGCGGGACCTCTGTATCGCCCGGTGAGATGGCAGTGATCGCGTGCCCGCCTATCATCTTTCATGAACGGTTTCTCGCACACGTGACAGTGCGTGGCGTTAAATTTTTCCCAGTCGTCTCGCATGAAATCCATGGAAACATGGGTTGAAATTACAGATTGCACACTATGTGCTAAATTTTTCAATTCATCCGCGATCCATGATATGCAG
>NW_017267776.1:0-222 GCF_001594065.2 Cyphomyrmex costatus | reverse complement strand
AATAAAAAAATAAATGGACATTGAGCAAAAAATAAAAGTTTTAATTTAACAATTTTAACCAATCGAAATTAGAGTATTCCTAATAACTTGATAGTAAGAAATGAGATCAATGAGTAATATAGATACTGTAGATATGTCAATTAGCACATTTCTGTGATGAATAAAATTCGTGAAGTAGAAGTCAACCATTCGTGTTCGCTGTATTCTGTACAAAGGATTATC
>NW_017267775.1:0-222 GCF_001594065.2 Cyphomyrmex costatus | reverse complement strand
TTTTCGGTTTGGAAACTATATGATTACATCCATTTTCTGACTCTGCCGATAAAATTAGCGTTCTTGACGCTTTTTTCCTGCGTAATTTCTTCGTAGTAGAAGAGAGAAACCTGACAGCGGCCATGGAGGCCTTTTTCTTGTAATGCTTCTAACTGCCCGTACAGTGTACACTAGCGGCACCAACGCTGAGGGAACTACGTACCACGTCCATTTTCGTGAACC
>NW_017267774.1:0-222 GCF_001594065.2 Cyphomyrmex costatus | reverse complement strand
TTTTCGGTTTGGAAACTATATGATTACATCCATTTTCTGACTCTGCCGATAAAATTAGCGTTCCTGACGTTTTTTTCCTGCGTAATTTCTTCGTAGTAGAAGAGAGAAACCTGAGAGCGGCCATGGAGGCCTTTTTCTTGTAATGCTTCTAACTGCCCATACAGTGTACACTAGCGGCACCAACGCTGAGGGAACTACGTACCACGTCCATTTTCGTGAACC
>NW_017267773.1:0-222 GCF_001594065.2 Cyphomyrmex costatus | reverse complement strand
TTAAATTTTCGAATCCGCCCGCTTCGAAGAACGATCGATCTCTTATTAAATTAATCGATCTACTTTAAAATCGGATACTGGCGAATCGATTAAAAGATCGATCTTTTTTTGCAAAAAAATCGATCTTTTAAAAGATCGGATCGAGATCGCACATCCCTAATACATGCAATGCTAAAACTATATTTTAGGTATATTGTGTATATATACGTACATACACATATT
>NW_017267772.1:0-222 GCF_001594065.2 Cyphomyrmex costatus | reverse complement strand
CAGTTATGAAGTCGAAAAAGTTATATTTAATTATTTGTATCTTATTAAAGTCGTTAAATCAATATATGTGTGCACTTCAAAAGCAGACGCTATGCCGTAAGATTGCAAAATTATATATTTTGTACAACATTGCAATTAAAAATGAAAGTAAACAGCGATAATTTTGGGTGCGACCTATATTTAGTGCTGAAAGAAGATTGCAACAAGGAGCAAGCGATAATC
>NW_017267771.1:0-222 GCF_001594065.2 Cyphomyrmex costatus | reverse complement strand
TACGCGTTGCATGACGACAGGCGATTTATTAACTACAACGAAAACAGTTTAAAAACCTTGAATGCAGGCCCATAAAAATTCATGACGATCCTTTCCGGAAGACCAAAATTAGCAATAAATTTAAATTAATAAGAATGATGATATATTTAAAGTGGTACAATATTAAATATTCTCGGATATTAAAAAAAAACGTTATTATTATAGAAGGTACGTAAGAATTTT
>NW_017267770.1:0-222 GCF_001594065.2 Cyphomyrmex costatus | reverse complement strand
CGCAGTCAACCAATGAGCGCGATGTGGCACGATGCTCTGCTACAAACAGTACAAGCGCATATTCAAGCGCTGATTGGATCACCGCTAGCGGCGCTAGCTTTCCATTAATGTATATAAAACGCGACGTGCAAAATTTTCAGTATTTTCAGATTTTGATGCTGTGTAGTGTGTGATTCTTGAGGATAGAGAAGCTGGAATGTATTTAAAACGCAATTTTACGAT
>NW_017267769.1:0-222 GCF_001594065.2 Cyphomyrmex costatus | reverse complement strand
ATTCTATCTCTAAAGATCTAAGATGTACCATTCTTACACTTATTTAATTCTAATGGCATGTATTATTTGTATGTATATATAAACTTACCTTTTTAAAAAAAAAGTAGAAAAAAGCGCTTACAACACGCACATACAACACGAATATGTACACACTAAATACTTTGTAACTACCTGCTTTTTATACTCGGACTAGCTCGTCGGAAAAATTTGCGTGTCGTATAA
>NW_017267768.1:0-222 GCF_001594065.2 Cyphomyrmex costatus | reverse complement strand
AACGCGCCGACGCTAGCGAGAGCATTGCAAGAAAAGCCGTCGTAGCGAGAGCATTGCGAGAAAGCCGTCGTAGCGAGAACATTGAGAGAGAAAAAGTAAGACGAGAGAAGGTACATCGTTGTATCGTTTTTCTTTGCCGGTATCATATCGGCTGTATATTCAATTTCTGTTTTATATGCACATTAAACTCGTTATTAAACAATACGTGCACAGTTCTTTGCT
>NW_017267767.1:0-221 GCF_001594065.2 Cyphomyrmex costatus | reverse complement strand
TACATCGGAAACACATAGTTACGATTTTTTTTCGAGGGAGGACGTCTTTCCGAAGGTTTACCATATTTTTACATTGTTTTATACATATTGAAACTTTTTATTATTTTTTATATTTTTTTATTAAAAACAATTAATTAATAGCGGAAAAGCGCGCGGCTAACTAAAATGCTTTGTCAGGTCGTAACAGAATTTGTTGCTCGCAAGTTATTGGACCCGAAATA
>NW_017267766.1:0-221 GCF_001594065.2 Cyphomyrmex costatus | reverse complement strand
ATTATAGATTGCGCCAATTGTGAAAGGAATATGTTTTCTTGTCACATATATAACATATATACTGTATTTCAAAAAGTAAAAGTATAAAAAACTTGGCGCTGCTAGAGAGAAAGAGAGAGAGAGACCTTATTATTTTTTTTTTATATCGCCCTTGACTGTTCATATTGTTTATTTTTATATAACGAATCCTTATTTCTTTTTCTATTAATTTTTTATTATTT
>NW_017267765.1:0-221 GCF_001594065.2 Cyphomyrmex costatus | reverse complement strand
CCAGACTCAGTAAAATTAATACTACAATTAGGTCAAAAATTTAACTTACCCAATAATTTACATAATAAAGAAAAAACAATATCTGAATTCATAAAGTGCATAGAAATTTATGTTAACAATCTAGATGAAAGGAAAAAAAATGATTTTAGATCTAAATCAATTTCAATTCTAAGTAATATTAATAATAATGTATTAAATCAAAAAGATCATTTTAACATTAA
>NW_017267764.1:0-221 GCF_001594065.2 Cyphomyrmex costatus | reverse complement strand
AAATTCGCGCAATTTCGCCGGCTGATTACGATTTATCTACTATAGCCATGAATATGAAAACGATCGAGAAAGTAAACGCGATGCTTCAACAGTGAATGTGACGTCATAGAGTTGGAAGGCATTAATTGCGCGAACTGTACATCAATAGGTTCCTTGGTCACAGTATACAGTAGCGCAACTCTCTGTCGGCACCTTTGATGTTGGTGAAGCCAAAATCGTAG
>NW_017267763.1:0-221 GCF_001594065.2 Cyphomyrmex costatus | reverse complement strand
GATTATATGTATAAACAATTAAAGATCCAAGCTAGTCTGTTATAGGCTTCGTGTTTGTATTAGATATATTAATAAATTTTGAGTTTACATGATAAAAGTGTTCATTTTTATTCTGTACACACATGTTATATATATCCACTATAATATATATATATATTTTCATATCCATAGATTGCTTCATATAAAAAACCTTCGAAATAGTACACTAAGAAGTATACATT
>NW_017267762.1:0-221 GCF_001594065.2 Cyphomyrmex costatus | reverse complement strand
AGATGAATCTAAATCTGTTTATTGGTATGTTTTATGTGTAAGCTTCTTCGACATGTAGGTTAGACATCAAAGATTATAGACATATCTATAAAGATTATAGACATCAAAGAAGCTTCTCCAGTTATATAGTGTCTATATTTTTTATAACCGAAGAAGCCTTTCAAGGAGCCTATTTAATATCGAAGTGTGAGTAGTGTCTGTGCTTCATGTAGCTGGTATAA
>NW_017267761.1:0-221 GCF_001594065.2 Cyphomyrmex costatus | reverse complement strand
CAACACCAAACACACGGCTACGTGAGACTGCTAATCTCACGATTCACCGACCGACTGCTCAGCGCTCACCTATGGTATGCCATGCGCTCACCGATTCACGACCGGTTCGTGTCCGCGTTGAAAGACCCCTCACGCGCTAACGCCCTCTCGGCAAACAATATGCTACGATGAGAAGAGACAGAGACAGGGAGAGAGGAAGAGAAAGATAAAGCGTTTATTAC
>NW_017267760.1:0-221 GCF_001594065.2 Cyphomyrmex costatus | reverse complement strand
TTCAATCTCAATCTTCAATGCATAGTCTGATTCCGGCCTAAATATATGTACATATATATATATTATTACGGAGTCATTTACGGATTATTATTTTATGGGTGCGCAAATTGAAATAGTCTACATGCGAAATATGGGTAGCAAGATTATAAATCTTTATTATTGTAAGATATTTATAATATATTCAGTGACAAATCTTATATTTCTTTTGTATAAACGCATTG
>NW_017267759.1:0-221 GCF_001594065.2 Cyphomyrmex costatus | reverse complement strand
ACTAGTACTTTTATTGACATATACATATTGTATGTGACAAGTGATAATTGTTTATGGTAATACATAATTGTTATTTCGATTTATTTTTATAAATGATGTATTTTATTAAATTATGAATTGACAAATTATCGATTCATATGCAGTAAACGAAAATATAATACATTTACGTTATGATTCATAATTTCCGTAGACGCACTGCAGCGAAAGTACTAAGTACATCG
>NW_017267758.1:0-221 GCF_001594065.2 Cyphomyrmex costatus | reverse complement strand
CCGAAAAATCATTTTTCAGATATGAACGAAAACGTCTCTTTATACGCGCTCCATACGTATTCGGTATTCGTACCGAGTTAGGAGAACAAATACCATTCAATGAATACAGTCTAGTACGCATCATTATCGCACTATCTATTGTAATAAGGGCTATTTAAAATAATAATGTTATAATAATAATAATGATAATAATAATAACAGTAATAGTAATAGTGATCTTG
>NW_017267757.1:0-221 GCF_001594065.2 Cyphomyrmex costatus | reverse complement strand
TGCGAGCATCTCGAGGAAGTTCTGGATATTTAGGTCTTATGCATGCTATCAACTGATTTACTGCGACATGAGTTATCCGATTGTTAATAGCCCATTCTTGCAATTGTGATGTAAAATTTATATCATTATTTTCATGATGTTCATCATTATTTACGAAATTGTGATTAACTGCGCCATCATCATTAATATAATTATCAATATTATTATTATTATTATTATTA
>NW_017267756.1:0-221 GCF_001594065.2 Cyphomyrmex costatus | reverse complement strand
ATGTTAATATTTAAGTTGACTTTTTCTATTTTTACAATTCGTGGCTTGGGTTGTTCGGTTTTTGCTGGAGGGCAATATACTTTTTGGGGTTTAGTGGGCTTCCTAGAGGGAGCCTCCCAGGATGGAGAAGGGGGTTTTTGAGGAGGTTTTGGAGGAAGTGGGAGAGGTGGAAGAGGGGTAGGAGGAGGTAAGTCAGGCGGGAAGATTGAGGGATTGAACTC
>NW_017267755.1:0-221 GCF_001594065.2 Cyphomyrmex costatus | reverse complement strand
CGTGCTCGATACATATAGGAATCGATGTAGATCGAGAGCAGTGAGAAAGAGAGAGAGAGAGAGCAGGGTGTATGTGTGTGAATGGAAATGAACATTCAAAGGGAATTGGGACGAATCATTATGGTTTATCGGAGGCTCTTCTAACGTAGTCAAAGAAGCTTCTAAAACGCGAGTATCATCATATAATTCGAAACAAAAAAAGAACTGCAACATGACTTTCG
>NW_017267753.1:0-221 GCF_001594065.2 Cyphomyrmex costatus | reverse complement strand
AAAAGTGAAAAATGATGTATATATATTAGTTACACTTTGTTACGCAAATGTATAGATTTAATATAAGTAATATACTTATGTAGGTTTTCATGAATATTGGTGAATTAAATATTTATGATGTAGCAAATACAATTTGTAATTAATTGGAATGTACTTATCAAATGTTAAAATTTAAGAACGTTTACTTTAAGAAGTTAAAATAGACGCAAACGTTTGGTTCT
>NW_017267752.1:0-221 GCF_001594065.2 Cyphomyrmex costatus | reverse complement strand
TAAAAAAATTTTTTTTTTTTTTTTTTTTTAAATAATAGATATTTTCTTTTTTCTTTCTGACTTTTAATTAAAAATAAAAAAAAAACAACAAAAAAAAAGGAACAAAAAACTTTAAGTTAATAATTAATAAATACCTCTGTCTCAAAGGAATTTCGACAACATCCATGTGAAAGGACTAAACGTTGGTCGTTACAAAAAGAGAATGTGGTATGAATTTGTTA
>NW_017267751.1:0-221 GCF_001594065.2 Cyphomyrmex costatus | reverse complement strand
ACAGGAATATTCGCGACAGATAGACAAACGGGAGTATGTAGAGAGAGAGAAAGGGAAAAAAAAAGAAAAAGAAAGATAAAATAAAAAGTACGAAAGGTCGACGTCTTTTTTACGCTCGTCTTGAGTCGCAGTGGACAATTTCGGGCGACGTCTTACGGAAAGCGTAAAGCGTTTGTCGATTACAATTGCGGTAACGATGTCCACCGAGAAAGCAATCTTCA
>NW_017267750.1:0-221 GCF_001594065.2 Cyphomyrmex costatus | reverse complement strand
TAAAAAATACAATTTTGCGAAGGTTTTGTTAAACTTTAAAAAAGTATTAACTCTGGCATTTAGAATTTGTATATTAGTGTTATACATCTTTACTACCGTACCTTTAAAATATTATACTTATTTATTTATATTTAGATATTTTAGATTTTTTTATATCCTTCCTTCAATGAGTGTTATAGGATTCAAAAATAAATTCAAAATGTTATGCATTTGCAATAATT
>NW_017267749.1:0-221 GCF_001594065.2 Cyphomyrmex costatus | reverse complement strand
ATGGTGCAACGCGTGGAAAAATAACGCCGAAACATTTTGCATCGTTCTTTCATTTTGTCGAGTATGCTAATATTAGTGATCGAAACTTATAACAAATTCGATTGAACGCACTCAGTGCGCATATTAAAGGTGTCGTACACCTTTAATTTTCCAACCTCTTTGTTTTTTACGTAAAATCGATCGATTTTGACTACATACCGTTCATACTTTAATTGTGGAAA
>NW_017267748.1:0-221 GCF_001594065.2 Cyphomyrmex costatus | reverse complement strand
TGTAGGAGGGAGGTGATAATCGTCAAAAACCTCCATGGCAACCTCCGCTGCCACCTCCACGGCAATCTCCATCGCCATGTCCATCACCACCTTCATCACCTCCTCATATTCAAAAAACGGTTGCAAAAATTGTTCACGAGGGGGCTCGTGGTGCCCCATTGTTTCCCTTTTTTTTTGTTTGTTTAGTTTCACGCAGCCCCCCTCGCACACACACACACACA
>NW_017267747.1:0-221 GCF_001594065.2 Cyphomyrmex costatus | reverse complement strand
TTACGCCGGTCCGTTAACTCTGCGAGAGGGAAAACGCAGAAACGCGCATACTCACAAAGCATATATCGCCATGTTAGTATGCTTCGCTACCAAAGCGGTACGCATAGAATTAGTCAGTGATTTAATCACCGACACGTTTTTGGCAGCCTTCAAAAGGCTTATATCGCGCAGAGGAAAGCCTTCCCACATGTGGTCAGACAATGGCACTACTTTCGTAGGTT
>NW_017267746.1:0-221 GCF_001594065.2 Cyphomyrmex costatus | reverse complement strand
CATTATTTCATAGAATAATTTTGAGATAACTACCAGACAAATAAATGATAATATAGTAAAAGGTAACTCACAAAATAAACACAGTAATGAGAAAATCAAGATTATGCCAAATAAAGTATTATTTGCTTTTTTTTAATATACATTTCTTTTTAAGGACGTTAACAAATAATTTTCTAGATATTTTAGTAAAAGATATATATCAAGATTACGCCAAATAAAGT
>NW_017267745.1:0-221 GCF_001594065.2 Cyphomyrmex costatus | reverse complement strand
AATATGAAGCCGGTACAATATTTTTATAAGATGAACAATTGCATTGTTGACAATATTTCTTCTGTAAATAATACTGTTACCACACATAATGAATATAGTTTTTTAAATGTTGATGGTGAATCCGATAAAATTTACATTGATCCACATTTATTTGCTGGAGACATTGCTTTCTCAGATGATATGACGTCACTTGTATGTGTAAAAGAAAAATGGTTTATTAA
>NW_017267744.1:0-221 GCF_001594065.2 Cyphomyrmex costatus | reverse complement strand
ATGTCCGAAGGAGATTTGGAGCGATAATGGCACAAATTTTATCGGAGCTAATCGCGAGTTAGAAAGAATACAAGATTTCGTGAGGTCACAGCTCACATCCGACACCGGGAATTTGCTCGTCAATGAAGGAATCAACTGGAAATTCATTCCTCCAAACACTCCTCATATGGGCGGCCTCTGGGAGGCAGGCATCAAATCCTGCAAATACCATCTCAAGAGAA
>NW_017267743.1:0-221 GCF_001594065.2 Cyphomyrmex costatus | reverse complement strand
GATCGATCTACTATGAATACTCCTAATATAGTATCGATCATATTGTCATTACACAGTTTTTTTAATACCATTCATAATATATATAATATACAGGGTGTCATTAACCTATGAAATAATCTATCAAGAGCAGGTAGAGTAGACCGAACTGAGTCGAAAAGTCTTATACCATAAAAAGTATAAAATAACCTATGTATTTGACATTATACATTGGTATGAAGGCT
>NW_017267742.1:0-221 GCF_001594065.2 Cyphomyrmex costatus | reverse complement strand
TGATTGGCTACTGCTTTTCCGCATTCTGCTTTTCCGTCAAGGTGTGAACCCGCCCTTAGGCTGCGTTCAGATTCCTCACCGGGTGGGTGTTCGCTGGGTGACTGGGTGAGTGGGCGTAACATAGCGAAAAGCACCCGAGTGTTTTAGGAATCTGAACGCACTCATCACCACACCACCAATAGAATTTGCCCTTTTTCTTTTTTAGGTTAATTGATATAGAT
>NW_017267741.1:0-221 GCF_001594065.2 Cyphomyrmex costatus | reverse complement strand
ACACAATCAATAATATTCGTTGATACTGACAGTATTACTGACCGTGTAGAGAGACCTATAGATTGGCCGCGGAAAAGCGCTATAATATCCTCGCGGTAACTCTGGCGTGAATCTGCATGCCTTTGTATGACCTTTTCTGTATTATTTTCGGCCACACGTTAGTATTCGGTTCTGCTTGGCAGGACGAGCGAGTGATTCGCGTATCAATCACGACTGTCTTG
>NW_017267740.1:0-221 GCF_001594065.2 Cyphomyrmex costatus | reverse complement strand
AACTGAACTAGTGCAAGCTAGAACTGACGGGTGTAATAGTGCAGGCAAGGAATAGAAAACGTACTAGTGTAAGAAAAATGGCGTTTTAGTTCTGGCTTTGCTTTATTCCTGAAAAGAAACATATACGAAAAATAGTGTAGTATTTTCCTAGATTTTCGTATACGTTTCTTTTCAAGAATAGACCTCCTGATGCAATCTTCTTTCTTTCTTTCTTGTGGGAA
>NW_017267739.1:0-221 GCF_001594065.2 Cyphomyrmex costatus | reverse complement strand
CGATTTTTGTCCAAAAAGTGACCTTTTTGCCCACTGTCGTGACTACAAAAACGCGTCAGATATTGAACGTGATCTGCCCTATCAGCCATTGATGGCGAAGACGCATCAAAAATCATGTATAATCTGTCTATTTATATAAATTGTCTATTTAATAAAATATTATGTAATTTAGTTAAATTAAGTGTTAATGTTCGAGTCCGCATTAAATTTATTAATTCTTG
>NW_017267738.1:0-221 GCF_001594065.2 Cyphomyrmex costatus | reverse complement strand
AAATGACCCGATCGGAGTCGAAACGTCTGTTAATTTGTAATTTTTAAAGATCTTATTAAAACACGTTTTTTAAATTTTAAATAATTGAAGTATTTTGTTGATATAAATTTATTTGGCTCTTTGCCCTTCTTATATTTGTATTGTATATATATAAATTTTCAAATAAATTATTTACAAAATCATTACTCACAAATTAAATAATGCAGAATATTGCGTCTTGC
>NW_017267737.1:0-221 GCF_001594065.2 Cyphomyrmex costatus | reverse complement strand
TGTCGTGTAGATTACGGTTAACGGTAAGTATAAATTATGTAAAACATTTTATAGTAATTGCTTTTCACAAACTTTTTTAAACTGCACAATTATATATTTTACATTTTTTGTTATTATATTTTCCATGATATAACTGTATATTATTTTCTTAATTGCTATGTGCTTTAAATAATTAGTGTAATATTTTTGACAATATTTTAAAATATTACTTTATAAATTAA
>NW_017267736.1:0-221 GCF_001594065.2 Cyphomyrmex costatus | reverse complement strand
TTCTATATAATTTATGCGCTGTTTAAATCTTTTTCTTCTTCTACGGTTTGGTTCTTGATAATCTTCATCATCAGATGATGATAGTAAAAAATTAAACAAATCTGCCATATTTTCAATAACTTAACCTTTAACCTTACTTTTCGCGTGTGTTTAAAGAAATTTAGGTTAAGAACTACTTTCAGTAGGCTAGTTACATTTATAATCGGAGTTTAATAAGCTTA
>NW_017267735.1:0-221 GCF_001594065.2 Cyphomyrmex costatus | reverse complement strand
AGTGAGAAATCTTGATTGCCTTTCAGTTGTTAATATATTCTTAGTTTGCTGTTTTAAATTAGAAAAACATAAAGACATAAAAACACTATAAAAACATTGCTTATTAAAAATATATATGTATATGTATAATCATATATAGTGTAAAAATAGGAAAATAAATTTAATATCTTAGTACAAATTAAAGATGAATCATTGTATGTCTTCGTAATAGTGAACCAAGC
>NW_017267734.1:0-221 GCF_001594065.2 Cyphomyrmex costatus | reverse complement strand
GGCGATGCCGCTTTTCAGAACATATAACATTCGATTCAAAATTTTTTATATGTTAGTAGTTATGCACCACCTAAAAATGCAGGCCTTTGATGGCTCGGGATAAGAGACTTGTAGTGCCTTTCAGTTTTTGAACATGGCCGGAGACTTTACTGCGTCTCCTGATACAATGTATATAAATGTAATAGTACATTGTGTAACCATGGGGGAATGTTGTTTATTGT
>NW_017267733.1:0-221 GCF_001594065.2 Cyphomyrmex costatus | reverse complement strand
ACTATGACACGTCTGCGTGGAAAATTTTTTCTCGCTGGAGCGTGCAAGTCTTCTACCAGTCGCTACTAGTAGTAATGCTAGGTATATACCAAACCGTTTAGAAATGACCACGGCTGATATAGCCAATGGCGTTGCTCGGTTTTGTTTGTGTGCGTGCAAGTTTGCGTGTGTGCGTGGCTGGGACAGCCAATGGCGTTGCTCGTTTTTGTTTGTGTGCGTGC
>NW_017267732.1:0-221 GCF_001594065.2 Cyphomyrmex costatus | reverse complement strand
TTTCCGGCGGGGTTTGGTGGTCCTCTTGAATGGCCATTCCTCCTCCGAGTCCGCCAGGAATTCGTTCATCCTAGGCCGCTGGAAGGCCTCATCGAAGGAACAATGGGGCTGTGTCGCTGCCCAGTCCATATAATCTTCCATCTTGGCACGCTTTTCCGTCCTCGGGTCGTTTGGCTCCCGAACGCTTGGCGCCGGAGTCATCTCCCGCGTCTCAAAAACCC
>NW_017267731.1:0-221 GCF_001594065.2 Cyphomyrmex costatus | reverse complement strand
ATTTTAAAATATGTTACTTGTAGAATACCAAATAAAAATATATCACCGGAATTATATCGACGTTAATAGTCATCAACGACATAAACATAATAATTATTGTTTGCGTATCAAAAAGACCAAAATAAAAATGTCAAAAGTATGCAGGTTTGGTTTTTCATGATCTGTAACTAATACATTGATAATGAGAGATGTTGCTGTTTCTATAGCAAATAGAAGAAGAT
>NW_017267730.1:0-221 GCF_001594065.2 Cyphomyrmex costatus | reverse complement strand
TTACGCGGTACAATTCAAATCTCTTTTCGTCTCATCACCCTTTCTCTAAATGAATATGAGACATTTTTAATTTATTAGGGTGAACAATTTTTTGTTTTCCTTTTACAAAAAGTTTTATATTACCATTGGGTAATATATCCGATATTGTGTGAGGCCCGGAGTATTGATTACCGAGTTTGCCCTTTTTGGGTTCACATAATAAGAAAACTTCGTCATTGACT
>NW_017267729.1:0-221 GCF_001594065.2 Cyphomyrmex costatus | reverse complement strand
TGTGATTGGCGATCCGCTAATCCGCGATACGCGCGATACGCTCCATGGGACTGCACCCTTAAGTTGACTGAGAATGATAACAAGAGCTTTGACGGATTGCAGCGGATTATTATACATACATTAATTTACAAATTAAAAGTTGCAATTTTATAATGGTACGGTTTTGTTGCATTTGCAAGTCAGAACATGGTATTCGATGAGATGTTTCTTTCCAACTCCTG
>NW_017267728.1:0-221 GCF_001594065.2 Cyphomyrmex costatus | reverse complement strand
GATTTACCTTTCGGTGGAAAATTTATTGTATTAGGTGGTGATTTTAGACAACTTCTCCCTATTGAAGTACATGGTACTCAAAGTGAAATTATAAATCTTTCAATCAAATTTAGTTCTGTTTGGAAACATTTTATAAATTTCTCTTTAACGGAAAACACACGAGTTCTTCCAGAAGAAATTGAATTTGCAAAATTTCTATTGAATATAGGAGATGGTATATT
>NW_017267727.1:0-221 GCF_001594065.2 Cyphomyrmex costatus | reverse complement strand
ACCGTGGTTCTGGGACATGGACTTCTCTCTCATCTAGCCATATAGTAGTATTACATATATGAACGAAAACGACGGAATCGGTGGAATGACGTCACGACCAATCATGAACGTTCCGTAGTTCCATATATCCGCAGTTCCGCATCCCATGGGACGGCACCCTTAAGGGCGGGTTCACACCTTGACGGAAAAGCAGAATGCGGAAAAGCAGTAGCCAATCGAGT
>NW_017267726.1:0-221 GCF_001594065.2 Cyphomyrmex costatus | reverse complement strand
TTTCAAAGTCGACAAAATTGCATGTTTTAAAATGTTCCCCTAATTTTTGCGTATTGTATACAATACGAACAGTTGCTAACAACTTGCGTAACATTGATAATGACCTAATAGAGATCGAAATGTATGTCATTCAATTTTCCTTAAACTACGTAATTTTAACCAAGTGGCAATTATTTTTACAAACAAATGTAAATTTTAACGAATTTTTTATTCGTAGCCCT
>NW_017267725.1:0-221 GCF_001594065.2 Cyphomyrmex costatus | reverse complement strand
CTACTTCAGGCTGTAGTGAATAGAAGGTAGTGTTCAAAATAGTGAATCTTTGATGCGTGAGCACCTTTATGCAAGAATCAAGCCGGATGGGCAAATAGAACCTATCGCTGTTAGAGAACGTATTTATTTTTTTTTTTCGTTATGACGCGACAGGCAAATATATTGACGATCGAACGTCTGGGTCATTGAAGCAATTAGCTGTTACTTCCGAGAGGAAAATT
>NW_017267724.1:0-221 GCF_001594065.2 Cyphomyrmex costatus | reverse complement strand
CTAAAGAGGTGGAGTCTTCTATCAGAGCTCCAACCAATAACGTAAGATTTTAAAATACCAAAAGTGTACCTAAACGGGGTAGGGAAAAACTGGAGAAGGTGACGATGACTCATGCAAGAGTCCATTAAAGATGAGTCATAAAATAAGTTCGTTAGACTTATAGCCCTTTTTTGCCTATAATTCTAAAAACATCATAAAATTGAATATTGAAAAGAGGTTTT
>NW_017267723.1:0-221 GCF_001594065.2 Cyphomyrmex costatus | reverse complement strand
ACACACACACACACACACGGGCGGGTGCAAGGGGGCGGCCTTCGGCCTTCGGCCTCCGGCCACTCCCCCGCACCCTCACCGTCGTCAGAGGTCTGCCCCGATAATACTATCATAGCAACAGTACAATCGTAGAAGTCGTGTGCCCCTGTGCAGGGGGCGGGGAAGGAGAGAGTGAGTTGTGATTCGCGTGAAAGTTCTTTTAAGTTCATGACATTCCTAAT
>NW_017267722.1:0-221 GCF_001594065.2 Cyphomyrmex costatus | reverse complement strand
TCTATCCGGAATTTTGGATTTTGCGTTTTTTCCATTTTGCAGGCGTATTTTGCATTTTTCGCTAAAAATGGTAATAACCAAATTTGTAGAGAATTAAATTTTCTATCTTTTTTATCTGAACAATTTTGTTGTAAAATGATTATTTATTGCTAATAATAAGCAAAAAGTGTCAAAAATTAGGACATTGACCCAGTTTTTTCAATTTTTGGACCATTTTTATT
>NW_017267721.1:0-221 GCF_001594065.2 Cyphomyrmex costatus | reverse complement strand
CAACCTAATTTCCGCGCGGATCAGCTCGTCGCAAATTTCGCTAGTCGCGAAAAAGGTTCGCACAGGAAGAGAGAATGCAGAATCAAATGATTAGACTAGACACAGTATTTCACAAGAGACAGTAACGTTTATTACGTGTATCGTGTATATTTACAAAGGCGTGTGTGTGTGTGAATGACAAACAGGTGTGTGTCGTGTGTCGGTGTACGCCGGTGTATGTG
>NW_017267720.1:0-221 GCF_001594065.2 Cyphomyrmex costatus | reverse complement strand
TTAATATGTCATAGTATAGTGTAGATCAAATTTTTAGCTGTAATTAATTTTTAAATAATTTTTTAATAATTTTTCTGAGGCCTTTTTTGTATTTTATTTCAAATAAGTAGTTTTTTTTTACCGAGTCACGCGTATACATAATTCGCAACATGATAGATGTTGGTTACTATTTATCTAAACAGAGTATGATAGCGCGTAGAGGCAGTGGATATTGAGGGAGA
>NW_017267719.1:0-221 GCF_001594065.2 Cyphomyrmex costatus | reverse complement strand
AAGTTAATATAATAACCAAGAATTTAATCATATCAATAAGCTGTTAATTAGCAAGATGCTATCGCACCGGAATCGCAATTCGACTTTATTAAAGTAGTAATATAACAATAATAATATATCAAGAACAACGGCTCGTGAAAGGTGAAGATTGAACAAAAGAAAATTCTATTCTCTCTATTTGAACGTTTAATATCAAATCAGACTTTTTTTTCTTTTTTTTT
>NW_017267718.1:0-221 GCF_001594065.2 Cyphomyrmex costatus | reverse complement strand
GACTTCTACGATTGTACTGTTGCTATGATAATACTGTCGGGGCAGACCTCTGTGACGGTGTGGATGTGGGAGAGGTGGCCGAAGGCCGCCCCCTTGCACCCGTGTGCGTGCGTGCGTGCGTGCGTGCGTGCGTGTGTGTGTGTTCCATTCGCTATATAATAGGCTATTGATTATGTCTTAAAAATCATGGCAAAAAGGAACTAATACGTTCACGGGTTTTT
>NW_017267717.1:0-221 GCF_001594065.2 Cyphomyrmex costatus | reverse complement strand
TTATTGAATTGGATACTTCATCAGGATTTTCTTCGTCTGTGAATGTATAGGGTTTTTCTTGAAATTCCTCTAGCTTGAGTGAGTAGAGTATATAAGGGGATTCGAACTCAGGTCCTCTAAGGGGGGGTGAGGGGCGAGGGGAACCCGTGGCGCGGGGAGGTCTACGTCACGGCAGGGGAGGGGGATGACGTCACGGATGCGAGCGAGGGGGGGTATGACGT
>NW_017267716.1:0-221 GCF_001594065.2 Cyphomyrmex costatus | reverse complement strand
CTAAACTGCAAGGGTTTCTATAAAAAAATTATTGAAGAAATGATTCATCGCGTACATTTATAAGAGGGCTACCGTTGGAAAATGGAAGATCTGCAGATTACGAAAATAGTAGTGTGTAATCTTTAAAGTGGTCAATCCTCTGGCTGCCACGGGGGGTGGAAAGGTAAAGAGCCTGACCAAAAAATGCCCTTTTTCGGTACCTCGATTTTTGAAACTTTTAT
>NW_017267715.1:0-221 GCF_001594065.2 Cyphomyrmex costatus | reverse complement strand
TTCTGGTCACAAATAGTATTTCGGCGTTTGGAGTTATCGAAATAGATCCACTTTTCATCACCACTCACAATTCGATACAAAAATCCCTTTCTTTGTTGCCTAGCAAGTAGAATTTCGCAGGTGGTTTTTCGCCTTTCAATGTCTCTTGGCTTTAGTTCGGATCCGTTTTCCTTCCTTGTAGATCTTTCCCAAGGCTTTTAAACAATCGACATATTCGATGC
>NW_017267714.1:0-221 GCF_001594065.2 Cyphomyrmex costatus | reverse complement strand
GCTGAGATAAAGGCTAAAAAGGCAGAGGATACGTCTCACTTGAGTAGTGATACAGATTCAGATACCTCTATCGGAATGACCAAAAAAAACCTTATCGCTTTTGCATTGGGTCAGAAAATACAGTACAAGACTCAGTCTGCACAGAAAGTGTAGTACACGAATCACTCTCAAAAGAAAACACAACGAAAAAGTCACGGTTAAAAGAAAGCACAGCAAAAGAA
>NW_017267713.1:0-221 GCF_001594065.2 Cyphomyrmex costatus | reverse complement strand
TTTATAAATGTTTAGGAAATACGGTATTGTACAAACGGTTTAATATATGTCTTTAAAACGTCATTAAATTTTCATACAAATATTTTACATATACGTTTTTACGACTACACTAATAAACGTTTTCAACACCCTTCAAATTAAATCCTTTTTTCCGTGTAATTGTTTTTTTAACGAATAAAATCAGTTTTGTATACTTACACGTATATTACATTGTATATTAC
>NW_017267712.1:0-221 GCF_001594065.2 Cyphomyrmex costatus | reverse complement strand
TTGCGAAATCGTACTACGGCTACGAAACATACGAAGCTTTGTTGTCCGTCGGACAATTTGTTTTTTAGCCGCGCCGCTCGTGGTGATCGATTGCTCACGTCAAAACGAATCTGTGAAAAGCGCTACCGTGGACATTCGTATCGAATTCGAATGTAGGAAAAATATTCCATCGGGCACCACGGCCTATTGTCTAATTATTCATGACAGAGTAATAGAGTACA
>NW_017267711.1:0-221 GCF_001594065.2 Cyphomyrmex costatus | reverse complement strand
CACATTGCCCAGCCATAGAGGTTGTTGACGTCATAGTACATTAAATATGATGACCGTTTCGATAGGTCGTACGACGGTATGTATTTGTTGTTGGCTCGCGCGTATCTGTTTGAGCACTGGCTCAGACCACCGCGTATACCGCGCTCGACAAACATGATCATGTCGATGTCTGTGAGCAGTTCAAATTTTACACCCGTATGCTTCAACATGGCATCCCATGT
>NW_017267710.1:0-221 GCF_001594065.2 Cyphomyrmex costatus | reverse complement strand
GGCTATACCGTGTCTCACATGCGGTGAGCGTTCGCGATGCGTATGCTACTATTTCGCGATTACTTTCCGCATCCTCTTGGATTAATACTCCTCCTAGCCCGTAGCTAGAGATATCCGCTTGGACAATGATTTTTTTCGCGAAATCGTAGTGAGCCAGTGTCGGAGCTTCTCGAGCGCATTTTTTTACTACGCTGAATGCTCTCTCCTGTTCGTCAAACCAA
>NW_017267709.1:0-221 GCF_001594065.2 Cyphomyrmex costatus | reverse complement strand
TTAACCTTGATTAGACCTATTTAAGGTCACTCCAAAAATTTATAAACTACCATTTCTGACGTGAAATTTGCCGCTCTTTACGAATCTGGCATCAGAAATAGGAGTTCCTATTTAGAAAAATAACTTTGACCTTCAAATGACCTTGAAAATTTACCCCGAGGTCAAAGTTGTTATTACAGTTACGTGAGCCCCTTTGTCCTGAATAACTTTTGTCTAAACAT
>NW_017267708.1:0-221 GCF_001594065.2 Cyphomyrmex costatus | reverse complement strand
GCCGTAACACGGAACATGAGAGCGAACGAAAAGACACCGCAGCAGAGTCGAGGGACCTCTCATCGATCTGGCATCGGCGAATGGGTCATCTAAATTTCCAGGATCTACACAGCGCATGGAAAAACGGAGCTATCCGTGGAATTGAGATGAGCGACAAGAGCCAAAAGTCGAATTGCGAGATTTGTATTCAGGGGAAGATGACACGATTGTCTTTTCCGAAG
>NW_017267707.1:0-221 GCF_001594065.2 Cyphomyrmex costatus | reverse complement strand
TATTTAAAGTGTAATTATTAAACACATTTTTAAATTAAATTAACTTTACAGGAATGCTCCCAATAAAGAAGAAGGCCAAAACATAATACATAATTATTATTATTATAATTATAAATAAATGTTTTATGGATATTAAATAAAAAATTTTATGCATATTAATTTCATAATTCCTTCGGTTCACAGCATTACTTTCGCTTTTTAACAAGCAAATAAAAAGTTAT
>NW_017267706.1:0-221 GCF_001594065.2 Cyphomyrmex costatus | reverse complement strand
AAGGGCGGAATCTTATTCCCATACCCAATATAATTTGACTTTTTTGTATGTAAATTGCTAAAATTAAATATGAGTTTGCCCTATTATGCTATACATGCGTATATTCATAAAATACTTCTATTCAATGTATAACATACCTCACGGACCATATTATATCCACAGTGGAAAATTCCCGTGCCAAATTTTACCTCTCTTTGTTTTATTTGCAATATAAATTATAA
>NW_017267705.1:0-221 GCF_001594065.2 Cyphomyrmex costatus | reverse complement strand
GGGGGTGGCCGAAGGCCACCCCCCCCGCACCCACACCGTCACAGAGGTCTGCCCGGCAGTACTATCATAGCAACAGTACAATCATGGAAGTCGTACGCCCCTTTGCAATAGATGGGGGGAGGGGAAGGGGTGAAAGTCGCTTCGCGTGGAAGGTCAACACCTTAGAACATATAGTACTGGAAGGAGCATAGTCTCTCGAAAGTGAAGGCGAGTAGATTGAC
>NW_017267704.1:0-221 GCF_001594065.2 Cyphomyrmex costatus | reverse complement strand
GATTGTCTGCGCGTCATTTCAATAGCGTCGTTTAAGCATCGGGTGTAATCATCAAACGTTATGAATCTTGCCACAACGTTACTTTTGACACCCTTTGCCTTTTTCGTATGCTTCTTTCCTTGCACACGTAAAGCGTACATTTTCGCTCTAAGCCCGATGAATTCAGTTATGATGGCACCGTTGTTCTCGTCTTTCATAAGACCAGGAACTTTTTTATTCGC
>NW_017267703.1:0-221 GCF_001594065.2 Cyphomyrmex costatus | reverse complement strand
TACTTTACTCTTGTACGCGACCCAGCACAGCCACACTGTGGGACGAATTTTTTGACGTAAACGATGAGCAAAATATCGGATTCTGGATATTCGTAGATCAAATAATTCTAGAAACATTTTGAGACCAAATTGGTCCCGGCAATTGATTGCTTCAATGTACTTTACTCTTGTACGCGACCCAGCACAGTCACACTGTGGGTCGAATTTTTCGATGTAAACGA
>NW_017267702.1:0-221 GCF_001594065.2 Cyphomyrmex costatus | reverse complement strand
CACTAAGCTATATCATGTTCTGTTAAATGAGTAATTGTACACTCATTTAACAGAACATGATATGGCTAAGTGTAAAAAGATTAATAGCGTAATGATTTGTAAGCAAAAAGAGGTATATATCTAACGAATTTTATGACTCATCTTTAACGGACTCTTGAGTCACATTCTCCAGTTTTTCCCTATCCCTTTTACGTACATTTTTGGTATTTTAAAATCTTAAC
>NW_017267701.1:0-221 GCF_001594065.2 Cyphomyrmex costatus | reverse complement strand
AAACATGTGTCGAGAACACATGTGTGTAACGTTGAGACAAGAAAGTACATTATAGTCATGCTATCGAGTTACTTAGACTGAATTGAAATACACACACACACGCACACACACGCACGTACGCGCGCACACACACACACACACGTATACAGGGTGTCTGGTAAGAAATAAAAAATCTCACATAAGGGTAGAATGGACTAAACTGAGAAGAAAAGTTTTCTACC
>NW_017267700.1:0-221 GCF_001594065.2 Cyphomyrmex costatus | reverse complement strand
TTTTTTGGACATAAATTTTTTGGCCCATTGGCGTGAACGGCTTTACAGATGTTCATTTGATAGGCTCCTCTAACATCGCTGCAAGTTTAATCAAAATCGATGAAGAGCAGAGCGTAGCCTCTCCTTGTCAGTAGCAACAAAGGCGTAATGGTTTTAATAAAGACGATATTTAGTCAGTTTATTCAATATTTAATTCACAAAGCAATTTCAAAACAAATGTA
>NW_017267699.1:0-221 GCF_001594065.2 Cyphomyrmex costatus | reverse complement strand
CGGCGGACATTTTAAAATTGGCGGCGGCGGAATCGGCGGATAATAATTTATCGGCGGCGGCGCAGGGGTCTAATGCCATCGATGATACAAATTTCCTAACCTCAATTCTTTGTTATAGTCGAGACTCAATCCGACTTTATCGATCTTACAGATCGCATCGATCGATATTATAGGGTGCGGTCGAGTTGCCACTACGAATACTTCGAAGCGTTTCTTGATTG
>NW_017267698.1:0-221 GCF_001594065.2 Cyphomyrmex costatus | reverse complement strand
CACGTGATTGAAAACTGGTTAACTCACACACATGTGCTCCAAACTCTTGAATCAAATATAGTGCTCTAGGTAAGAGATAGAAATAACAGTTTTTTAGATTTCAAAAATGAATTACATAAGATCAGTATTAATTTCAAAAGAATTCTTATGTACTCCACAATCTTGAATCAAATATAGTGTTCTATGTGATCAAAATAACAGTTTTTTATATTTTAAAAATG
>NW_017267697.1:0-221 GCF_001594065.2 Cyphomyrmex costatus | reverse complement strand
ACTAGGGGCCACCAGACATTATCAAAGGCACCCGAGATATCGAAGAGCAGAGCGACAGCGTGTCTCCCTTCGGATTCACTAACCATCCGCCTCATCTCCACGATAGCGTCCTCCGTCGACCTTCCAGGCGTGAACCCGTATTGTCGAGCGGAGACGTTTCCAGGCGCCAGTGACGTCTCTACAATTCGAGCTTTCAACAGCTTTTCGAATAATTTCCCTAC
>NW_017267696.1:0-221 GCF_001594065.2 Cyphomyrmex costatus | reverse complement strand
CAAAAATTCAAAAAATCATAATTTCAAAATGGCTGTCTAATAAGGGCCCAAACTTTCAGAAAATTTTTTTTATAATATGTACAGAAGATATTTACGAAGTTTGAAAAAAATCGGCGTGGGTCGCCCCGTAAAAATGATTTTATTTGGTGGAATGACCCATATAGACAATTCGAAACATCTCTGTCAATAAGGTAACAGTGGAGCAGTACGTTAGGTGAACG
>NW_017267695.1:0-221 GCF_001594065.2 Cyphomyrmex costatus | reverse complement strand
AATGTTTATTTAGTACTATTCAAAGAAAAATGTATTAAAATTTGATAATTTTTTTTCAATGTACGGATTTTCTTATTTTTTATACTGTAAAGTAACTTTTTCAGTCAGAAAAAATGTCTAACTTTTACCTAAATTAAAAAAAAATACCTAAACAGTACGCAAAACGTTTTTATGACGTTTTTATGATGTCTTAGTTCACAACTTTACTTTAAGGGGTCATA
>NW_017267693.1:0-221 GCF_001594065.2 Cyphomyrmex costatus | reverse complement strand
GCTCTTCGCCGTCGCCTGGGTCGTGATCCGTGGGATCGGCGCAGTGAACGAACTCCAGCAGGCATCCGATGGCGTGGCCACCGTGAAGTCCGCCATCTCGGACGGAGACGTCGACAAGGCCCGTCAGGCCGCCGAAGGACTCGGCGACCACGCTGCGGCATCCGCCAGCCTCACGTCCGACCCGATCTGGCGCGGCTTCGAGGTCGTGCCCTGGCTGGGTG
>NW_017267692.1:0-221 GCF_001594065.2 Cyphomyrmex costatus | reverse complement strand
CGGCCAACGCGATCAAGATGACGATGCCGGCGCTGGTCGACAGCCCGGTGAAGACTCGGTCACCAACACGGACCGGTGCCTTGGCTTCGCGAGTGTCTGTGCTCACTGCATGCCTTTCGCGCTGAATCGACGAGTTTTTGCGGGGACGGAATCCATAAGGGATTAGATAGCCAATCCGCTGAAAGTCAGCTTTGGGAAAACGCGCTTAAGGGTGAAATGGC
>NW_017267691.1:0-221 GCF_001594065.2 Cyphomyrmex costatus | reverse complement strand
TCCTATAGACTTCATCTTTAAATATTTTAACAGAAGAATAAAAAACTTGATTCAATCCAAAAAGAGTGTATCCACAATTAATGACAATTCCAATAACAACAATAATGTAAAAAAGAAATATATGGTACTTCCGTTTATTCAAGGTATAACACAAGCAGTTACTAACATGTTTAATAAATCACTTTATAAGATAGGTTACAGATGCTTGAATAAGTTAGATA
>NW_017267690.1:0-221 GCF_001594065.2 Cyphomyrmex costatus | reverse complement strand
ATATATATGTTTATTCATAATATTTATCTGTATTATTTATTTACAGTTTGTGTGTGTATATATTGTATATATATAATAACATTATTACAATTAGAGATGCCTTGACGAAAATTCCACTACGACCTTTAGCAATTGAAAAACGTATGAAGGGTCCTCCGTTGAATTAATTTTGTATCTATTCCAATAGATTAAAAATTCGTGATGAATGGATTCACCGGACT
>NW_017267689.1:0-221 GCF_001594065.2 Cyphomyrmex costatus | reverse complement strand
AGTAAGATCAGTTGGTTTCGTTATGATCTTTACCAATTTTCGATTTGGTACTCGGGCTCGAATGTGAGCTAAGAATTTCAGGTTTCTGGGCCTTAATGGGTTAAAATCGGTTAAGCCGTTTTTGAGAAAAATGGATTTTTTGATTTTTCGTAAAACCTCCATAACTCCCATAAAAATTAATTTTAGAAAACAATCTTTTGGGAAAGCTAATCTTAGGTTAA
>NW_017267688.1:0-221 GCF_001594065.2 Cyphomyrmex costatus | reverse complement strand
ATGTCGGACCAATCACAAACCGGGGAGAAGGTGGCCAGACTCTTATTAGAGGGTCACTAAGTAAAACTAAGAGAAAAACTATAGCAGCGTAGTCGCTCCGCCATAGCATCGTGACGCGTGCAGCGACAGTTTAAGGTTAGAAAGGTCTTTTGTTAGAGAATCCAAAGATAAAAAGTTATCCCTAATAAAAATTTTTCTTCAAATTTTCATACGAATTAAGT
>NW_017267687.1:0-221 GCF_001594065.2 Cyphomyrmex costatus | reverse complement strand
TTGACCAAAAACTCTTGTATAACGATGGCTTTGTGTGATGGTGCATTATCCTACAGGGTTGCCGAATGACTCTGGATTTTATCGCCATCTATGAAGCTTTTTATAGCCAAAAATCGCGATTTTTGTTAGTGAATTTTCGCCATAATATCGTTTAAAAAATAATTTGTTATCTTATTAACAAAACCGCAAAATTTTAGAAACTTTTATTTAAATTAGATTAT
>NW_017267686.1:0-221 GCF_001594065.2 Cyphomyrmex costatus | reverse complement strand
AGACCGCGATCGCAGCCTGAAAACCACAAAGAGATCGTCCACGAAGCTTGACACAGCCCACCCCTTTTCACTCGATCAACCCGACCGATCCTGACGTTTACCACGTTCATGACAACTGCCCCAGCGGGCAGCAGATCCCTGCGCGCAACCGCAGATCCGGCACCAATGGATGGCCGCTCTGCAAACACTGCCGAGACATGTGACCACGGTGTACACGGCGG
>NW_017267685.1:0-221 GCF_001594065.2 Cyphomyrmex costatus | reverse complement strand
TGTCATAGCATTGGGTGCGTACTCGTCGAATATTAGATCTTAGATTATATCGCGGGAGGGGCGCGTCTAAGGCTCTACTCGAGGTATTCTCATTATCTAAACTTGTATTACTAGCGTCAGATGCCACTGAATTTTTGCTCTCAAGGTTTCCCTCCGTGACGGGAGGAGATTCGGGTAAGGGTAATACTTGGAGTTCCGCTAGTGACGGGAGTGTTTCGTTA
>NW_017267684.1:0-221 GCF_001594065.2 Cyphomyrmex costatus | reverse complement strand
TTCCCCGCGCACCTCACCCCCCCTCATTACCCAATGATTCTGAACCCGCCTATCCTATCTACTGTTGAAGTTATTTTTAACAGTAGTGAACCCGGTAAATCTTTACATCAGGTGACTCCTCTCAATGACCTTGACCTTGACATATGTTCTCAAGGACTCGACCCTGAGTAACCTCCAACAGGTTTTAGCCTTCGCTCGTCCTTCGTTAAAAAGTTATTAAC
>NW_017267683.1:0-220 GCF_001594065.2 Cyphomyrmex costatus | reverse complement strand
CGATCAACCGTTTCGTGACAGCTTCATAAGTCGGCCTGGACCGCGCTCCGGATCGGCGAGCAGCGTGCCGTGGTCCCGGATATCTGGTTCGGCTTCAGCCGGGAACGTGGGTCGACTCCGGCGACAACCGGGTCAGCAAGGGAAGTGATCGGAGCCAGGACGGGGTGTCGGGGCGGAGCCCCGACGGTGACGCCTTTCCTCGGGTCCTGGCCGAAGCCCG
>NW_017267682.1:0-220 GCF_001594065.2 Cyphomyrmex costatus | reverse complement strand
TACAATTAATTTTTAGTACAATACAAAGAAGAATTGAATTTATTTGTAAAATTAAAGTAATTGGAGCACATACTGATAATAGTAACTGTATTGACCTTCCTAATAAAAAACTTTTTGTTGTACCATTCATTCCAAATATCACAAATTACATTATATTTAATTTAAATAAAGAAGTTTTTACAGTAGGACTGAGGAGTATTAATAAACTTAGTAGTATTAT
>NW_017267681.1:0-220 GCF_001594065.2 Cyphomyrmex costatus | reverse complement strand
TTGTTAGTTTATGATTGGCAACCTCGCAAAAATTCAAAAACATGTATTTTTAAACTTATTTTCTTCCTGAATTTTTTCAGAATTGTTTGAACCCGGCATCATGCCTAAAAAAAATTAAAACTCGCCTAAAAAGGCAAAAAAATCGCCATAAAATATATATTAAGTAGCCATAAAGCCCTAAAAGGCTCATAAGATAGCGTGCAGAATTCGCCATTAGTTT
>NW_017267680.1:0-220 GCF_001594065.2 Cyphomyrmex costatus | reverse complement strand
ATTTCGACTGCACGCGGAGCGGTGTGGTGAAGGGGACAGTGCAACTTTTGGTTGATTTTCGAACCATTTACGACTAGCTTTCGCTGTCCCCCTCACAACACCGCACCGCGAATAATATATTACTACGAAAAGCAACTGTTTTACATTTATTTAATACTTTTGTTTTGTAATATGCAATCGCGTTAACGAATAAAAAATAAATATGTTGTATTAAAGTTGA
>NW_017267679.1:0-220 GCF_001594065.2 Cyphomyrmex costatus | reverse complement strand
GCCGGGAACCAAAATCTAAGGGTGCTGGCGGACAGCCTGAGACCACTGACGATTAAAAAAAATTAATCCGTCGATATCACGTATGCAAAAGTGCTCCGATTTAGGCATATATTTTTTTCCACTTATATAGGGATTTCTTATAATATAACATACCATTTTTCGATGCTGCAAATACTGCAGATGTTCCTGCTGTTCTTTCTGCAGCTCATGCTGTTCTTTT
>NW_017267678.1:0-220 GCF_001594065.2 Cyphomyrmex costatus | reverse complement strand
ATTAAAAAGTAAATCCCATGTGGTGTACTATCTTTATCTTCATACAATGAAACCTAAGTATATACCTTTGTATTCTTATTAGAACATTTTCCTATTCGAAATTAAGTGATTTAATTCTTCTTAAAAAAAATTATATCACAATTAATTTAAATTAATCTTTCATTGTATGAAGATAAAGATAGTACACCACATGGGATTTACTTTTTAATTTAGTAGAATT
>NW_017267677.1:0-220 GCF_001594065.2 Cyphomyrmex costatus | reverse complement strand
CGATCAGGAATTCGTCCGCTGTATTCGCGCATCCCTTTTGCCGGAATTTCGCGCAACAAATAGTGCCGCAGTTATTCCGCGTGATATTCGCGTGGTCGTTTCGGAAAACGAGAGGAGACGTTTGCCGCGGTACCTCTCCTCCGGTGAGTAGCAATTACCCTCAACGATTTGAAAGCAAGCGGAGTTTGAGCGCTGCCACATTCAGTAGCTCGATTCCGTG
>NW_017267676.1:0-220 GCF_001594065.2 Cyphomyrmex costatus | reverse complement strand
AATAAACCATTTATTGTTTATTGAGTTTAATGGAATGGATTCCCCAAATTTGTCCGCCGAAATGTGTATCTTTTCCAAGGAGAGACAAGTATCACTCTCAACAACTTCCTTAATAACATTATTTCCAAGTTCATTAATGTCAACTGAATAGGAGATTGGTTTAATGTGAGATTTTTTAATTATTGAATCCTTCTTTTTTACCCAATATAATTTTCTATCA
>NW_017267675.1:0-220 GCF_001594065.2 Cyphomyrmex costatus | reverse complement strand
TAGTTAAGCAATCTTTGCAAACGCGACAATTTCGTGAGGAGTTGAATAATCAATTGGGACCACCCGCAAAAATACGTAAACATGCTTCTCAGTGGTGACAGAGATAAGGCGATCGATCACGTTTATGGCGTATATCTCAACGAGAACGGCACGATGTTCGGTGACAAACGGTTCGATGTAGACACGAATGACTTTGTGATCATAGATGGAGTAAAGTACA
>NW_017267674.1:0-220 GCF_001594065.2 Cyphomyrmex costatus | reverse complement strand
TCGCCGTCTCACGTGCAATCTGACGGTGATCTCCTCCCCGCGAAAATCGATCGGCCGTCCGTTTTGATCGGCGCACAGTGGGACGAGCGACTCGAAAAATTCCCCAAAAGTGCCAAAATTCATATTAAACGTTCACACATCTTACCGATTCTAAGTTACTTTAGACACCTAAAACTAACATCCTTTAAAATATTGAAGCATTATATAGTAAATCTCATGA
>NW_017267673.1:0-220 GCF_001594065.2 Cyphomyrmex costatus | reverse complement strand
TAATTAATTCTGGATATTCTATATAATGTACGCTTTGTGTTTCGAAACAAGATGTTTCTGCCACAATACGTAAGAAGGCATCCAGAGAATCATCATTTAATTCACTATATTTAGACAAGACATTTTCTTTCACCGAAGGAAGAGGTATCTGGCGACCGTCTAGAACTCTTCTGCGATTTGCCATTTCATCTGCTGTCGGAATATGGTTAGTTACATGACT
>NW_017267671.1:0-220 GCF_001594065.2 Cyphomyrmex costatus | reverse complement strand
TTTATATAGAATCTCGATTTAATAACTTACCAAAATTTTATTAGGTGACTTGATGCGAAAATTAATCGGAACTTTATCTAATTTATGTCGAAGTTTTATTTCGTTTATTAATTAGATAATTTTATCTAATTAAGTTTATTAAGATAAAGTTTGGATCAATTTTCGCATCAAGTCACCTAATAAAATTTTGGTAAGTTATTAAATCGAGATTCTATATAAA
>NW_017267670.1:0-220 GCF_001594065.2 Cyphomyrmex costatus | reverse complement strand
TACTCTGACAAATTGACTATTTATTTGATAGTTTTACAGTACTTAAATAATTATTTTACAAAGTATTAAATAATCAAATAACTAATATCAAAGTGTTCGAACGTTGACCGCTCGCAGCGTTTCCAACAAACATTCTATCTCAAATAAATAATTATATTTAAATCTCTTTTATCAACAATATCATCTAAGCGTTGACCGCTCGCAGCGTTTATTTGATTCT
>NW_017267669.1:0-220 GCF_001594065.2 Cyphomyrmex costatus | reverse complement strand
AGTATCGAATAAATTTTCATAAGTATATTATTTTTTTGTTAATCAGAAGAAAAGTAATGTTTGATAATTCTTTAAATAAATACAGGTAAGACAGTAGCGCGAGTCAGTTTGTAGCCAGGCGCTCGCATACAAAAAAAAAGGCATTTCTTGTCTTCCCATAAAGGATCAGTGTGCTTAATCTACTCAGTTTCCCGCTGAAAATACTGATTAATACTATTTG
>NW_017267668.1:0-220 GCF_001594065.2 Cyphomyrmex costatus | reverse complement strand
CTTGTTGGGAAGAATTCAATATAATGTACCCTCTCCATGGATGACCATTTATATTATCTGCATGTATATCGTGTAATAAGCGAATATACTCTACGTCTATTGGATGATTAGCAATCTATAATAGTAAATTTTTTAAAATTCAAACTAAACATAATGTCAACTAAAATAATGATATTAAAATTACGGTATTAAAACAAGCCAACAAATTAAATGGTGACAA
>NW_017267667.1:0-220 GCF_001594065.2 Cyphomyrmex costatus | reverse complement strand
CTCATCGCTCAGAGAGGAGGACAAATGTCCTTTATTTATGCACCTCCCTGTGGATGCCCATAGTTATAATATTTAATTGACCTGTATTTCTGTTAGCTTCACTTGTATTCAAATTTCCGGCATAAGAAAGTGTATGTTGTTGTATTCTCTATACGTTATCAAAATTCGTAGTGGCCAGGCGTTCTACGTCGAAAGTATAGGATTGAAAAATCTAATATAT
>NW_017267666.1:0-220 GCF_001594065.2 Cyphomyrmex costatus | reverse complement strand
CCAAGTTTGATCCAACTGTACCAGCACACCGCGCACCCCGGGACCGGAAGCAGGAAGCGGGTCAACTGGTCGCGGTTGGAGGCGGGCTCGGACATCGGCGGCCGGGATGGGGTGACATTGGATGGGCTGCGGTGTTTGAATCTCTCTGGATCTGTTCTTCTCTTCGCGCTTACAGCGGGGCGGAATTTAGCGGTTGATCATTCGGTTGAATTTGCGGCGA
>NW_017267665.1:0-220 GCF_001594065.2 Cyphomyrmex costatus | reverse complement strand
ATATGTTCATTCAGTTGACAAATAAGAAAATAATTTTATTCATCCGATCCTACCGATTACGCGATGATAAAACATCGCAGACGAATATTATAGACCGATTATGCAATGTTACGTATGATTAAGTGGTAAAAATTCTCAAGACAGCGTATCTCATCGCTCGACCTTACAATTAGTCGTAACATTCAACGCGACCTTTTGACTCGAGATTACGAGAGCATCG
>NW_017267664.1:0-220 GCF_001594065.2 Cyphomyrmex costatus | reverse complement strand
AATTTACTGGCGTAACTAGTTTCTTTTTAATAATTTTAGTTAAACAGTCAATATTTAATAATTTGTTTATAACAGTCTGTTGACAAAATTAATTTTTAAAATGTGTCTTTTATGTCGTATTTGAAGTCAGCAACTTTAAAAATCTCTTTGTAAACACTTTCACATATTCATACAAAGCTTTGAGTTTTATAATTTTGACACAATATGATGAATATAAAGC
>NW_017267663.1:0-220 GCF_001594065.2 Cyphomyrmex costatus | reverse complement strand
TAAAAAGACTTATGAATGTTAAAGTACTCTAGTAATAGAGTACTTTGGCAAAGTGATACGACCTAACTCTCAGCCGTTTTCGAGAAAAATCGGTTTAAAGTTTACAGTTCCGAGAAGGGGGCTGAGAGTTGGGATGTATCACTTTGCCAAAGTACTATATTACTAGAGTACTATACATACAGTTTAAATAAACACATCTTTTTCATTTAAAAAGGGCTGA
>NW_017267662.1:0-220 GCF_001594065.2 Cyphomyrmex costatus | reverse complement strand
ATGCGCGGTCCTCGATGGGGATCATCGATAACCCCTGCCCGTCGAGTCCACGCGGTGCGACGACTCGGCGGTCGGTGAACGCTTCGCCGGCACGCATCGGACCCGCAACTCGCCGCCCAACAGCCGAACGACTGTCGATCGTGTTCTTCGGGAGTGCGGCTTCGGGAATCTGGATGGACTTGACGTCGCTGGCGGTCACCACGCGGCCCGAGGCCAGATC
>NW_017267661.1:0-220 GCF_001594065.2 Cyphomyrmex costatus | reverse complement strand
TGTCAGAACGAAACTAAAAATGCAAAAGCAGCGATTCCTGAAGAAAATTGTTTAATATTCGCATTAATTCGTGCAACTTCAAATCGGAGAATGATTACTTGGATTTATTTTGCTGTATATTTACACATTTATTTAACTACTTTGCTCTCTGAATCTTTCTTTCTGACATAAAGTACGTAGGGCGAGTTTTCATTTTCATACACAGAGATTTAATTACTGA
>NW_017267660.1:0-220 GCF_001594065.2 Cyphomyrmex costatus | reverse complement strand
ATTACATATCTAAAGATTTACATATGAAAGAACGTACATGTTTTACTTAAAATATAAACATATAAAAAAAAATTTCTGTAGTATGTATTTTCTCTTTTTAAGAATTAAAATATTAATTATTGTCATTATTGATTACCCTTTAAATTTAAAACAAAATCTTTCAAATATGTAAAAACTTAAATACATTGCATTTATTTAACGTCAAGCACTCTGTCTGGAA
>NW_017267659.1:0-220 GCF_001594065.2 Cyphomyrmex costatus | reverse complement strand
TTTTATTTTATTAATCTCATTATTTAATTTTATTTATCTTATATTTTCTCAAAGCCAGCATCTTTTACATTATCATTTTAATTAATTTTATGTGTGTAATAATATATAAATTTTATATAGATGAAACAAATAATTCTAAAATTAATGCATTGGAAAGTTTACCTTAGTAACACAAAGTACATCTTTCTTTTGGCAGACATTATGCACAGACAAAAAAAAA
>NW_017267658.1:0-220 GCF_001594065.2 Cyphomyrmex costatus | reverse complement strand
TAACTGTAACTAGTTACATTTTTTACTCGGTAATGAGTAACTGTAACTAGTTACTTTTAAAAAATAACTTTCCATTCCTTGGTTTCTAGTGCATCGAACGTCAGTAATGTATTCGCTACTAGTAAATGGAGTTCATTAGTCGCCTATGTAAAATTTGTTAAAAATTCTTGAAAATTATAATATATTTGATATATTTTACATATATTACCTAAAAACAAAT
>NW_017267657.1:0-220 GCF_001594065.2 Cyphomyrmex costatus | reverse complement strand
AGTGGGATATACTCGCTGTGGCTATACTTTTGTATTGAAAGGGTTGGTTTTTCCTCAGTGGAAACGACGACCTTTAGCTGTCATCGGCTCCAGACTCTTCCTTTATCCGGGTAAGTGTTTCGTGATAAGTGTTTATGGATTCTGCCAATCCTCATGGTAAGAAAATTCAAGACAAATGGAAGCGTGTGACCTGTCCGGCTGGCAACAAATATCTGTGATG
>NW_017267656.1:0-220 GCF_001594065.2 Cyphomyrmex costatus | reverse complement strand
ATACTTTTTTCTATCTTTCCTGCAGAATTAGAAGTTTTTGTCAAATCAAACTTCAACGAAAAGCTTTGTAAATTGCAAAATAAATTGGTTGGTTATGGTTCCGTTACGGATGGAAAATATAAAATAGAAGTTTATATTATAAATTTTTCATATGATAAATATTGGAAACTTTCAATAAATAAAGGAGATAAAATCGAAATTAAAGGAGTTGTACAAACTA
>NW_017267655.1:0-220 GCF_001594065.2 Cyphomyrmex costatus | reverse complement strand
GTCGATCGGTCGCGAACGAGTGAGTGAGTGAGTCACTTCGGGCCCTGGTCATACACGGCCAGACTTCTTCGCATGGGGATTATAATATCGCGGTTACTTCGCGAAGGACTCGAAGAGTGTACGCTCTGGCCGACAGCCAATACTTCCTCACATTCCATATGCGATTTTTTTAATACGAGAGGTTTTTCATTGGCACGTTGTCCCTTACCTTCCCAACTAC
>NW_017267654.1:0-220 GCF_001594065.2 Cyphomyrmex costatus | reverse complement strand
AGATCGTCGACGTAGGGGCGGTGCAGATCGGGCGTGCCGTTGTTATCCGGCACGGTGCTGAAGTCGCGCCTGTTTGGCACGGTGCTGAAGTCGCGCCTGTTTGGCACGGTGCCGAAGTCACGTTCCAGCTCGGCGAACGACCCGTACACATCAGTGCGCGGGTAGTTCGGATCGTCGCTGACCCACACCGGGACGGGCGACCCCCAGAACCTATTGCGCG
>NW_017267653.1:0-220 GCF_001594065.2 Cyphomyrmex costatus | reverse complement strand
TTAATCTTAGACTACGAGGCCTCCGTTCGAGTCCCGGCAATTCGAGCATCCAATCTTTGAAAAAAGATGTCCGATGATGACGGGTAAGTAGATTATAATTTTTGTAATATATATAATGTATTAAAATATTTTTTATTCTGTTTCAGATCAATAACGATAGAAGATGCAAAAGAGGCCGAAATTGCGGTCCTGAAGGCTGAGATATTACGGCTACAAAAAG
>NW_017267652.1:0-220 GCF_001594065.2 Cyphomyrmex costatus | reverse complement strand
TTTATCAAGTGCAACTGTTACATTGCCCTTGTCAGCACGAGAGAACAAAATATCAGTATTATTTTTAAAAAAGGTTTTTGTAGATTTATATAAAGACACAATTGTTTTTTCAATATGATTCAACTGTACATTTGTATTTTTTATGTTCTTAATAAAGTGAAATAATTTATTTCTAATAAAACCAACTTTGGGTAATCCAATACTACATAAACTATGTTCA
>NW_017267651.1:0-220 GCF_001594065.2 Cyphomyrmex costatus | reverse complement strand
GATTGCCCGGAAGGGGCTAATGAGGCCCTCGGATGACGCCGAATTTCATCATGTCAGAGTGGTGGATAGCAGTGGATAAAAGGTGAAGAAAGGCACTAGAGGAAGTAAAAGAGTGAGAGAGGAAGAGAGAGAGAGAAACGGAAGGTAATAAGGAGCCTATGCTCCTCCGTCGCCCTGAAGGGGCTCGCGTGGCCGGGTCAACGTGGTGATTCGAGCTAGG
>NW_017267650.1:0-220 GCF_001594065.2 Cyphomyrmex costatus | reverse complement strand
GCTTACGTCTGGCGGTGTCTTTGAGATATCTGGTTCATTTCTTTTGCTAGGGCCAGCTTGGAATATCATATCATCGGCTGAGTCATATGAGTCAGGCGATGACGGGACTTCAATGGAATAGATTTCTTTACAAGGAGGGTTTCGAGATAACGCGTCCGCGTTACAATTTATCTTACCGGCCTTATAAGTAATCTTATAATTATACTCGGCTAACTTTAAA
>NW_017267649.1:0-220 GCF_001594065.2 Cyphomyrmex costatus | reverse complement strand
TTATCTTCAAAATAAAATTAAACGATAAATACAAAGTTATAAAATAGATGTAAAATTAAAAAAGATCTTAATAATTTTTACTTTTTCAATATTTAAATTTTCTTACAGCAAGTTATGTGTTTTTGTATCTGTTTTGGTAAAAAAATCTTAGTATTTTTTTGCAAGGAATTTATTCCTTAAGTTGCAATTAATTGTGCTCTTTCTAATCAATTTGTTTTTG
>NW_017267648.1:0-220 GCF_001594065.2 Cyphomyrmex costatus | reverse complement strand
ACATCAAAGAGATCGGACCGGCAAGATATTGCTTGGGAATTGAAATCCGCAAGGAAAAGAAGAAACTTACGTTAACGCAATCAAGTTACATTAAAGATATTTTGCGTAAGTTCGGGATGGAAGATTGCAAAACGGCAAGCACACCGATGGCACTCAAAGGCACCGAATGCAAGAGTGAAGACGAAGCGCTCACACATAAGGAAAAGTATCCATTCAGAGA
>NW_017267647.1:0-220 GCF_001594065.2 Cyphomyrmex costatus | reverse complement strand
TACTAATTTCAGAAACATTTCTTTTGTAACAAAGTCTCTCACATGAAACACAAACATGTCGAGATGTGTCCTGGGAACGTTTAGTATATGCCTTAAATGCTCTGCTATATTTAGAAATAATATCGTCATCACTTAAATTAATTAAAGTCTGATGATATTTGTACATATTTACTTGTTCTTGTGCCAAAGTTATCATTTTATTTAATGTATCTATATCAGC
>NW_017267646.1:0-220 GCF_001594065.2 Cyphomyrmex costatus | reverse complement strand
GGCTTGACCGATTAAAAATTTTTTGGCTCAAATTACTCGTGGCGATGCCGCCTTTCAGGACATGTAATGTTCGATTCAAAATTTTTTATATTTTAGTAATTATGCACCTCCCAAAAATGTACTTTGATGGCTCGGGATAAGAGACTTGTAGCGTCTCGTAGTTTTTGAACATGGTAAAGATATGTACCATCGATAAAATAATTTTCAGATGCAGCTGTAT
>NW_017267645.1:0-220 GCF_001594065.2 Cyphomyrmex costatus | reverse complement strand
CGCGTGCTGTCTTTCTCATTGCGCGTGGCTTGGAACGACGGGCACATCACGACCTCTGGCGCCGGGACTGCCGCGACACATTTGCCTACCCCAGTGCAACGATGCGCCGCCGCGCCGAAACTCGCGTTGTCGTGCAGCAGACTGAGCCCACCGCGTCGATTGGCGACCATCCCGCTTGCCCACGTCCGATGCTGGCCACGCAGGTCGTCGTCGATAGCCC
>NW_017267644.1:0-220 GCF_001594065.2 Cyphomyrmex costatus | reverse complement strand
CGGTTAACAGTATATAAGCGACGCGTTCAACAGAGCGGTACCGTTATTCTAGTAGTAATCACACATCAGTCAGTTAGTGAGTGTAAGCTAGTATCTAATTGTAAGTCTAGTCAGTAGTGCAACCGCCAGTCAGGTTGACCGCGATCACAACTAACGCCGTATCCCATCGTGCAACCTTACATTAAACCGAGATATATTAAGTATAACACACTTGTATTCA
>NW_017267643.1:0-220 GCF_001594065.2 Cyphomyrmex costatus | reverse complement strand
TAGCAGCCAGGCCGAATGCAAACGCTTAGCGACTTGAAAAAAATCATACGTACTCTACAAGACAATTACGAACGGGTGACATCGCCATTTCATCGTTTGAAGCCACCATTGTTTATTAAAAAATTAAATAACGTTTATTAACAATTTAGCAGCCAGACCGATCGCAAACGCCTACCGTCTTGCAAAAAATCACACGTACTCTACAAGACGAGTACGAAAG
>NW_017267642.1:0-220 GCF_001594065.2 Cyphomyrmex costatus | reverse complement strand
GCACTTTGAAAAGAATTCGAGTGTTGAACAATCTAACAGAAAATTAATCTTTCTGAATTTAGGCAAAGGGATCTTATTCGTTCGCTTTCTCCCGCGCGTGGCACGATTCGCCGTAACTCGAGATTCCATTACGCGAGATTCGCAGAATAGCAAGCTATAAGCACGTCATTATGTAGCCATGACTTTCATTCGAAGTCTGTTTCTGCCTTAATTAACACGT
>NW_017267641.1:0-220 GCF_001594065.2 Cyphomyrmex costatus | reverse complement strand
CTTATTATATTTCTAGTTTTTCTACGAAAGAAAAGATTCGTGGAGTCCCCCGGACGTAACACTATCTTTACCTTCTTATAATGACATATATCATTTGTATAAAAAATCTGATATCAATAGTCGGCGCCAAGTTAAATTGTAATTTCTGGGTCTTGTGAACATTCAAATAAACAGTCAAATATTGCAATAAAAATGTATTAAACCAACATGTTTTTCTCTA
>NW_017267640.1:0-220 GCF_001594065.2 Cyphomyrmex costatus | reverse complement strand
AGGACCAGCCTTGTTTCTAGTCAGAGGGCAATAAAATACAATGTGATTTATATCCTGTCTAGGATCACCACACTCGCAAGAAGGGGGATAAGACCATGTTTTTTCTATGAAGACTATAATTGAGATTATAATGATTAGACCTAAGTCTATTAACCAGGACAATTTCGCCCCTATTTAGAGCTAGTTTAAAGTACCACGGTTTTGTAGTTATAGTCGAAGA
>NW_017267639.1:0-220 GCF_001594065.2 Cyphomyrmex costatus | reverse complement strand
ATAACAAAGAGTGATAAAACTGAAACATAAAGATTAGTTAAGTATACTCTATACATACATATACAGCTTATATGGTATATATATATTATCACGCAATAATACGCTAGATTCTTACCACATGAAGTTTAGAAAGTTATATTCTACTTACAAAAGTTTAAGGTTACTTGTAGTTTTAAAAGCCACATAACAAATATAAAGCATTCAACACCATAAATCTTAT
>NW_017267638.1:0-220 GCF_001594065.2 Cyphomyrmex costatus | reverse complement strand
TAAAAGGTTGTAATAACGAAAAAGTTTGAAATGCGGCGAAAGAGAGGGGCCGTGGGGGGGGTAGTGGGGGAGGGGGAAGGGCGTGAAGGAGGTCCGGTAGGTCGAAGATGGTAAAGGAGTGAGTGGAAGGTGAGAGAGGATGTCTAAAAGTTGTAAGAACGAAAAAAGTGAAAATACGGTGAAAGAGAGGAGCGGCGGGGGGGGGGGGGGGGGTCAGGGG
>NW_017267637.1:0-220 GCF_001594065.2 Cyphomyrmex costatus | reverse complement strand
TACACGGTCCTCTCTTTCTATCTTATGGAAAAGGTAGGAAAAGTGGGGGTAACTAGCAGTCCATTTGTGTATAGTCAAAGGTCTCGACAATAACAAAGGATTAAGGTTAGGAAATTTGCCACATCGATGGCTAGAATAGACGAACACGTAAGTGAGATTAGATATTTTCTGCTTTACTGCTTTATTACACAGATTCTCTGCTGTAATTCCGCTGTACGAA
>NW_017267636.1:0-220 GCF_001594065.2 Cyphomyrmex costatus | reverse complement strand
CACGGGGCGGAGGACATGAGGACGGACTGCGGACTGGACACATGGATAGTTTAGGACTTACCGGCTACGGACATAAGTACTCAAAGACTGGAACTGTGGGGTGGGCTGCTTCGATCTACCGTCATCGCTCATAACCTGAAACACGGAATCAGGTTTGTTAGACGAATATGATCGAAAAGATGAAGGATGGGGATGACCCCTGCTATGCGGGTCCATCTCC
>NW_017267635.1:0-220 GCF_001594065.2 Cyphomyrmex costatus | reverse complement strand
ACAGGGGAGGGGGATGACGTAACGGGGAGGGTGATGACGTCACAGGGTGAGAGGAGTATGATGTCACGGGAGGGAAAGGGTGACGGCGCAGAGGGATGGCGGGGAGGAAAATGACGTCACCACTGATCTCTATTATACACTAGATAGGATATAGGTTGAAAAATCTGTGATTTTATTTGGAGGGGGCTGGTATGCATTTGCAAACAGCCAATCACGATAT
>NW_017267633.1:0-220 GCF_001594065.2 Cyphomyrmex costatus | reverse complement strand
ATTAAGGTCGGCATCGAGATTGAATTTGGCGCTATTGGGCTGTTCCTTGCTATTCCGCGTGTTCATGAACGTGCTAGGCGAGATGGCTTGAGAAATGTCAAATGTCACGGCTGCGGCAAGGTCGCAAAATAGCAAGAGTAATGCTATCACAATTGGTCGCATCGTGTCGGTACGATAAAACCGGCGACAGGATTTGACTTTGATCGCGGATCCTTCAAGA
>NW_017267632.1:0-220 GCF_001594065.2 Cyphomyrmex costatus | reverse complement strand
CTCCAGTCTAAACTGCGAAACCGAGTCCGAAACTTATCAAGGACATTTGATACAACTCTTCGAGGACATTTCTAATCTGCAGGCGATCGCTAAATCTAACTTAGAAAGGGCCAAGCGAAGGTCAAAAGGTCATTATGATAAACGCGCTAATCCCAAGGACTTAACAACTGGCGACATAGTATTCCTAATTAACGATCGTAAAACGAGTAAATTCGACGAC
>NW_017267631.1:0-220 GCF_001594065.2 Cyphomyrmex costatus | reverse complement strand
GTCCGTATGAAATGAGCTCGCTTTTTCCGCGAGTGCCGTAAATCGTTGTGAGTCATCCGCGTTTGTTCATGCGATTCCCGCCGCGAGTGTTAATAGCAATGTCGAGTCCGGCCCGAGCGTACGAAGCCCGAGCGGCAAATTCTATTGCGAAATGTGGTCGAACGTTGCGACGCTGCTACAATTAATTCGACCGGGAGTGTCGCCGGTATTAAATAAAATA
>NW_017267630.1:0-220 GCF_001594065.2 Cyphomyrmex costatus | reverse complement strand
GTGTGACACGCACACTAAATAGAATACGATTAACGCACAACTGGCGAGGCATCAAAAGAGATGTCGAAAATTATATAAGCAAATGCGAGAATTGCCAGAAAAATAAATTAAGTCGAAAAACAAAAATGCCATTAGAAATTACGGACACCCCCGTAAATTTAAAAATATTTGCAAATTATTAAAAATCGAGAAGATTCAAACAACCGCGTACCATCCGGAA
>NW_017267629.1:0-220 GCF_001594065.2 Cyphomyrmex costatus | reverse complement strand
TTCATAGCATTTACCTCGAATATCACATTTCAAACGCATCGATCCTTTGTTTTTCTTTTGTTTGGACAGTTCAAGGTTTCATTCTATAAAGATAGAGTAGGAAAGACCATGAATAATAACACGGATTTTTATCTTCATCCCACACTCCCTCCACACGTTAACAAGTTATCGCATTTTTGATACTACGGTGATTCTTCGGTGACTAATTTAAAAAACGTGC
>NW_017267628.1:0-220 GCF_001594065.2 Cyphomyrmex costatus | reverse complement strand
AAGAATTCCATTGGAAGTAACCGAACTTTCAGGCAAATCAATTGGTAATTCTTTTTAAAATATACTTCTTACAATGCAAAACATATGGATATGTCGCAAAATTTATGGCTACAAGCAATGTATAGATTAATATCATTTCTCTAATCTTAACACTTATATTATTAGTCAAAGTGGCCTGTGGAGCGGAACATATACTTGCTTTGACTAATATAGGGAAAGT
>NW_017267627.1:0-220 GCF_001594065.2 Cyphomyrmex costatus | reverse complement strand
TTTCATACTGTTTCTGGCGTACGGACTTCTCTATTGTATGTTTATTACCGCTACATCTTTGCATTATTTTATACAATTTTGGAAAGTGAGTAGATTTTTCTCTTATAAGAAATTAATATATTAATATCATTTATTCAAATTAAATAATGTTAATGCGAAAATATAATGTGTGTATGTGTGTGCGTGTATTTATATAAAATTCCCGTTTAATTTGCGTTTT
>NW_017267626.1:0-220 GCF_001594065.2 Cyphomyrmex costatus | reverse complement strand
ATTAATTGCATCGTATTATGGTTTATTTAAAGTATATGCATTAACATATTTGTAAAAATGATTATAATACATCTTTATAAAAGCATCTTAAATTACCAATTCATAGAGAAACACGTGAAATAAGAGAAATTTAAAAAATTAGGTGTTTATTAAAAAACTGTATTAAAAAACGAATTGACATTATCTACAAAGATAAAGATTTGTAATATTTGGTCGATTA
>NW_017267625.1:0-220 GCF_001594065.2 Cyphomyrmex costatus | reverse complement strand
AAATTGTATTTTCAAAAGTTCTTTTTTGGGTTACCTTATCTTTGAAATAATCCACATTTTTATGAAAATAGATTTATGCGTATATCAGTCGCTTACGATTAGAAAATAATTTAGAACTTTGTATTTTTTTTGTATTGAAACATTTTCTTGATAACTGCTCCAAGTTAAATCCGAACCATAACGAACTGCTATTAAACATTAAACAAACAATAAAGTGTAG
>NW_017267624.1:0-220 GCF_001594065.2 Cyphomyrmex costatus | reverse complement strand
CAGTCGACATTTTCACAAGTGCAAGAGTACAGAAGAACGTAAAAGAACGCAATAGTGCAATGACTAACATGGCGCGCCACATAAGAAATATCGAAAATATAGGAATGATGGAATTTTGATTTACTAAAATGTTGCCTGCTGCATCTCTTTGCATATAAACGATTTCAGAATTTTTCGTACTGATATTTTCTATAAATATATGTTATATTTATAATATTTA
>NW_017267623.1:0-220 GCF_001594065.2 Cyphomyrmex costatus | reverse complement strand
TTCAAACTTTGCACCTATTACAATTTCTTGCACATTATTGTTCACGACATCTTCGGGATCCAACATATTTCCCACATCGTCAAAATAAATATCTATTAAAATTTTTTCTAGAATATCCTGGAATGAATCAATGAACCAATCAAATTCTTTATGGCGAAATCCAAGTCACCATCAAAGTCGAAAAAGATTGTTAAAGCACCTGCAGCAAAAACAAAGACAC
>NW_017267622.1:0-220 GCF_001594065.2 Cyphomyrmex costatus | reverse complement strand
TAGGAACGTCCGATTTTCCACGTATCGAAGTCCACTCCATCTGCCCCACTAACAAGATGTAACCGACTTTCGTAGTAGGAAGGTATGATACAAACATCATTTTGCATGGAAAGTCTGACTTTGCTTAACCAAACATAGAAAAAAAGCGAACATGAAGAATGTAACTTAATAATATTAATACCTAGCTTTATTTAGCTACGCAATAATATCAATAAAAAAA
>NW_017267621.1:0-220 GCF_001594065.2 Cyphomyrmex costatus | reverse complement strand
TTGTTAATAACTTTTTAACGAAGGACGAGTGACAGCTAAAACCTGTTGAGGGTTACTCAGGGTTATGACTTTGACAACATATGTCAAGGTCAAAGTCATTGGAGGGAGGTCCCCTGATTGAAACATTTACTATTTTAAAACTATAATTGTTAATAACTTTAACGAAGGGCGAGCGACGGCTAGTTATTAAGGCAAAGTTACTCAGAATCATGACCTTGAT
>NW_017267620.1:0-220 GCF_001594065.2 Cyphomyrmex costatus | reverse complement strand
CTTTTTTGTGAATTTACTACTGAAGATGGCCCGGATGTTAGGCCGAAACGTATAGTATTTTTTTATATATGACATTTTTTGATTGTTAACGAATATATATTGTTTTTTGTGATTTCGCTAATGCGAAATGTTATTAATATAAATAAATGTTATTAATATAACAGCGAGTTTACTCTCATTAGCCTATTTATTCTTTGTATTTGAAATTTTCGAGAGTCGA
>NW_017267619.1:0-220 GCF_001594065.2 Cyphomyrmex costatus | reverse complement strand
CACAATCTTGAATTTCTGTTATTCGGTAACCTCTTCCATTTCCGAGATTCGTCAAATAACTACCACTGATACAACTTCAACAATCTTCGATTTTACACCTACGACACATTCCACGTAGCGTATACCTCTTTTCAAAAAATTAGTTTTAATGTTACAAAAATCATTTAATGTCTCGATTGCATCTTCTCCATATGGTAAGTGTGATAGACGGTGCAGATTG
>NW_017267618.1:0-220 GCF_001594065.2 Cyphomyrmex costatus | reverse complement strand
CAACCCAGACTGCATTTGTCTTGCCTGTATGCTTTGGCATTATGGGGCTCTTATATGTACTATAAAATTACAATAACCATCTATGAATGGCAGCATATTCCAAAATTAATCATTATCATGTTCTATTTATTTAAATTGATAACCCTTTCAACGATACTTATCAGTTTCTATCGTTATAAGGTAAAAATTTTAAAATATTCTTTTCTATTATTACTTGATC
>NW_017267617.1:0-220 GCF_001594065.2 Cyphomyrmex costatus | reverse complement strand
AATATGTGAAAAAGATGACGATATCACTTCAATCTTACGGTATATAGATTGCAGAGAAACGCATGCTTACGCTTTTATAATAGATTTCTCAATAGGAATTATCGTAATATAAACGGATATGAAAGATAGAAGAAGTGATTTCCCTTCGTGTGTGAAAATTCTGAGAACTATATATATAAAATTATTCCGCATGAGAATCGCTGTCGGATATCAGAAGACC
>NW_017267616.1:0-220 GCF_001594065.2 Cyphomyrmex costatus | reverse complement strand
CTAACTACCTACGATTCAACTGGGAATACATATACCATGAATGCAAACAAAACACGTAGGTAGTGTACCTTTTTTTAAAGTTTTATCGAGATTCTTTTAGCCAAGAATGGAATCGAATACATTATACATTTTAATATTACGAAAAAGCTGTGAAAAATGTGCCGATGAATCGAATTACCTTGTGGTGCACCCCCCCCCCCATTCTTAGGGACATCGCTTT
>NW_017267615.1:0-220 GCF_001594065.2 Cyphomyrmex costatus | reverse complement strand
ATTTTAGAAAATATCTGCGTAACCTGAGATAAATCACTTGCAACTCGTAAATCCTTTTCAGTTTCCTTAGATTCTGGCACATTTAAACAAATTAAATTAAAAGCTCTTCGTTGCCTTTCGTTTAGCTCATGTATGCACTCCTCAATCACAATAGTCGAATTACTGGTTCTCGATGATGAGTCACTCCTCAGCGAATCTACCGTACTTTTAAAATTTTTTA
>NW_017267614.1:0-220 GCF_001594065.2 Cyphomyrmex costatus | reverse complement strand
TATTTTTTAAATAACTTTGTTTTTTTAAATAAGATCGAACCTTTATTAAGATCGAATATATAAATAAAATATAATTTACTTTTTGATTTCGAGTAAAGAATGCGGAATAAGACATAATAATTGGCAATATTAAACAATTAAAAAGTAACAAAAAAGTACAATGCGTCAATTTATTTTGTTAAAGATATTGCGTACATTATACGAATTTGGTGTAATAAAA
>NW_017267613.1:0-220 GCF_001594065.2 Cyphomyrmex costatus | reverse complement strand
CGGTTATGAATAATACGTTGTATTATGAATAATAGTGTATCTTATAATATTAATAATAACATTTTTTTAAACATAGTGAAAGACACAGGTCAAAAAGTTTTTTCGATTTCGGATTAGTGTCGTCTATGAATCGGGCATCGCGCACTACGATAAAACGTCAACGAAGTGAGAAGTAGAGGCCTAGAAAACAGAGATGCGACATTGCGTCGGTTGGGTTAGG
>NW_017267612.1:0-220 GCF_001594065.2 Cyphomyrmex costatus | reverse complement strand
AAAACGCCTTCAGGCGGTTAAGGGGTTATCCCACTGTAAAATTTTCAAAAAATCTATTTTTTTATTGGCTTAAAAGATACTTTGAAACCTCTAGAATACGGAGAAAAAAGATTTCTAATAAAATGCTATATAGAAGCATCAACGTATGCTCTTATAATCTCGTAACAGGCGTCCAGAGATTCTCTCAATAAGTCTATGCGTAGGGAGATCCTATCAATAC
>NW_017267611.1:0-220 GCF_001594065.2 Cyphomyrmex costatus | reverse complement strand
AGTAGTGTTCTCTTCATATTTAACCTCTCTCACCGGCATTATTTATAGTTCAAGCTCGAACAGTATATCATATAGTTAATTTCTTCAAACCTGACGTGCAGTATATAAAGTACATTAAATATGAAAGCATTTTTCGTTGAAATTATTCAATTTTATTGACATCTTGCAAAATCAGATATATATAATATAATAATGTATATATTTAAAAAAATTTTGAAAA
>NW_017267610.1:0-220 GCF_001594065.2 Cyphomyrmex costatus | reverse complement strand
ACAAAAACTTTATTGTGATAGTAAATGGTTGTATAATAAACGATATTATGAAAAAAATAAATCTAAATCTAATCTTTTTTTAGACAATCAAAATACTGCCAAAAATATTACTAGAAAATATGAAAAATTTAGGTCAAATAATTATATTAAATTCATTAATCCTGCGGCAATTGAAAATATTTTTAACAAATTGGATATTAAAAATCATGTTGAAAAACGA
>NW_017267609.1:0-220 GCF_001594065.2 Cyphomyrmex costatus | reverse complement strand
GTCCGTACGTGACAGTGTTCAAACGGAACTCTAATGGCTGTCCGTTTTCTGTCCACAGAATTCACTGTAAGTTTCGGTCCTCTGGATGCACTCGGATTTGTCGGTACATCTTTTCAATGTCAGTGGAGACCACGAAACTATGACACCGCCAGCGAGAAACATGTCTGTTAAGCTAGCACCCCCCCCACAAAAAATCAAAATGGCACCTATGCCAGAATTA
>NW_017267608.1:0-220 GCF_001594065.2 Cyphomyrmex costatus | reverse complement strand
AAAAGAATATCGTTGAGAGAAACGTGACACATGAAACATAATAAGTTGCTTATACTTATCTAATGATAAACATATTGTTGACAATTTGATTTGTCACCGTTTGTTTTAGGAAATTTCAAAATATAATACTATGTGCACATGAAATTGTGATAAAACATGATTATTTAGTTCTTAGTTAATCGAAAGATTAAGGATAAATTCTTTGATAATAACGTATATT
>NW_017267607.1:0-220 GCF_001594065.2 Cyphomyrmex costatus | reverse complement strand
AGAAACGTCCTGTTTGTTATTTTTTTTCTCTAATGTTCATTAAAAGTACAACCTTTGAATGTCGCGGTACGGCGTCGCCACGCATTTGTTGATAGGCTAATTGATAAATGGCTTATATCTCAAATAATATCAACAATACGAGAAAAGTGGTAAGAAGTTTTTTGTTCTAATTAAATAGACGAATATTTTCTGTTTGAACTTTTTTTTCGTACGACTTACC
>NW_017267606.1:0-220 GCF_001594065.2 Cyphomyrmex costatus | reverse complement strand
ATAGGTTCTTAACTATCCTCTTAGATTCTTATCTACTTGTATACATACATTTTATATATGTTTATATAGATTTTTTAATATAAATAACTTGTTTAATATTAAATGATTTAGTACGACCGTATATTGTCAAACAAATAAAGAAGTACAGCTTATAACGGTCAAAGCTGGATCAAAGTGCTAATTATAATTATGCGTGATTTTTATATACTACATATGTAGT
>NW_017267605.1:0-220 GCF_001594065.2 Cyphomyrmex costatus | reverse complement strand
AAAGATGTACAAACAAAAGTTGTAGAAAAAGTGTAAAAAAAAATGCATAAAAGGTGTAGAAAAAGTGTTAAAGAAGTGTAGAGAAAGTGTAGAAAAAAAGTGCAGAAGATTTGTAGAAAAGATATATAAAAGGTGTTGGAAGCATAGATAAAAAGTGTAGTAAAAGGGGACAAGATTTTGCAGTCTAGCAAAGACGACGACGACGACGACGTTTCTGAAT
>NW_017267604.1:0-220 GCF_001594065.2 Cyphomyrmex costatus | reverse complement strand
AAACAATTTTTCGGTCTTAAAGCGCAAAACTATCTCTACAAAACTATCGCAATAATATTACGAGTTATAAATTGACTAGCAATTTAACAATTCTCTATAGAGCACTTATGCGGAAAAAACCGCACCATCACACAACAGAATACCTATACAGTCTATTCGAATTCCACATTTTGAAATTTTCAAGGTTATTTCATAATTAGAATATGATAATTTTTTTACA
>NW_017267603.1:0-220 GCF_001594065.2 Cyphomyrmex costatus | reverse complement strand
AATATCCACTCGGACAATCCAGACTGCATTTGTCTTACCTGTATGCTTTGCCATTATGGGGCTGTTATATGTACTTTGTAATTACAAACACCATCTATTACTGGCAGCTTATTTCAAAATTATTCATTATCATGATCAATTTACGTGGATTGATGATCCTTTCAACGATATTTATCAGTTTCTACCGTTATAAGGTAAAAATTTTAAAATATTCTTTTCT
>NW_017267602.1:0-220 GCF_001594065.2 Cyphomyrmex costatus | reverse complement strand
ATCCTTAATTTAGCTACAATTGCATTACAATTGTTACAAAGAAAAAAGAAAAAAAAGCAGAAAAAAAGAAAGCATTTGAAAGAAAGCATTTTGAGCCTTTTGTCTGCTTTGTAGTCTTGACGATTTATCGCATATAAATGAGGACAATTTTCAAATAAATTAAATTTTCATCAGAAAATTCCATTTCGTTCAATATTATTATTACTTATTGCACTTATAA
>NW_017267601.1:0-220 GCF_001594065.2 Cyphomyrmex costatus | reverse complement strand
TCCGCGAGAGAGGTAACACCGGAATTCGCGATCGCGTTCGACAGCCTATCCTCTAAAAATTTTTTTAATCTTCGCCCCTGTTCCGCGGTTAATTCGGAAAGTCCACAGCAAGCACGCTCCCCAAAATTGTCTTCCCCCCTGAAAAAATAGCGCTCCGTTGGGCGAGCCGAGAAACACCAACTCGCCTCGGCGCCCTCAGCGAAATCAAGACCGATACCGA
>NW_017267600.1:0-220 GCF_001594065.2 Cyphomyrmex costatus | reverse complement strand
TACCTAAGTCTAATGAGCATAGAATCTGACCTATTAAAAACAATAGATTTTGAGGAATTAATAGCTGATTTTGCTGCAATGAAATCACGGAAAAAGGTTTTTTAAAGAAGCTGTTTATATATTTATTAGATTTAAGTAATTAAACTATGTATATAATATAAGATTATTAATACGTAATAAAACTAAAATAAAGAAAAACTTTTTGAATCTTATTTTTATT
>NW_017267599.1:0-220 GCF_001594065.2 Cyphomyrmex costatus | reverse complement strand
AACTTGATAAAAACGAAAACATAAATTTTCAATCAGAACATTTTATTTACCCAATGGCAACAAACGGATTTTCTGTACTACTAGTAATAATAATAGTAATAGCAATAGTAATAGCATACATCATACGAAAGAAAAAACGGAGCAAATCAAAAAATAAATTATACCAAAAAAACGAGGAATTAGAAATGGAAAATAATTTTAGTCTTCCTAGATCAATATT
>NW_017267598.1:0-220 GCF_001594065.2 Cyphomyrmex costatus | reverse complement strand
ATTACGAATATGACCATGAAAATTGGCGACAAGGTCATTTTCAAGGTCAAAACTGAAAAAAAACGCGTTTTTTTATGTTTTTCGCATTTATTTTCAAAAATACAAATCGGACGAAAAAATGTTTCAAACAAAAAAAGATAGAGGATCAAATTATCTCCAAAAAAGGGTATATGCATTTTTTTCGTAGTATCAACGGTAATGCCGTAAATGAAGGATGAAC
>NW_017267597.1:0-220 GCF_001594065.2 Cyphomyrmex costatus | reverse complement strand
GTATGAATCTATGAAACGTAATGTCACACAAATATTTTTTTCGTCATTTTCATCTTTAGTGTCATCAACGTATTTAGTAAAAGAGATATATTTTTCTTTAGTTATCGGTAATAAATCTACTCGTCCTTCGTACGCGGTGGCAATTTCTTTGATAATGAAATGCGCGTCGTAGCCTGATAAATTGTGAAAGACTACGGGTATGCAACGCGAATCCTTATAA
>NW_017267596.1:0-220 GCF_001594065.2 Cyphomyrmex costatus | reverse complement strand
GAAAATCACCAGGAACGCCCAAATGTTGCGGATGACGTTGGCTGCGAAGGTAGCGCCGAGCACCCATAGCGGGGCCGTCCAACCGAAGAACGGCACCAGCGCGAGCGCGGCACCTGGGAACAACACGTAATCCTTGAGCACCTGCTGGCGGGTTTTCTTCTTAGCCCGCGCCACTCGGGCAGTGAACTCGGCTTTCGTGGAGCGCTTGGCCAGATAGTCG
>NW_017267595.1:0-220 GCF_001594065.2 Cyphomyrmex costatus | reverse complement strand
AACATATCTAGATTTTTAACATATCTTTTTTTTCATAATCTGTCTACACTAAATATTATAATAACTCGACATGCGCAGTAATGAGTATCAGCTTACTAACCTAAATAAGAAGTAATTATAGGTAATGGTGACTGATGTAAATACGTGCCTCATAACTTGTCTACACTAAATATTATAATATTATAATATTTAGTGTAGACAGATTATGAAAAAAAAGATA
>NW_017267594.1:0-220 GCF_001594065.2 Cyphomyrmex costatus | reverse complement strand
CAATCAGTGGTTCTATTGATAACAGGTTTGTGGACCGCGATGGATAAATAATATTATAAATGATAACAAGCCGAATTGGTATATGAACGGCATTTGTTACACTACACTGGCTAGTAACGCTAATGCATTCGAAAGACAAGCGGAGGAGTATCTCTTGCCTCTTTCAATCCCTGGAAATCAAATCACGACTAAGAACAGCATAAACATTTTTAACCATGGA
>NW_017267593.1:0-219 GCF_001594065.2 Cyphomyrmex costatus | reverse complement strand
AGACCAATCTGTACGCCATCACTAATGAGTGGGCCACCGCTGTCACCCTGAAAAGCAGACAGATAATTTTGTTAACTTATTTATTATTGAATTTTTTCAACAATTGATAAATCAATCATCTTGATTAAACTAGAAAATATATCTTTATGTATCCCCATTAATGCTATTATTTACCCTGCAAGCGCCAATTCCCGAACGATTGAGTGTGCATAAGTGGGT
>NW_017267592.1:0-219 GCF_001594065.2 Cyphomyrmex costatus | reverse complement strand
TGAGTAGTGGGGAAGGGAGGAGGGAGTGGAAGAGGAGGGAGGATGTGCAATGTATCGAAGTTAATATAAATTGTATATTTACATACATATTTTAATATCAGTTACTTTCGTGATAATATATGTATTATGTTAAAGTACAGACGTATCAAAAATATGTATAAAAAATGATTTAAAGAATTATTTAAAAATATATTATATATATATGAAGGAGAGTGACAA
>NW_017267591.1:0-219 GCF_001594065.2 Cyphomyrmex costatus | reverse complement strand
CATTTAAAATTTTTTTATAAAATTTAGAAAAAAGAATGCTAAAAAATTTTATGATATAGGGGTCTGAGGCATTTAAAATAGGTAATCTAAATAAAACTCACTTGTTTTTGATGATACGAAAAAATATTTCAAATGAAAGTGGAACGATTTCGAGGGGGACATGTTTTTCACATTGTTTTTTGTCTAGGTCAAAGCACCAACAAGATATAAAGGTCATTT
>NW_017267590.1:0-219 GCF_001594065.2 Cyphomyrmex costatus | reverse complement strand
TAAAAGTGAATTAGTTCCGCCGAAAGAGATACTTATTATCAACTTAACATCATTTTCTTCAGACGATGGTAAATCAGTAAAGATACCACACAAATTTAGTTTACGTGCTGTCCCTACAACGAAACTAATAATAGCTGGACAGACATTTAAAGTTACGAATGCTATATTTCATTACGGTTCGTGTATCGATGAGGGTCATTATACAAGCATGTGTAAAGA
>NW_017267589.1:0-219 GCF_001594065.2 Cyphomyrmex costatus | reverse complement strand
CGATTTGTTTATAAGTTAAATCTCAATCCTGAAGAATTACGGAACTTTTCCTGCGCACTGTCCAACTCATATACTTCATTTTCCGAAGAACAGCTGCAGGACCCATGTGAAGCTTATACACGTCTTTCAAATCATCTGGTGGAGACGGCGGTAGCTTGTTCTTCCTCACCCCATAAAAAAGCACAACCGGGTACAGTAGTGATTGAGAATGATAAAGCT
>NW_017267588.1:0-219 GCF_001594065.2 Cyphomyrmex costatus | reverse complement strand
TTAAAATAAAATACAATATAAAACTGTTAAGTATTAAAATTGTATTCTACAAAATAAGAATTATAATTCCTTAGAATAAACTTCATAAGCATTTTTCTACAATTGCCTCTTTCAATTTTCCGTTTGTCTTTCGCTGCGTTTGCACATATTTTCTGCTTATTTTTCTGTCTAATTGACATCCTGATAAAACCGATATCTGAAAACTGACACAGTGAGTAT
>NW_017267587.1:0-219 GCF_001594065.2 Cyphomyrmex costatus | reverse complement strand
CATTTTCGCACTTAAATTGAGGTAAATATTAGGTGTATAAATAAGTTTCCGCCGTTTTTTCATAAAAAATTGGGTATTTATTGTGAAAGAACGGTACCTAATGTTTCATTCGAAGTATTGTCCATCGCTAGCCACTACTTTTTCCCATCTTTCTAATAATTGGTGGATTCCACGTCGAAAAAACAAAAAACGTCGAAACTACGTTCTTTTTGTCTTCGA
>NW_017267586.1:0-219 GCF_001594065.2 Cyphomyrmex costatus | reverse complement strand
ATTATTTTTCGTGACTGTCTGTAATTGTGGCTGATTTAATCATTCAGCAGAAAAAAAAAGATCATTCGCATTCACATTCGCATTCGCATTCGCAAAAAAATTTTTTTTCTTTCGTTTACGCATTCTCTTTCGCTATAACCACTTTCGTTACATCCCTATTAAAAATATTAGCTCACAAAGCAATTTTACGAGCCTTACGTGAGGCAAACTCGTCAATAA
>NW_017267585.1:0-219 GCF_001594065.2 Cyphomyrmex costatus | reverse complement strand
TAAGCTTGCACAAAGTCCCTGATTGGCCCTTTCTGAAATATGTGCAAGAGCATACCCTTGTCTTTATACCATGGTAAGACCTATCAAAACACAACTAAGCGACATCTATGGCCGTGCTTCGCAACTCTCCATGCTTCAAAACTCCCCACTGTCCCCTATATATTACATATGATATATTACATATATTATACATTTTATACATATTAAATATTTTTATTC
>NW_017267584.1:0-219 GCF_001594065.2 Cyphomyrmex costatus | reverse complement strand
GATACGTTTAGACACAGGGAAGAGAAAGCTATAAGTATATTTATTTTTAATTCTACATATAGAGGTGCCCCTATTTATCTATTTTTTACATTTTTGCAATTTTCACGTCTCATTTTTTAAATTTTCTTTTTAAAGTCTCTTTTAAAGATCTTACATTTTTACAATGGAGATAGGGAGATTAAAACAGTTTATTATGTTCTCGAAACTGTAAATTTTTCT
>NW_017267583.1:0-219 GCF_001594065.2 Cyphomyrmex costatus | reverse complement strand
TTCCCCGCCACACATCACGCGCGGCGCGTCAGACCGGAAACACCGTTAAATCCACAGTCCCTGCCTCGAAGTTTTTGGACAGTGGACGAATTAGTGTTCATTTCGAAATGGAGGGAGTTGGGAAATGGTCGAGAAGCGGCGGAAGTTCATGCCTGGGTTCAAGGATGAGGCGGTGAGGATGGTGCTCGAGTCGGGTCGGCAGATCGCTGATGTTGCTCG
>NW_017267582.1:0-219 GCF_001594065.2 Cyphomyrmex costatus | reverse complement strand
TAAAATTAAGTATAATATAATATTTAAAAATTAGTACAAACGTTTCGAACCCGATCGGGTCATTTTCAGTGTAATAAACATAAATAAATTATAAAATTTCTGTGTCGCTAATCATAATGTCAGGATATTGTTCGCATATTAAAATTGTTGTCCATGTTGTAAAAGTTAATCCAATAAAGTAAATTCAATCTAATAAAATTTATATAATTTATCATAAGA
>NW_017267581.1:0-219 GCF_001594065.2 Cyphomyrmex costatus | reverse complement strand
TATAAGTAGAGGCGGCAAATTTAGTGTGGCACCCCGGCGCCAAGTACCCTAGGAACGCCCCTGAGCATATAAAAAGTTTCCAAAACGTTTCACAGCCAAATGCCGAATTTTTCAAATGAACCCTCTCGAATTCGTAGTTTTATTCATTCGATCACAAAAGTTATCGAACGAATTTTCGATTTGTCAACTTTTGCCGGTACTATTTACATCTGTAAATAC
>NW_017267580.1:0-219 GCF_001594065.2 Cyphomyrmex costatus | reverse complement strand
ATATTATATAATTAAAGATTGTATTTATTAGAAAATTGTATTCAAAATGTATGTATATAAAATGAAATAATTAAAAATAAAAATAGAAATAAAAAAAGAAAACAACATAAATACTTATCCGCAAAAACAGGCTGTTATATTTACAATGGCCCGTTTTTTGCGAATAAGTATATTAATAGAAAGAAAAGAGGACCGCCGATAAAATCGGCGGGGGGGGGG
>NW_017267578.1:0-219 GCF_001594065.2 Cyphomyrmex costatus | reverse complement strand
GGGAACCCATAAAAACTTAGCGTTTCCTGGAGATCTCGATAACGGCTCAGCCGATCGAGTTCATATTTGATTTATGTTATGGGAATAGATTCATTTGAAAATGTACCGAATCACCTCGTTGTGGGACTATGGGAACCCATAAAAACTTAGCGTTTTTCGGAGATCTCGAAAACGGCTCAGCCGATCGGGACCATATTTGATATGGGGCATGACAGCCTA
>NW_017267577.1:0-219 GCF_001594065.2 Cyphomyrmex costatus | reverse complement strand
CCTCGGCATAATATTCACTCTAAAAATTTTAGAAAATCTGTGATATGTGTATATAAGGAATCAATTTTTAATATACAATATAGAGTACTAACTTCCGCTTAATTAAAACTTGTACGATTTTTATAATAAACTATCCTCTTGTTAATGATATGAATTATCTCATTGTTACAAATATATACACATTTATTTGATCAAACAGATGGTTTTAGCGTGGCGTTG
>NW_017267576.1:0-219 GCF_001594065.2 Cyphomyrmex costatus | reverse complement strand
CGCGAATAACGATTATAGGATATCGCGTGCTGCTCGCTCGAATCGCTTGTAGAATTATCGGGCGATTTCGCGTAACGCTCGCCGTCTTCGCGTCGCCACCAGGTCCTCGCGTGTTGTTTTTCGTAAGGTTGTAATTGTCCGTGCTATTGCCTCTCGATAGGGCGAACCGTGTCTTCGAGCCATTTTTCTTGTACTTATTCGAAGGAGAACTTTTGTTTA
>NW_017267575.1:0-219 GCF_001594065.2 Cyphomyrmex costatus | reverse complement strand
CATTTTTACATAAACAAATATTTATTTTTTAATATTTTTCTTTTTAATATTGAAATTATTTTTCCAATTTTTTACATAAATACATTTCCATAATGTGTTTCGATTAAGTGAACAAAGTTTCAAAACTTGTAAAATCTAAATCTTTCAAATTTATAAAAGTATACGTATCATTAGAGTGAATTTTTGTTATAAGTTCTGATCGAACTTCGTAATTATAAC
>NW_017267574.1:0-219 GCF_001594065.2 Cyphomyrmex costatus | reverse complement strand
ACCACTATAAGTGTCCATTGTGATGTTACCGCAGGAAGCCTCGAGTTCATCCTCGAATTTATCGCCCACCCATTCATAGTCTTTTGCGTTTTTCGCGTTTATGCACCGGTCGCGTAATCGCGTGTACGCTTCCCGTCTAGCGAGCGATGACCATCTGTAAGCGGGGTACGTGGTCACGTTTACGTTTTTCACAACGCGATCACCGTCTATCTCACGATC
>NW_017267573.1:0-219 GCF_001594065.2 Cyphomyrmex costatus | reverse complement strand
TGTCACTTCAGTTACTGCAAGTGAGTTGACAGATGAAACTTGCGACGATTTTGGTTTTAAAATCTTGGAGCTGGCGCTACTTGATCCAGGTTGATTTACGAATGAAGATGGTAGTGGCGGTGGTGCAATAGTTACAATATCAGTCTTTTCTAAATCTTCTTGTTCATCTGATGAAGAAGAATAATTTTCTTTCGTTTTATTTCGTCTTGATCTTTGGTT
>NW_017267572.1:0-219 GCF_001594065.2 Cyphomyrmex costatus | reverse complement strand
TGGCATTGATCCGTGCACGATGCAGTGTGGTAAGGGGGACAGCGAAAGCTAGAAGCAAATGATACGAAAATCAACCGAAAGTTGCACTGTCCTCCCCCCCCCACCGCTCCGCGTGCAGTCAAAACGTCTCATAACAGTTGAATGATTTAAATATCGTACCAGTCAGCATTCGGAAGTTTTTAAAATAATTTTATTTAAAACATGTATTTCAAATATATA
>NW_017267571.1:0-219 GCF_001594065.2 Cyphomyrmex costatus | reverse complement strand
ATATATATATTACAAATTAATTGGAATACTTATATTGCAAGTTACTTCTATAAAAGTTAGATATAAAACAATTAATACCTTTCATTTCAAAAGTTTTTCATGCATGAATATATATAAATAAACATACATATAACATACAGTAAATATACATAAATATAAAACATTTTATATTTATGTACTTATATATATAATATATAAAACATATGTACTTATATTCTA
>NW_017267570.1:0-219 GCF_001594065.2 Cyphomyrmex costatus | reverse complement strand
GTCCATTACTTGAGGTTTGGAAATTAAAATTTTGTTTCTTCTTAATCGTTTATATTAATAGTTTATTTATTTCATAAAAGAAAAGGCTTTCTTCTTTCACAGATTTATTTCCGATCTATACCAATCGATTTTAATAAATTTCTTACTTTGAAAATGGATTTATCTTTGAATATTAATGATTCTGTTAACTGAACTACGGTTTTTGGCTTTACTTCTGAA
>NW_017267569.1:0-219 GCF_001594065.2 Cyphomyrmex costatus | reverse complement strand
CAAAGGATGATATTCATTGGGTTTTTTATTTTGTGGTTAGATAATCGTTTTAATTTTGATAAGATTATACCAATAAAATCTATTACGTATAATCAATAATCAAATATGCTAATAAACGTAATTTCTGAAAAAAATAATTTAAATTATTTAAATTACTTATATATTTTGCAGGTACACAATTTAGAAGTAATTGATCAAAATGGTGTTCAATTTGGAGGA
>NW_017267568.1:0-219 GCF_001594065.2 Cyphomyrmex costatus | reverse complement strand
CTCGAGCACAATTTCACTCGCGTCTTCGAGGAATCGGCGGGGCTCGATGTGATTAGAGTTTATTACCGCGCCCGTCAAAATACGGCTTTCGAACGCCGTTTCTATCTCGCGCCATCGGAATCCATATCCGGCGCCCACATGCAAGAATCGTCCACGCACTGAATCTTTCAAACTTTCGAGCCGCGCGATACGTGCGATCACTGATTGTCTATTACCGAT
>NW_017267567.1:0-219 GCF_001594065.2 Cyphomyrmex costatus | reverse complement strand
AATATATTATTAAATAGTAATAAAATAATAAAGAAATAAAATTATTTGCTACGGTAACGTTTGAATACTTTAATATTAGTTATCTGATTATTTACTAATTAAAAGGAATTATTTTATTTATGGTTATTAGATTTTAATACTTTTGATCAGCGTAAAGTGTCGTAAAATATGTATATAAAGTTATTAAACAATTAACTATTATCGTGATATTTTATAATT
>NW_017267566.1:0-219 GCF_001594065.2 Cyphomyrmex costatus | reverse complement strand
GTCTTCTGTTACAGCCTCTATGATTAGACGTTTCGCCATGCTGTACGGGACCATCCCGTCTTCTCATCGCAAACCATGGTGATAACCACTCAACCAGGAAGCGCAAGATTTGTCGGATCTTGTCAATAAATTCCATGGTATAGGACAGGAAAAAATGTAGTGTGTGATAACAGTTCCTCTTCTCAACACCGCTACTTCCTTGACGATAAATTTCTTGTC
>NW_017267565.1:0-219 GCF_001594065.2 Cyphomyrmex costatus | reverse complement strand
GATCTACAATAGAGTTTTAAGCCTTAAGCCATAAGGAATGAACGAATCATAGTCGATTATTCACCTCGAATTCGATTGTAATTGGTTAATTTCTTACAGCTTAGGGCTTAAAACACGTATTGTCCGGAGTAAAGGTTGGATTATACTGGCCGTAATCTGTTAACTTATGCCCATGAAGGAAGATATAAGGAGACTCCACTCGGTCTCGCCAGTCTACAA
>NW_017267564.1:0-219 GCF_001594065.2 Cyphomyrmex costatus | reverse complement strand
GCGTTCTGTCTCTAATTGTCGTCTCATCGCTTCCATCTGGTCTAATTGTTGCCGAAGGGCACTCCATGAGCCCTTAAACGATTTTCTTTCTCTTTATCGGCCTGAACAGTTAATTCTAATTTGTATTCCCTAGTACTTGCTCCGGTTTCTCGCGCGTTGTCAGACTCGACTACTGCGTCGGAGTCAGTAGTTTTCTTGCTTCGAGTACCCATCATTGTG
>NW_017267563.1:0-219 GCF_001594065.2 Cyphomyrmex costatus | reverse complement strand
TGTAAATTTAGCATAACATTTTATTTCTAGGTTATGCTGGTTTCTTAAAATTAGAATTATACAAAATATATAAATTACGAATTTCTATTTTACCATTGTACATCAAAATTTAGAAAAAGAGGAATTAAAACTGTTTTGTTTCTTTCAATATAAACAACCCACATAGAACAAAAACCTCCAATAGACGTCCATTAGACGTCTGTCATGGAGATTCGGACC
>NW_017267562.1:0-219 GCF_001594065.2 Cyphomyrmex costatus | reverse complement strand
TCTCTCTCTCTCTCTCTTAAACAATAACGTTTTATGAAAAATATCCATGATAAAGATATTTTTAATGTATGTCAAATGTGAAGTTGTATTACTCCACCACTTTAGTATGCATTTTCAAATTATAATTATTCACAGAAACTCTATTGATAAAAGCTTTCGAGCAAATTGGACAGACATACGCGTGGTGCAAGTGATGTTTTAAATGTTCAGTGAATATCG
>NW_017267561.1:0-219 GCF_001594065.2 Cyphomyrmex costatus | reverse complement strand
TATCAAATATTTTTCATAGTTCTACAAATTTGCAAAGTTTCGTTAAATTTTTGCCAATGATCTCAGAATATATCAATAAAAGCGGAATTCGAGGCTCTTGACCCATTTTTTTTGTTTTAGATTGAAAATTTGCAGATGGTTATATTTTTATGTCAGATTCGTATTCAGCGACTCAAAATACATAAGAATAGCTCGATTTCCATCAGAGTACAGAATACT
>NW_017267560.1:0-219 GCF_001594065.2 Cyphomyrmex costatus | reverse complement strand
CCGAGGTGATAGAATATCTGCAGAAATATGGTTACCTGAACGAGGTGGACGTAACCACTCACATGTCGATCGAAGATGAAAAAATTAAAGAGGCTATCGCATTATTCCAAGAATACTATCAAATATCAGGTAACGATGCGTTGAACGATAATACGTTACGTCAAATACGACAACCGCGATGCGGGTTACCGGATATGTCACACCAGGAACAAAATAGTG
>NW_017267559.1:0-219 GCF_001594065.2 Cyphomyrmex costatus | reverse complement strand
ATGAATAAATGGGTATTTGTACGCTAAGGTAACAGAGATTGTAGATTTCTGTTGGATTCGTCGTGGCATTTTGTACGAGAACAGAAACGTGGATCTACACACATAAAGAAAGCGAAACGTGTTCAGATTTTAGGGAGTGAGGGGGTAGTGCGCGGGCAGATTTCGTGGATCGTATCAAGGAATATCATATGGGAAAAGGAGAAGCGGGGATTAGTTAAT
>NW_017267558.1:0-219 GCF_001594065.2 Cyphomyrmex costatus | reverse complement strand
GAGCCGCGTGTCACCGCTCAGCATTAGGCTGTCGGTTTGCGGGAAGTTTCGAGAGTCGGACCTCTCTGAGTACCGTCGACGACGACCTTGACATCGTCTCTCCTGTAATAAAGTAAACTTGTCGTCGACGCGCGACCGCGGAATTCGGTAGATTATGTCAACTCATGTATCGACTCGTATGGAATAAAGTGGAAACTCTTTGTTATTTTTCATATTAAG
>NW_017267557.1:0-219 GCF_001594065.2 Cyphomyrmex costatus | reverse complement strand
GATATTGATTATACTTCATGGTGTTTAACAGGCCTTCCTAATACTGATAATGTATCTTGTTATACTAATGCTTCGTTCCAATGTATATTTCATTCGCCTACGCTCAGAACGTCATTGTTTCAACTTGAATATACGAATACAATGAGAAAGTTAATTGAGTCTTATGCAAACAATAAAACTATTAATATAATTGCATTGCGTCAATTAGCAGGTGACCAA
>NW_017267556.1:0-219 GCF_001594065.2 Cyphomyrmex costatus | reverse complement strand
AACAAATGTACATATAAAATATGATATTTTGCATTTAATAATAAAATATTAGCTGAAGAATAAAAGAAAAGTAAAATAATTTATGAAACACTATTTCTAAGTTAAAAGATTTTATTTGGCAGACTGTCGTATCAACATTTGTTGCAAGGGTAAAACAAAACTGTCAAAAATCTTACAAGTATTCATAAAATAAATATATATTTCTTATTTTTGCGTACG
>NW_017267555.1:0-219 GCF_001594065.2 Cyphomyrmex costatus | reverse complement strand
GTATAAGGGATACATACGATCGCTATCAGAGCAGCAAAAGCTACATCCGACCAGGATGTCCGTAAAGAATTGGCCTCATTAAACCAGGCGCTCAATTCATTGGAGGAACGACTCAGCACCTGCCTACAGCAAACCAGGTGGCCTTTTTCTAGGACGGCGAAGCCTTCGTCGCGTCGTCCTCACCCGACGCTCCAGCTTTAAGGATGGGGGTGTTACGTC
>NW_017267554.1:0-219 GCF_001594065.2 Cyphomyrmex costatus | reverse complement strand
GTTGGACAATTTGTGAAGAATTGCTACAGTATCGTTTATCTGAAATTATTTTATCATATAATAGGTTCCTTAAATCAGAGTAAATGTACACCCAGTGCATAAAAAAGATATCAGGATATTACATTTCTCTTATTTCTTAATAAAAAATGATAAATTAATACAATTAGCCAAATATTCTGTAACCCAAGGTGCTTAATGTAAACAAAGTAACTAAAATTG
>NW_017267553.1:0-219 GCF_001594065.2 Cyphomyrmex costatus | reverse complement strand
GTGACAAATAAGTGTAATGTTGTACTCCTTAAACAAGAGAGAGAGAGATGTCGCATATGGTGTCGAGATGAGAGAGAGATGTCCTCTCGATTGTGGGGATGTATAAAAAAAGGCGCGAGATATTGTAAGCGAGTCAGTGTACTTATTCTGTCGATTGGACGTGCCAAAAAGAAAAAAGAAGAACGATGGAGTCTCAGAGTAAGAGAAATCACGATGAAT
>NW_017267552.1:0-219 GCF_001594065.2 Cyphomyrmex costatus | reverse complement strand
ACTTTTACACAGTAATCAACACACTTATAGATATATATTTAATTCTTATTACGAAGAACAAATGCCAACTATGGACACTGATTAATGTTGTCACGATCTTGCAGGGAACTTCTTATTTTATTCAGCAAAGTATCTTATTTCTTACATTGAATTATATTTGTCAAAGTATATACAATAAGGTATGTTAAAATGAAATCATCACTAATTATTTGTAAGTAA
>NW_017267551.1:0-219 GCF_001594065.2 Cyphomyrmex costatus | reverse complement strand
ATATCCATTTATTAAGAATTATGCGTTCGTTAAAAATGCATTCATTAAAAATTAAGTTGATTTCTCTTCTATGTTTCGACTCATTGTATTAATTGTAATTTAGATATCGGTATATAACGAACAAACTGATACTGACTTTCATAGGGGAAGCCCGGGCAAAATGGATGCCCTAGGCAAACCGAATACTTTTTATTTTTGCTTATCTATCAGAGATGGTGC
>NW_017267550.1:0-219 GCF_001594065.2 Cyphomyrmex costatus | reverse complement strand
GTCCGAGCAAACTATCATCTTAATTGTGCGAAGAATGGCACGCTCTCTTGTGCCTGGCGCCCATCGGAAATACTAGGACAACTAAGATCCTTGTCGATTAACGTAAATTACCGAATAACGCAAAATATTTAAAGACGAGCCGTACTTTATGCTTCTTAAAGAAATTTTTATTATTATATAATTAAGAGATATTGCATAAGTAGAATTACAGAGAACGCG
>NW_017267549.1:0-219 GCF_001594065.2 Cyphomyrmex costatus | reverse complement strand
TCTAGTCATGAAACAAACAAGTCGAACAAGAAATATTGGTAAGTTTTAATGCAATAGTATTTTCTAAAAAAAATATATTAAATTTAAAAATAAAAAAGACTCAATAATTTCAAAATATACATATAATACATGTATGCTATTATATATATATATATGTATATATATATAAGTACTATTCTACACCTTTCCTTGTCCAGGAACATTAAACTTTCCACGCGA
>NW_017267548.1:0-219 GCF_001594065.2 Cyphomyrmex costatus | reverse complement strand
ATTGACTCTCTTCATACTAGCGTTTAAGCTTCGAATAACGATTTTAGCATAGGGGGGAGGGTTTACAGTGAGCGCGTCGATTAGAGTTTGTTTTCGTTTCGTACGGCTTTTTCGAGTTTCGTATAAAGTTTCGGCCGAAGGAAACTTATTATTGTCTAGAACATGACGGATAGAGGCGCACGTTTTGAGTGGATATATCAGCTGACCGCGAGTCAGCTG
>NW_017267547.1:0-219 GCF_001594065.2 Cyphomyrmex costatus | reverse complement strand
AATATATGTCTTTCAACATATTATTAAGATCTAATAAGATGCTACAAGCATCGAAATTTGTTAAATTGATTGTCAATTTAACTAAAGTGATATTACCGCGGTAGTTGTTTATATTATGTTTATATGTTGTTTATGTTGTTTATTGTTTATTTGTTTTTTATGTTTATATGTTGTTGTTTATAAAACTACATACTCGGTATATAAAATTCACACAATTAT
>NW_017267546.1:0-219 GCF_001594065.2 Cyphomyrmex costatus | reverse complement strand
TTTATCGACGTGTGACAAAAATGAACGTATGGTACGTAGTTCCCGCAGTTCAAAAATGGATGTGGTGCCACTAGTATACGGGGGTTAGAAAGTTCGAAGCATTATAGGGGCTGCGCAGAATGAAAGGAACAGGGAACAGAAAACAGAGAATAAGTATTTCAACCTATCAGTTAAATCATGTACTATGGAATACACACTGTTTATTACACAGTATATGAT
>NW_017267545.1:0-219 GCF_001594065.2 Cyphomyrmex costatus | reverse complement strand
TTCGTCCGTCCTGACGCGCGTTAATGCGGCGTGACGACGTTGTGGTCGCAGGCGCCCGGTGTTCGTTCGAGCGACGCCATTATCGCGGGTATTGCATCATCTCTGGGTAAGACTTGCATCATCTTTTTGTACGACTGGCCACGAAAATCGTTTACGCAGGGCCGGTTTTAGGCGGTAAGCACGGTAAGCGGCGCATCGGGGCGCCATGAAACAGGGGCG
>NW_017267544.1:0-219 GCF_001594065.2 Cyphomyrmex costatus | reverse complement strand
AGGTTTGAATGTTGACAGATATACATATATGTTCCATTGTACGAAAAATATAAAAAGCTAAGAGAAAGACTTTCTTTTCCTTATACTGCTATTATGCTCTTTTTGATTTTATGAATACTTTTTATATAAGAAAGTGAGATTCTATTCATCTTCAGGTCAACATATAAGGCAAATTTTCGGTGCGTTGTGTACAAAAACCAACAATATTAATCAAAGGAA
>NW_017267543.1:0-219 GCF_001594065.2 Cyphomyrmex costatus | reverse complement strand
AGTCAGAGCTTGACAAGCACAAGCGGGCAAATGGCCCGCCTCCCACACCGTGGGACAGGATCGCCGCCGCTGCCGACTTCGGTACCTGTACGCAAAACCAAGCACCTTGCTGTGAGGCAGTACACATGCGCAATTGGTAGTTGATCGGCGTAAGATGGTGGTGTCAACGAAGTCTGGTACCCCTCGGGGACTGGAACCGAAAGGCACCGCACATGTCGA
>NW_017267542.1:0-219 GCF_001594065.2 Cyphomyrmex costatus | reverse complement strand
TAACGAAAAAGATTACTTTGTTACATTTTTATATAACTGATACAACCCTGGAAAATCATTTTTTTCTACATTTAATGAAATTAAAATTGTACTTACCATTTTTCCCGTTATTAATATTATAATTGTCAGTTGATACTTTTCTGTATTTCAAAGATGAAGACATAAGCTTTAATTGTTTTCCTGTAGATTCTGTAATATAAGCAATTTATATTTAATTAT
>NW_017267541.1:0-219 GCF_001594065.2 Cyphomyrmex costatus | reverse complement strand
CAGAGAGATACATTGCAATTTCCTCGGGATATCGTGCAAATCCAATCGTTATATGATGGATTTCGCAAATTTTTCGTGGGAACTCCCAAATCACTATACGATTGCGGAATCTATGAGCAACGTAACCGAACATATATATTTTTTATAATCTCGGATACGCTGGCATTTCTGCAAACTATAATATATTATACAAAACTAAACTAAATGAATAAACGATAT
>NW_017267540.1:0-219 GCF_001594065.2 Cyphomyrmex costatus | reverse complement strand
GATTTTTTGAGTTTGAGCTTTTTGAATTTGATTTTTTTTTGAGTTTGAGCTTTTTGAATTTGAGTTTAAGCTTTTTTGAATTTTGATTTTTTGAACCATGTTTATCAACATAAATCATTGTGCTTTTTTTCCATAAGCACTTAATTTTGAACCAGATTTACCAACATAAAACACTAAGTGAAGGGTATGACGTCACGGATGCAGGCGAGGGTATGACGT
>NW_017267539.1:0-219 GCF_001594065.2 Cyphomyrmex costatus | reverse complement strand
TTAGACCGTTTTAAAAGATAGAGCCTCTACTTTAAAATGGATTAAGTGAAATTTTACGTCCCACTAAACTGTTCTTTCGTGAAAACAAAAAAATAGAGTGTAGGAATTTTGAAAATGTTAAGATATTGCAGCCTTCCAATAGCAAAGCAACGACGAGACGAAAAATGACACGAAATCAATTTTGAAGCCGAGTACATCTCCTTTAAAATGGCATAAAAA
>NW_017267538.1:0-219 GCF_001594065.2 Cyphomyrmex costatus | reverse complement strand
ATGCATTTTTAACGTCTCTTATGATATCACTTTGTTGCCAAATCTGTGCTTTAAAGAGATGCTATTGTCGTATAATTTCTTTAAAATATATTGTAGAATCTGAAATATAAATTATAAGGTATCTTATATTTTGAAAAATTAAATTTTATATCTATTAAATATTATAAATCTTGTTCTTCATTTCAATAACTGTGGCAACATTGATTACATTTTCTTCTA
>NW_017267537.1:0-219 GCF_001594065.2 Cyphomyrmex costatus | reverse complement strand
TTGACGAATGGAGTAGCTGAGTCTTTATTCTTCTTGGTTTTTGGGCACCACTTGAGGACGGCGCAAGCATATAATATGCTTACGGCAATTAGCGTGATTGCAGCGGCAGTTGTCCATGAGCTTTGCTTCACTTGGTCATCGTCCTTGTACTGAATAACGTCTCTTGTCCTTGGAGTGACGGGGGCGTTACCATGGGTGGTTTCGGCAGGTTGGTTTCCC
>NW_017267536.1:0-219 GCF_001594065.2 Cyphomyrmex costatus | reverse complement strand
CTTTGTGCTGATACGAGATGATGTTGTATAGTCTATGTCGCAGTTATCTATTGTTGGGTCGTCATGTTTAAAGAATTTTATCCATCGATTAAGTTGTTGTTGTTCCGTAGTGAGAATATGGCCTGTTCTTAATTTGTGGAATGCTTGTAAAATGGTCGGTGATCCTCCTGATACATTGGTATGTTTTGCGCACGTCTTTTTGTTCCGCCGCCACTTCAG
>NW_017267535.1:0-219 GCF_001594065.2 Cyphomyrmex costatus | reverse complement strand
GTCGGACCAATCACAAACCGGGGAGAAGGTGGCCAGACTCTTATTAGAGGGTCACTACTATATACTAAACCAAGAAATTAGTAGTAAATTAGATATGATTATTATGAACCAATGCAGGTTAAATCGTTATCTTCTTCCACATGAAGAAAGAATAGTAAGGTCAGCAAACCTTCCAGCACTTCCATTGATAACACAGGAAGAATTACAGAAATTTGAAAA
>NW_017267534.1:0-219 GCF_001594065.2 Cyphomyrmex costatus | reverse complement strand
GGACAACTATATATATTTTCTAATCACGCGAGTATAGTTAGTTATGCTGTAATAATTAATAGTTACACACATTGCTTGAACATTTTTAGGATTTTCTTAATACATTTTTTAGTTATTATTGTTATATAAATGGTAAGTTATTTCTAAAAAATAGTCATATTCACTATAATTGAATTTATTGAATAAAAATGTTCGTTTTATTTGTATCTTGGTATTTTT
>NW_017267533.1:0-219 GCF_001594065.2 Cyphomyrmex costatus | reverse complement strand
TTGCATTGCCAGTTGCCAGTTCATATTTTTCGAGGACCTCAGTGACCTAGTTCAGCCTTTTAGCTGCCTGGCCAATATTTTGAAGAAGAAGAAGAAAACCGCAGTTACCACTACAAATGCTTCGAAGCATTTTGTTTCGACCGCAGTTTACGTTTCATCTTGCCTAACCTACAAAATTGGAATTGAAAGTGTTGAAACCAAATAAAAAAATTTAGACAT
>NW_017267532.1:0-219 GCF_001594065.2 Cyphomyrmex costatus | reverse complement strand
AAACAGGTACAAGAGCTTACTGAGCGCTCAATGAGCGGTCGTGCTTCTGGATGCACCCATTGGCTCATTAATCATTATTGCACATATGCAATGTGCACATAGCATAGGTCTGCTTACAAATTTTTACTTTTCCTAGTTCACTCTATGAAGCGCCACTTTACTACATGGCTGAAACTCACGATGTATTATACATAGTTTCATCCATGTATGAAATCACGT
>NW_017267531.1:0-219 GCF_001594065.2 Cyphomyrmex costatus | reverse complement strand
GCCATGGTTAGATTCTGCACGCTGCTATAAAGTTAAATCCTATTATCATAACGACGTTAATCATAAAGTTTGTAGCGTGTGTTATACAGAAAAATCATCTCTTGACAAATTAAATTATTATTGTGTAACGCGACATTACATTGTTATGTCGTGGTGGTCAAATTCCAAAAATTAAAATTTTATCAACCACCACGGCTGATTATGTGGGCTGATACTAAT
>NW_017267530.1:0-219 GCF_001594065.2 Cyphomyrmex costatus | reverse complement strand
ATTATGGTCTTCCAAACACGCATAATCTGCATTACTGGTCGGATGAGAATCCGCACTGGTTAAAACATGTTGATCGTCAACGGCAATGGTCGTTAAATGTATGGTGCGGTGTAGGCGACAAATTAATCGGACCGTATTTTATCAATGGAACACTTAAGCACAAAATATGATAACTTTATACGCAACGATCTCGGAATTTTATTAGAAGATGTACCATTG
>NW_017267529.1:0-219 GCF_001594065.2 Cyphomyrmex costatus | reverse complement strand
TATGTCATCGTAAAATAAATGTATAAACGTGTGATGATATATAATGTTTAAAAATTACATGCTCATAAAATTTAAAAGTTGACCTTTGTAATTTATACAAATTCATACAACTTTTTATTACCGGTCTCAGAGATGCATGTGATGCATTGTCATCAGAAATTACCACGAAGAAGTCTCTTGAATCAGATGAGAGCGGCGGGATTTGATAACATGTAGAGA
>NW_017267528.1:0-219 GCF_001594065.2 Cyphomyrmex costatus | reverse complement strand
TTACAATGAATAGCTCATATTGGGTACTAGATTTTGTAATTATCTTACTTTCATGTTGTGTTTATATACAGGGCGTTTTGTAATTCATCGCATTAGGCAGAAATGCAGCTTTTACGAAACAAAACTACATTTGCGCACAACACAATTAATCAATTAATGAATTAAAAAACTTGCCCTTAATAGAAAATTTATATATGCGTGTGTATATATAAAAATATG
>NW_017267527.1:0-219 GCF_001594065.2 Cyphomyrmex costatus | reverse complement strand
AGGCAGCCCTTGAAGTCACGTACTAGACCAGCCACGATTGCCAGTATTAATATCTTATTATAGGATTATCAACGTGAGGTTTCGCACGCGGACGATCCGCGCCTACGAGCGCTCTGGAATCCGTAGAAGAAGGCTGGCGCGACATGCAGATTCGATATGCCGAGTTGGTTGGCCTCGACTCAACGGTATTAAGCATCGAATAACCGACTGTCTGTCAAA
>NW_017267526.1:0-219 GCF_001594065.2 Cyphomyrmex costatus | reverse complement strand
TTTTACATTTGCAAGAAAATATATGATTTAATAATATGAAAACAAAAATTAAAGAGAAAGTAAATTAATTTCCTTAATCTTTATAAAAAAGAAAATACACTGGCCATACAATATTAACGTAACACCTGTTTTACTCTGTAAAAATAGGCAAATTTTAAAATAGAATAATTTCGTCAAAAATTATTGTATCGAGATGTTTGAAAAAGCATTTTACAGTTT
>NW_017267525.1:0-219 GCF_001594065.2 Cyphomyrmex costatus | reverse complement strand
ACGTAAATTTTTAGAAAACTCTTTAATGACTTACGGATCATCCGGAGTCAAACGGACTTCCTCGTCCGTAAATTCAGGTGGGAAGTTTGCGAGATCGCGATCGGAATCCAAACGTGGCTTGTAAGGTGGTGTAACTTGTTTTTGCTCCAACTGCATAATTAAAGGTATTAATAAAAACTTTTTTAAATTTTGATTAAGATTTTATATTTACGATACTTA
>NW_017267524.1:0-219 GCF_001594065.2 Cyphomyrmex costatus | reverse complement strand
TATATCGAGGATGCACATACCCACGTATATCGGTTTGTCAAACTTCACCTCGAGTTTACGCAGTTCTATCGCGACCAGATTCTCCGAGAAGACGCTGCGGCTGTGAAAGTTGGGTTTCGCGATCATTGCTTCGGCACCGTATCTGCCTTCCCATTCTGTTACTAATTTTACATCAACGCGATCGCGCACATTCTCCATGGTTTTGCCAAATACCGCGTT
>NW_017267523.1:0-219 GCF_001594065.2 Cyphomyrmex costatus | reverse complement strand
ACGGTTCGACGTCTATCTACCGGACGAGACGATCAACGAGTTCACCACCGTCGACGACGCCATCCGCGCAATCGTCACGCCTCTTCCTATCCCCAAGGGCCGGGTCGCTCCGCCGATTCCTGCATCGGTGACCACACCGGTCCCGGTCGCTACCACACCCGAGCCATCACGCGAACTCACCGGACCCATCGAACCAGCTGTCGCCGAGAAGCGGGCTAA
>NW_017267522.1:0-219 GCF_001594065.2 Cyphomyrmex costatus | reverse complement strand
ACGTCCTATGCTCCACATAAAGGAGATAAAAGGAGTCATCATCATCATCATCATGTATGTATATATGTAAAATTTTTTGAAAATTTTATTTTCAGTTCTTATTAGAAGGGGTGGCGGAGGACGCTCCCGATATCGGTGGTACGGCCAACGAGGAGGCCTTATGAGGTTTCCTCACCGGCCGTACCCCGAGATAAATACCCGAGGGCCCCGAGGCAGACG
>NW_017267521.1:0-219 GCF_001594065.2 Cyphomyrmex costatus | reverse complement strand
GCAATTCTTACGATTCTTCATAGAATTTAGGTAATAGTTAACAGTTTTATAATTCCGTGAAGTTAGCACCCAACTTTTACGAAACTAAATTTTGTTAGATGTTTTTTATATAATTTTTTTTAATTGTAATCATTATTTCGTTTATAATTGGAAAATTTACTTGAAGAAAATGAGCAGTAATTTCTGCAACGATGGATTTTCCCACTCTACTAAATTGAT
>NW_017267520.1:0-219 GCF_001594065.2 Cyphomyrmex costatus | reverse complement strand
GCGTCAACACGTTGCGGTAACCGAGTTCACGATTGCGAAGTAAATGCGGAAGCGATGAACAATAACGGTTAGACATTTTTGCGCAGACTGAGGAAAAGATTCTCATTGACATTTATATACTTTAAAAAAATGCAGCGTTTGCACTTATGCAGCTGTGACATTTTTGCAAAAGACACGTACGGTGATGAAATCAATAGTGTAATTCAATATTTAAAAATG
>NW_017267519.1:0-219 GCF_001594065.2 Cyphomyrmex costatus | reverse complement strand
TAAATCTAGCGATAGTTACTTACTATTACCTTATAACAATACTTATCAACCAATTAGCGAAGACCTTTCGCCCCGTTTGATATTTTAAAGATTATGAGCTAACCAATAACTATTTACTTTTACGATTTAACAAAATTCTCAACTGTGAACTCATCACAGCGACAATTTTGCACGGTATAGTTCTACGAAAAATCGTAGATCACATCATTCACGTGACTC
>NW_017267517.1:0-219 GCF_001594065.2 Cyphomyrmex costatus | reverse complement strand
TATTAATACAAAAATACGAAATCGGTTTAATGTGAGATCTTTTTATAATATTATCCTTCTTTTTTAACCAAGACATCTTATTGTCAATTCTATTTGAACACGAAAAAAAATTATAACCACTAATATAATCTAAATATTTGTAAAAATCACAGGATATAGAAAAAGGCAAATTATTATTAATAATGAAGGAAATTCCATAAATATTATTTCTGGTGAAAT
>NW_017267516.1:0-219 GCF_001594065.2 Cyphomyrmex costatus | reverse complement strand
AAAGATAACATATTGTCAAAACCTACAAGCTTTCTATATATGATAAAAACGTAATTGCATGCATTAAGTACTTAAATCCTTTTAACTCACCGAAATTATAAGTTCGGGGACGGAACTTTTCCAACGAGGGAGATGTCACATCTTCAGACACTCGTGACGCTGAAAATTTACACTTGTATATGACACGCACGCACCACGATAAATTTTTGAATCTTCTTA
>NW_017267515.1:0-219 GCF_001594065.2 Cyphomyrmex costatus | reverse complement strand
ACGAATCGAGAGTAAAGGAATCGATCGAGGCTACTTCGACCTCTGTACAAGGTCGATCGAAAACGGCTTGATCGCCTTCGATGATAGCTGTGCGTAGGTCCTTAATGCGGCCTATATAATCGAGAATATGTTCCGAGGGCTTCTTGTACGCGTTGTTCAATTGCCCGCGGTAATAATTTGAATTTCTCCCCGGACCGAAAGTTCTTTTGAGAGTTTCTA
>NW_017267514.1:0-219 GCF_001594065.2 Cyphomyrmex costatus | reverse complement strand
GCTTTTAATGACTCTATTTAATCTTTCGACTATACCGTTGGCCCATGGTGATGCCACGGCAACCGTTCTCAATTTAATTTGATTTTTATTAACAAATGAAGAAAATTCTGATGAGGTAAATGCGGTTCCTCTATCAATCACAATTTCATGCGGAACACCGATTATATGGAAAAGAGAACGTAAATTCTCACACACTTCCTTCGAATTCGTTGTCTTCGT
>NW_017267513.1:0-219 GCF_001594065.2 Cyphomyrmex costatus | reverse complement strand
CACCCTTATTTATTATTAGCTCATTTCACTGTTTGTGCTTGTTCGAATATCCACATGGACAATTCAGGCTGTATTTCTCTAGTGTGTATGCTTTGGCTTTATGGGGCTCTTATATGTACTATTGTATTCCAAAAACCATCTATTTCTGGCAGCATATTTCAAAATTAATGATTATCATATCCTATGTACGTACATTGGTGACCCTTTCAACGATATTTA
>NW_017267512.1:0-219 GCF_001594065.2 Cyphomyrmex costatus | reverse complement strand
AGAATCCTGATTAGAAATTAAATATATCTCAAATTAATAAAGGGCAAAGAGCCGATAATATAACAACTTAAACTTTAATATAAATAAGAAGTAGCTACAAACGTTTCATTATTTGTTCACACATAATATTAATTTTATTCATTTCCATTTATTTAAGATTTGTATAATATATTTGCTCATAAATAATTTATTTTAAGATAATGAATTAATTTATAAGAT
>NW_017267511.1:0-219 GCF_001594065.2 Cyphomyrmex costatus | reverse complement strand
AAACATTCAGTCCTGTGGCCAGATTCGATACGATTCGAACAGTTTTAAGCATTGCAGCAAATGAACGGCTTGAAATGGCACAGTTTGATGTAAAAACTGCCTTTTTAAACGGAGTTATTACAGAAGATATTTTCATGGATCAGCCTGAAGGCTATAAAGATGGTACTACTCGTGTTTGTAAACTTCATAAAAGTCTGTATGGACTTAAGCAATCTCCCA
>NW_017267510.1:0-219 GCF_001594065.2 Cyphomyrmex costatus | reverse complement strand
TCCGAAAGGACCGAAAATGTCGTATGCAGCTGCCGGGCGCTATATGAAAAAGTCAGAAGGATTTGTCAGGAAGTGGGTGAAACGTTACAAAACGAAACAAAGAAATGTCGACGACCTGCCGGAATGTGGCACCCCCGACGGTCAACGACGAAAAAGGACGACAAAACTATCAAGATATTTGAGAAGAATCCTGGGTGTTCATTACGACGAGCGAAAAAT
>NW_017267509.1:0-219 GCF_001594065.2 Cyphomyrmex costatus | reverse complement strand
CATCCCGACTCCAAATTTGAGGTCCAGAAAACAGGCTAATTTCGGCCAATTTTTAGGGTTGCTTTGAATTTGGTTCTTTTTAACACTAATTTTAAGCGACTTTAATTTTGTTTAGTAGCTACACCCGAACTTTAACATAAAATAACTTCGTCAAAAATCGTCGAAACGAGATATTTAAAAAAGCATTTTAAAGCTTGAAATCTCTACTTTTCAGACTAG
>NW_017267508.1:0-219 GCF_001594065.2 Cyphomyrmex costatus | reverse complement strand
GAATTTTTTTAAAACTTGTGGTGCTAGCTCCTTTTTAAAAATTTTTTTTTAATATTTACTGGCCGGTACTATTGTATATTCTATCAGAATATACTATTGTATATTCTGTAAGATTCCGTAAAAAAAGTCGACTTTCTCGAATCTTCCGGTGCCACAGGAAGTTAGCACCTCAAATTTTCAAGTGCTATTTTTTTTAGGTAAATCAGCGGTACTGGTCCT
>NW_017267507.1:0-219 GCF_001594065.2 Cyphomyrmex costatus | reverse complement strand
GTCATGTCCGACTGCCGTCTTTCAACAACGCCTCAACGACTCTCCCATTCAAAATACATTCAAACCGCCAATGACGACTACGCGCTGCCCTCCCACATCACCCGGGCCAATCACCTAGCGGCGACGCATCCGCAAGGCATCGCGTACAAACAGCGCCCCAGTGGCCCTATTCTGTAACTCGTTAAGGCAGTTAACGACATCGTTGCGCAGATATCTTAT
>NW_017267506.1:0-219 GCF_001594065.2 Cyphomyrmex costatus | reverse complement strand
CAGGGTCTTGCCCTCGACACACTGTTACATTCCACTCAAATGGATTCTCCTCTATTATGCCGACGGTTCGGCTAAGAGCGTCTACATGACGCATACGCGTACCTGCTCGATACTCTAGTTCATAGTCGTAGTCAAGTAATGCGATCGCCCATCGTTCGACTCTACGGTTTACATCCTTTTTCTTTAGTGTCATCGTAACTGCGCTGCAATCAGTCAAAA
>NW_017267505.1:0-219 GCF_001594065.2 Cyphomyrmex costatus | reverse complement strand
CGTAAGAAATGACCCACGGAGAATTTTTTTCAACGTTCTATCATGATTCAATAATACGCCAAAGTTTACATTCGAAAAGTGTCCTTCCCGTCCTTAAAGGGTTAAATTAGGTTACATTGACAGAGTTTCGATATACACACACACACCGCCAGTACCATGAAAATCTAATATTATCTAATATTATCTAATATTATCTAATATTATCTAATATTATCTTAT
>NW_017267504.1:0-219 GCF_001594065.2 Cyphomyrmex costatus | reverse complement strand
ATTATGATTCTAAATATGGAGAGAAAAAAACCGAAAATAGTTAAACAAGAAAAGGTAAAGGTTTCTATATGTAAAAAGATGGAAAACAATCAAGATATCGATGAAAATAATGATCCTAATGTTACAAATAACAACGATGATTCAATCGATTGGAATAACAAGAAAGAAAATCAATCTGGCGAGACAAGTAAAATATAATTTAATAATTACTCCTTTTAA
>NW_017267503.1:0-219 GCF_001594065.2 Cyphomyrmex costatus | reverse complement strand
AAAAAAAAAAACGCGTCTAATGAGTATAATTTAATCGATTTTTGAGACCATTACACATTTTATTGCACCTTTACCGACTTGGCTTTTTCATGGAACTGTTAAGTATAACTTTACTATTATTCAATATACTTTACGAATGAGAAGACCTCATCAAAGTTAAACTGAGCCGCTGGATCGAAGAACAAAGATATTCAAAAAATTTTTAAAGTGAATCGTATA
>NW_017267502.1:0-219 GCF_001594065.2 Cyphomyrmex costatus | reverse complement strand
ATAAACAAAATGATACAGAGGCTTTACCAGAATCTTATTCTCAGATAATAAACTCTCTTTCTCTTTCGTAAATTTCCTTATCTTTTTCACTTTTATTCCCACTTTATTACACTTTTACTCCTTCCTAATTTTCCCCTTATTTCCATTTGTACTTCCTTGTACTTGAGATGTTCGGTTATTCTGATTTTAAATTGTTTATTATCAACATCTTAAAATGGG
>NW_017267501.1:0-219 GCF_001594065.2 Cyphomyrmex costatus | reverse complement strand
AATTCCACATTTTGAAATTTTCAAGGTTATTTCATAATTAGAATATGATAATTTTTTTACAAAATTTTGAAATTTGTGGATGATAAAAATTTTCCATTTGTTTATAATTTTATTATAAACAAATGGAAAAATAGATTTATTTATATAAAAATAATATATTAAAAATAACCCATTCATAAAACAATTTAAGATCTTTAAAATCGATCTCTTACATTTTTT
>NW_017267499.1:0-219 GCF_001594065.2 Cyphomyrmex costatus | reverse complement strand
CAATAATAATGATTCTGGTTCTTGGACTACATTTTTTCTTGTACTTCTGAGGAAGACTCAATCCTTGAGTCGGAACATGTCAAGTTGATGATTTAAAGATTTTCTTATAGAAAATTTGAGACATTGAAAAGTTATTATATTTATAAAAAATTTTTAAATTTTTTGATTTTGGCATTTTAGTCAATTTAATATTTTCTTAAACGTTTTGACTACTTTATT
>NW_017267498.1:0-219 GCF_001594065.2 Cyphomyrmex costatus | reverse complement strand
CGTTGTACACGCCACTTCTCGTCGTACCTCGTCGTATGCGTCGTTTTCCTCGTAGCGTCGTCGCCGTTGTTCACTACTCGGCGTCGTTTTCCTCGCAGCGTCGTCGTCTTCTTTGTATAGCTCGATCCCGTCGGTTTTCTCTTCTCAATCCCGGACGAGCCCCCAAAATGTGGGATCGGGTATACGGAGTGTTTAAGGTGAACACGATCTCAAGTGAAA
>NW_017267497.1:0-219 GCF_001594065.2 Cyphomyrmex costatus | reverse complement strand
CGTAGACAGCCCGAGAGCTGAGTCTATGAGGTAGGTGGGACAAGGAATCGCCGGACCCCGGAGTGTCCCGGCGGCCGAGGCCTCTGGGCGATTTCCCGACGGCGGTACAGAAGCTGATTTATTATCATTATTTACTGAGGAGTGATTTTGAGACGAATTAGAATAAGCGGAGGCTGCCATGTGTGGCGTGCCTTGAGAAACTGCGCGATTATTACGCGA
>NW_017267496.1:0-219 GCF_001594065.2 Cyphomyrmex costatus | reverse complement strand
GATTCATTTTGTCGGACTTGAAACGCAACGTTTCACGACTAAAAGTAATATCACAAATTGTATCACATTGAGCGATAATTTTAATAATGCCTACGTTTTGACATTCACTATGACAGTACTAAAAATCTATAACGTATGTCACATACACTATAAATATTAAATACTTGTAATAAATGTCGGAATACAACCTATTATACTAGTCAGCGTCTTAAAACACTG
>NW_017267495.1:0-219 GCF_001594065.2 Cyphomyrmex costatus | reverse complement strand
GCGATTGACGGATCGTCATGTATAGTTTTGAAATCGCAGCAGCGCATACATTCAGATCATTTATACAATACATCGAATAGGATTATGTCGTAAATGTTTTGTGATTTGCATTTACACGTCTTCTTAAGCATTATTGATAAAGTTGAGATGGAAGTATGTAGACATTGGTCTAGACATCAGGTTCATCTTGAACGCAAGGAAGACTCCAGGAAACAACGC
>NW_017267494.1:0-219 GCF_001594065.2 Cyphomyrmex costatus | reverse complement strand
TGACTTGGTCACCACAGTACCCCCCTGCTAGTGCTGTACTTACAGCGCGATAAATACCACATAATTCCTACAAATATAATATATATTAGCTACTTTGCATTTTGTCATCCTGTGTTACTATTCTATACTATCATTATTTTTTTTTTATTTTTATTTTATATATACATATGATGTAGCGCGTTAATAACAAACTTGGATTTGGAATCTGTCCGGGAAACG
>NW_017267493.1:0-219 GCF_001594065.2 Cyphomyrmex costatus | reverse complement strand
CGACAATCAAAAAATTAAAATTTTTTTGCAGAAAATGATAGTATTTCGTTTGTAGTTGTTTGTAGTAACAATAATTTCGTTTGTAGTTACTTGCATTAAAAAATACAAAGATTTTAAAAAATGACTGTCACCCGACATTAATAAAAAAAAAATTTAAAAATATATTTCGATTCAGAATCGTTTGTAGTTGTTTGTAGTGATTTTGCTTTCGTTTGTAGT
>NW_017267492.1:0-219 GCF_001594065.2 Cyphomyrmex costatus | reverse complement strand
TTTTTTTTTGTCTAATAAGAGCGTAGCAATGCATGTCTGACAAGAACGTGGCAATGTTATAAAATATAGTAGAGTAGTCAAAGCTAAATTGATTAACGCATTCTGTAGCATACATATGGCGCTTGTATGAGAAAATAAGTTATTTTAATGGATTAGAAATTGTAATGTAACAGAGTAAAAAGATGTTCTAAATACTAAAATGAAAAATACATGCCGAAG
>NW_017267491.1:0-219 GCF_001594065.2 Cyphomyrmex costatus | reverse complement strand
GGGAAACCAACCTGCCGAAACCACCCATGGTAACGCCCCCGTCACTCCAAGGACAAGAGACGTCATTCAGTACAAGGACGATGACCAAGTGGAGCAAAGCTCATGGACAACTGCCACTGCAATCACGCTAATTGCCGTAAGCATATTATATGCTTACGCCGTCCTCATGTGGTGCCCAAAAACCAAGAAGAATAAAGACTCAGCTACTCCATTCGTCAA
>NW_017267490.1:0-219 GCF_001594065.2 Cyphomyrmex costatus | reverse complement strand
AAATCATGCATAATCTGTCTATTTATATAAATTGTCTATTTAATAAAATATTTTTATTAAAAGAATATATAGACAATTCGAAACATCTCTATCAATAAGGTAACAGTGGAGCAGTACGTTAGGTGAACGACTCAGAACTGGACCGTGAATCGAGTCAGCCCGGATCCTCATACGGACAACAGCGCTTTGACACCGGACGCTGATTGGTGAAAAACGGGT
>NW_017267489.1:0-218 GCF_001594065.2 Cyphomyrmex costatus | reverse complement strand
ACAGTACACGAAATGCCTGCGTTACGCTACTTCTGTTGCGTCTTTAACCAACGAGAAGAAGAAACATCTGTATCAACGCCAACAGAAGATCAATGGAACGCTTATCGATACTTGATGAAACTGCGATGTGTTACCACGATGGAAGGACGGGTCTACCAACACGAAGGAACCTTTTTCAAAATTTGTGAAGACTGCTATGAAGCTTCGACGAATGAGGA
>NW_017267488.1:0-218 GCF_001594065.2 Cyphomyrmex costatus | reverse complement strand
TATAATAAAGTGAATTTTTTTTATATTGTAAATATATTTATTTTACTATTTATGTATGAATTTCTATTTTTGTCCCAAAAAAGAGCATTAGGCCACACTATAATCGAGTGCGCACAGTGAGACCATGCAACGGTCGAAACGCTGTCGGACGCAAATACACAACAGCCTGTATCTCTGGAAATATTTGTCGGATCTATTTAAAATTTTCAGGAAATATT
>NW_017267487.1:0-218 GCF_001594065.2 Cyphomyrmex costatus | reverse complement strand
CGTATTCAGTACGTGTTTTTATTGATAAAAACGCGTTTTTATCTCTGAAATTCTATAGTATACATGAAATATACTATAGCATATTACAGCGCTAACATCATTGTAAGCGCGTATTGAATACAGACCTCCGAGTGAGTTGGAGTATGCAACGCGAACAAATGTCGAGCAGAGAAAACCTCTGCTTCGACTATTATGATCGTGTTGTCACACACACACAC
>NW_017267486.1:0-218 GCF_001594065.2 Cyphomyrmex costatus | reverse complement strand
TCAGCTTCGCGCTCGGTGCCATTTATGTCGCCTTCGGCGCGTTCCTGATCCAAGGCTTAGGGCTCGGCGCCGTCGGTTTGGTCATCGTGCTGGCGATGGCGTGGGGCCAGTGGTACTTCTCGGACACTCTGGCACTGAAGTCGATGGGCGCGCACGAGGTTTCGCCGCAGCAGGCACCCGAACTGCATGCCATGATCGATCGACTGTGTGCGCTCGCT
>NW_017267485.1:0-218 GCF_001594065.2 Cyphomyrmex costatus | reverse complement strand
GAAGTAGAAATATCACTCGACTCGCATGTTTCAGTATCTAAATTTTTCTCATTTGCAGACTCAATAGATTCCGTCTTTGTAACATTACTATAAGTTCTAAAATAAAGAATTATTTTGAACATATTTTTTAAAATATAACAATAGCATATTTAGATATCAAATTACCTTCGCCTTTTAATAAATTGGTCCAAAAATGTCAATTGAGAAAAAAATAAAAA
>NW_017267484.1:0-218 GCF_001594065.2 Cyphomyrmex costatus | reverse complement strand
ATATTTATAATAGTTCTATAATTTCTGATAGATAAAACTAATAGTTCTGTCCTCTATAAATTAAAAATGTTAGGATTCTAGAGGTAATGGATGTACGAGAGTTAATCAGAAGACACGAGTAATCACTAGAACACTCTTTAATAAGAAAGGTACGACACGTACAGACGAGCGCGGTTAATATAGCGCGAAGTATCGGTGAGAGAGAATTATGGCGTACA
>NW_017267483.1:0-218 GCF_001594065.2 Cyphomyrmex costatus | reverse complement strand
TTTTTAATTCTAAATTCAGAGAGGACTGTGATTGTAAATGTACATGTCTACGTTACAAGTATTAGTTACTCGATAGTCCTTTGTAGGTAGTTCTTATTATTCGTATCATATTTAGACCTGCCAAAATTATGTGCACATTCATCGAAAAGATATGTTTATACCAGCTACATGAAGCACAGACACTACTCACACTTCGATATTAAATAGGCTCCTTGAAA
>NW_017267482.1:0-218 GCF_001594065.2 Cyphomyrmex costatus | reverse complement strand
TATTTGCATTTTTGTAATTTAATTTATTAATTTTAAATTTATTTTTAATCATCCTATTTTTCTTAAATACAAATATTTCGATTATTTTAATTAACTTTTTTACAATGATTACTTTTTTAAAAAATTAATTTAACAATTTATTTAATTTTATATTAGATGTTTTTTAATTTAATTTCGTATACATTCCGTCTGCCAATTAAAAATTCTCCTATACACAC
>NW_017267481.1:0-218 GCF_001594065.2 Cyphomyrmex costatus | reverse complement strand
TAACACGTTTCAGCGTTTAGTCGTATTTATTCGCGAAAAGTAACATATTTCGCTTTATACCGCGAAAATAAATAAGTTTGAAAGTTTTGTTACGAAGACTAGCACGTCTCTTTTTATATCATGAAAACTATATAACACGTAATAAACTAATAAACTATTAGTTTCCGCGATATAAAATTTTTATTCAAATAAATAATGTTTCACACAAGCATATATTA
>NW_017267480.1:0-218 GCF_001594065.2 Cyphomyrmex costatus | reverse complement strand
ATCGTCTTCGCACCTTTTGATAAAAGAGGTAAAACACGACAAAAGAGGCCTCCAAGGAAACTACCAATTCCATGACCGCGTTGATTTGATGTACCAACGTACACATGTTCAATTCCGCTTTGCCGACCACCGCCGTATTGGATATCAAAATATTGATCATAGGCTGTCATTTCTTTTAATGTATTATTTAATCTAATCTTTTAAAGTGAAGCGTTACA
>NW_017267479.1:0-218 GCF_001594065.2 Cyphomyrmex costatus | reverse complement strand
ATCTTTGTTCCACGAATTCTCCAAACTTCAATAACATATCATTAAGCTGTCTGATATATTCTGCTAGTATCATCTCATTACAGATTTATCCTTCTGTTTAAAATGTAATCTCACCCTAGAGAAAAAATTAAGCTAATCTTGAAAAAAGTGACTCAATAAATTTTAAATTTCAAAAAATAAGATTTCACTCTTCAGAGTGGGATCTATTCTAAAAGTAT
>NW_017267478.1:0-218 GCF_001594065.2 Cyphomyrmex costatus | reverse complement strand
TAGTTACATTTTTTGACTCTTTTAAAGAAAATATACTATGAATACTACATAAACGGACATATAACATCCATAGAATAGCATCACATAAATTATCACCGACATAATTTATAATAATTTATTTTAACAGAGTTAATTATCTGTTAGATTGTAAGATAAAAATCTGTTAGATTGTAGTGTCAATTTAACTAAAGTGATATTACCGCGGTAGTTAATACGTA
>NW_017267477.1:0-218 GCF_001594065.2 Cyphomyrmex costatus | reverse complement strand
ACAGAAGTTAACATATCTGATATAAATACATGTCCTCCAACGAGCCAAAAAACATTTCTGGCGCGAAGTAAGAATAAGCACCAGTTCATCCATTTGCTATGTCGTCACTTTGAGGAAGCAAAGATTCGATATAAAATTTGCGAAGATGATGCTGATGTCGATATTATACAAGAAGCAAAATTTAAAAAAGACGAGAACGTTAACAACGATGTGGTCAT
>NW_017267476.1:0-218 GCF_001594065.2 Cyphomyrmex costatus | reverse complement strand
TTGCAAACCGTTGGTTCAATCGCTTTTGCACCTAATAGTTTTCAATAGGACTCGTCTAAAACTATAAGAAACGCTACTCAGAACTACTCGGTACTCTCAAAAAATTTTTCGAAGATTTCTACTATTTTTAAAAAATTTTATTATTGTTCAAAAATGTTTTTTATGTATCAAGAACTGTAGATATTCACAAAATAGTCCTGTTAAGCTGATCAGAACTA
>NW_017267474.1:0-218 GCF_001594065.2 Cyphomyrmex costatus | reverse complement strand
GTGTAAGAAATCATGCATCACACACCTCGATGACTCGGCGTGGGCGAAAATCAGCGTGGCCCGCCTTAGGGTAGATCCCGGACAGAGGTTCGCATAAAGCCAAGGTATATTTTTTCAGTCGCGGCGGCCATGAAACAGAAACAGCGAATGTTAACTACGGCTTTAGGGAAAAAGCCGCGCTCGGTTAATTACTTCGGACCCATTACCACGCACAATAA
>NW_017267473.1:0-218 GCF_001594065.2 Cyphomyrmex costatus | reverse complement strand
TGGTCAATTTTTACAGATTACGGCATAAGTTAATAGTTTACGGCCAGTATAAATCAACCTTAAGAGTCTGGCCACCTTCTCCCCGGTTTGTGATTGATCCGACATTTATCATCCATTCCCGCAAATTTCTTTAAATTTATAAATTGTAAAAATTAATATAAATTCGTAAAAATTAAAGTAGAATCAATTACAATTTTTATTTTTATTATTATTTAACT
>NW_017267472.1:0-218 GCF_001594065.2 Cyphomyrmex costatus | reverse complement strand
GTCTTAGCGTAAAGTATTACGTCTTGTACTCCGAGTGCGGGAATTTTGAATCACCCTGTATATGTATGTGCATCAAAAATGGTTAGATTGTTTGTCAATTTAACTCGTGATTTTAAATTTTAAGTTGTAATAAGGCTCAATAAATTTAAAACTATTAAGAGAACAGGGCTACGAGCCATAGATTCATTAAAATCTTTAATTTTATTTATTCTAATATA
>NW_017267471.1:0-218 GCF_001594065.2 Cyphomyrmex costatus | reverse complement strand
GCATTTTAATTTATTTCGATGTGATTTTTCATTTCCAAAATAAAACAATTTAAAAAATAGTTCAACAAATAAATTAAAATTATTTAAAAAATAGTTAATTAAAGTTATTTAAAAAATAGTTCTTTTCTTGTATAATACATGTATCTACTGCATATATATATGTCTCGAAAACGAAAAATCATATCGAGACGAATTTAATATTAAAAGTTGATATTTTT
>NW_017267470.1:0-218 GCF_001594065.2 Cyphomyrmex costatus | reverse complement strand
TTAATTTTTTATAAAAATCACCACTTTTTGACCGCTTGTATCTCCAGAACGGCTTGATCGATTTAAAATTTTTTTGACTCAAATTACTCGTGGCGATGCTGCCTTTCAGGACATATAACGTTCGATTCAAAATTTATATTTTAGTACTTATGCACCTTCGAAAAATGGATTTTGGTGGCTCGGGCTAAGAGACTTGTAGTCTTTCAATTTTTGAATAT
>NW_017267469.1:0-218 GCF_001594065.2 Cyphomyrmex costatus | reverse complement strand
AAAAAATCGGTAAATTTGTTATTGTAAAATAAATAATAATTACTAAAAAAATAAAAACTCGACAGGGTTACCTTGTGATTTATGTGTAGAAAAAGTGTACCAAATTTTAAAACGATCGGTGCAGTAGATTTTGAGTTAGTGTGCACCGACTTGGAAAATGCTAAGTGTGACAAAAACGCTTTAAAGTTTTGTACAGTAGAAATGACCGAGTGTTTTGT
>NW_017267468.1:0-218 GCF_001594065.2 Cyphomyrmex costatus | reverse complement strand
ATTTCATACCACTTTACCGTTTCATGCTTCATAGTACAATATTTTATCCACTTGTTTATAAATGTCTTGAACTTTTTTGTAGCCGCTTCCAACGATATTTTCGGTTCTTTTCGGGTATATCAAAGAAAAACAGCTTCGAATTTTTTTAACGTAATGCACTCTGTTAAATATGTCGTTCTCTAGCAAAAGTCAGACAACTTTTTATTAGAACGCGTCGT
>NW_017267467.1:0-218 GCF_001594065.2 Cyphomyrmex costatus | reverse complement strand
GGTAATATCTGGCTCACGTTAACAAACGACTTCGAGTTTCTCCGGATCTGTAATAAGTATATATTTCAACGCCCATCTTCATTTTTGCTTTCTGCAACGAAAAGTCTAGACATGCGATTTTCGGGTTCGGTATCCTCTTCGGCATTGTTTGAGATGCGACAGTAATTCATTCACACAGCCAAACTGAAGAGGAAAAAAATTTTTAATTTAATTTATTT
>NW_017267466.1:0-218 GCF_001594065.2 Cyphomyrmex costatus | reverse complement strand
TGCGACCGGCATGGTTCCATGCTCGTCCGCCCCTCGGAAGCCCCTCATTCGCCCGAAAAGGGAAAAATAGGTTAAGCGCGTCAGCTGCATAATGGCATTTATTCACTATTATCATTTAACTATTGGCGTTATCATTATTATTATTATTAATACTATTATTCTTATTATGATTATTATGATTAGTTATTACCAGTAGGGTAGCATGGCCCGTTGGCCAT
>NW_017267465.1:0-218 GCF_001594065.2 Cyphomyrmex costatus | reverse complement strand
ATATTCGATTGTATGTCATTACAGCTATACAATATTTGAATATGTTCCTGATCTTTAGAAACAGGTTCGATCGTATCGGGACATTGGATTCTCCACGATTCACGTGGTTTATATACTGAACAATTTTTTAATAGTAATCCAAAATAATCAATATGAATATAATTTAAACATTCATCTATAAATGTAATTTGCATTATGAAATTATTTTAAAATTTAGA
>NW_017267464.1:0-218 GCF_001594065.2 Cyphomyrmex costatus | reverse complement strand
ATAAGTATTTACAGAAACATATGTAAACTATAATAACAACGTACAGCAATATTTAACACAATATGCGGGTCTATAAATATTTTTGTAGTGCATTTATTACAACTTGTAGAACGTACTTCTACAAAGAACTTATAATGTAAAACTATTGTAGTAATATAAAATATCGATTGCTACAAATTGTAGAAATTTTAAACAAAATTAATAGTAATAATTATCTG
>NW_017267463.1:0-218 GCF_001594065.2 Cyphomyrmex costatus | reverse complement strand
TTATTACACCAAATTCGTATAATGTACGCAATATCTTTAACAAAATAAATTGACGCATTGTGCTTTTTTGTTACTTTTTAATTGTTTAATATTGCCAATTATTATATCTTATTCCGCATTCTTTACTCGAAATCAAAAAGTAAATTATATTTTAATTATATATTCGATCTTAATAAAGGTTCGATCTTATTTAAAAAAACAAAGTTATTTAAAAAATA
>NW_017267462.1:0-218 GCF_001594065.2 Cyphomyrmex costatus | reverse complement strand
CATCTAAAACAGAGTATTTGTTAGCATTTAAATCTACGGAATATTTATTTGGATTTCGAGAGATAGCAGGGAAGTTGACATCATTTCTGAACAAATTATTAGGTTGAGAGGAACGAGGAGAGGAAGCTCCGTTAAGAACACGTATTTTTGCATCAGCGATAGAAATATTTTCAATAGCAGCAATACTGACAATAGTTTTCTGCTTGGCGATGATTGGG
>NW_017267461.1:0-218 GCF_001594065.2 Cyphomyrmex costatus | reverse complement strand
CCTTCTCAGCCTTTACTGCCGCGACGACCTGGTCCGCCGAGTCATACTCGCGCTTCTTGACGGCTACGTTCGCGTCGGGAGCTTCCGCGAGCATCTGCGCCCGGTCGATCACACCTTGATACTTCGCCGTGGTCGCAACTTCGACAACTTCTTCGCGGTCTTGGAACGCTGCGCTGGCTAGGGAAACTCCAAGGATCGACAGGACTGTGATGGTCATC
>NW_017267459.1:0-218 GCF_001594065.2 Cyphomyrmex costatus | reverse complement strand
TTATTTGTTGTTGGTAGAGATCCCCTGTGACTGTTTGACCAGATTTCAACAGCTCATGGTACAGTACACCCTTCTGATCCCATCAAGTACAGAGCATAGCCTCCTTCCCATGAATATTCCGTTTTGGCGTCGATGTTGATGGTTGGCCTGGATCACAAATGGTTTTTCGGCGTTTGGGATTATCGAAATAGATCCACTTTTCATCGCCAGTCACAATT
>NW_017267458.1:0-218 GCF_001594065.2 Cyphomyrmex costatus | reverse complement strand
AGAGGTAGGAAATAACAGACTTAATTTTCTAGACGTAACACTAATAAAAAATAACAATTTTATGATGTACGATTGGTATCAGAAACCAACTTCATCAGGTAGATATTTGAATTATTTTTCACAGTACCATTTTACTCACAAGATAGGAGTTATAATTAGCTTGGTAGATAGAGTGCTACATTTATCACATCCTATGTACCATGAACAAAACTTTGACA
>NW_017267457.1:0-218 GCF_001594065.2 Cyphomyrmex costatus | reverse complement strand
TTGAACCGCAATCCCACCGACGCAGCCTCCGCCTCCACGGCGGCCAGCAGCCTCTCCATTCCCTCAGGCGTCTCCGACAGGAGTGCTATGTCGTCCGCGTAAGCCAATGCCGACCAGGTATTCCCATGGAGAGAATACCCGTCGTCCGCCTCGGCGGCCGCGCGGACCACCGAGTCAATGGCAAGGTTAAAAATTATCGGACTCAGCGGACAACCCTG
>NW_017267456.1:0-218 GCF_001594065.2 Cyphomyrmex costatus | reverse complement strand
GACTATCTCAACCTGGCCTACTTCGGCGATGGGGCGTGGGGCGTTAGCTCGGCTGCCTATCATTACTTCTCCACCAGCCCGTCGAAGCTGACGCCTAAGCAGTCAGCGACGTTGGCTGGCCTGGTGAAGAATCCAGATCAGTACAACCCGGTGGTCTTTCCCGAGAAGGCGCTGCAGCGCCGAAACATTGTGCTGTCGGTCATGGCTCGTGAAGGCAC
>NW_017267455.1:0-218 GCF_001594065.2 Cyphomyrmex costatus | reverse complement strand
CCGTTGCCCCTTCCGAAATTTGGGGATCGAGCGTGACCGAATCTCGGGCAGAGTTCGTTGCGCAGCTCCTCCCGGAATCGGAGCTTGGACGTAACACATAATACGTTTTATTATTGAAAGATAATGAAAGTGAATATGTATTCCAATGTCAAAACATTATATTACATACATGTAATCAAATACACTAACAAGTATAATAAATTTTTTTGGTATAATGT
>NW_017267454.1:0-218 GCF_001594065.2 Cyphomyrmex costatus | reverse complement strand
ATTTTTTACGAGTTTGTAACGATTGCAAATAATCTGTCGACCAAGAGCGCCAAATCTGCTCTTGCATCGCTCGCACGAGTTGCCACCGTGACAATCGGTTGGCATTGATATCGAGCACTGACTCTTCCGGTACGGCGACTAGAGGGCGGCCTATTATAAAGTGACCTGGAGTCAACGCGGACATATCGTTGGGATCGTCCGTGAGCGCAGCTATCGGG
>NW_017267453.1:0-218 GCF_001594065.2 Cyphomyrmex costatus | reverse complement strand
GTGAAATTTTAAATTGAAGATCTCTTTCATCTTTAGACGTAGTGTGTTTCATTTTTTACTATTATACCAATAGATCTGGTTTTAGATGGAATAGCGAAGAAGTGAAACCTCATACAACGAAATACTGACATTCCTAAAACAGAATTTTTTAAAATACTTAAAATGGTTTCGAATTTTACACATTTTATGTTTAATGACAAAATTTATAGACAAACTTT
>NW_017267452.1:0-218 GCF_001594065.2 Cyphomyrmex costatus | reverse complement strand
AACATATAACTTAGGCTGCGTTCCAATCTTCACTGCCAGTGAATGAACAATGCTAAATCTATAATATACGTAACGTATACCATAGATTTTCAGTACTAGCAGTGATATCGGAACGCAGCCTTACAGTACAATAGTACATACATGTCGTATGTCTCATACATACTATATCACTATGTAATAATGTATCACAGGATCTTTGTACTAAACGAGAAATTATT
>NW_017267451.1:0-218 GCF_001594065.2 Cyphomyrmex costatus | reverse complement strand
ACGGCGCAGAGCTGGCTCAGACGCCGGGTGCTCGCGTGCGCGTGGTCAGCTCAACGAGCTACGACCCTGAGCGGGAAAGTTACAACGTCATCGCCGAGTTGCCCGCCAAGAAGTACAAATCTGTTAAACCGGATGAAGTCGTCGTTGTCGGTTCGCATATCGATAGTGCCCAAGAAGGGGCTGGCATCAACGACAACGGGTCCGGCACCGCAGTGACG
>NW_017267450.1:0-218 GCF_001594065.2 Cyphomyrmex costatus | reverse complement strand
TATAACATGTATCTAAATTTGTTGATATAGGTATACGTGTATCTCTTAAACCATTTGTGTTACACGAATTTTGATGTATGCTATTGAAAGCACTTGAAAAGCACATAGTGTTTCTGTACTAATGTTTTTATTTTGTATATGATTTAATAAAGGAAGTGCTAACTTAACGATAAATCAGCACCCCCAAGGTTAATCGCGATTGTCTGCATAACTGTTCA
>NW_017267449.1:0-218 GCF_001594065.2 Cyphomyrmex costatus | reverse complement strand
TTCATATCTGTTATTCCATCTTTGATCCTAATAAAAATATAAATTTTAACATTGTTTAAAAAACTCAAAAACTAAAAGTCTTATTCACCTAGTCACAAATTATTAAAATCTAATACAAATATAAAGTCATAAATACCTTGTCAAAAATAAAAATCAATCCATATGTAAAAGTCATTCTGCGTCAATTTAATGTAAAACATGTAAGGTTTAAACGGATA
>NW_017267448.1:0-218 GCF_001594065.2 Cyphomyrmex costatus | reverse complement strand
AGGAGGTGTTGATGTGCAATCTTGCACCGTTAATGTGCTAAAAAGATTGTTGTCCAATTCCTTGGCAGAAATGTATAGCTTAGTTGGAATGAAGAAAAAAAAAGCCTTCCATGCTTTAATTTTGTACAAAATCATACTTAGTAGTAGATGTAGTACACCGATTCAAACTCATGGGGCAATGAGGGGGGGTGAGGTGCGCGGGGAAGGTACGCGGGGGG
>NW_017267447.1:0-218 GCF_001594065.2 Cyphomyrmex costatus | reverse complement strand
TCGATCTTACAGATCGCAGCGATCGATATTATAGATACACATTTATATCTCTTGTGCCAAAAAATCAAAAATGCATTTCCTCGCTCCGTAAATGGCAACAACGACGACGACGACGACGACGACGATGTTTCTTACAATCTAGACACCCATTTTCACGACGGCGAACACGTAGACACCCACTTCCTCGACGACGAACACCTAGACACCCACTTCCTCGA
>NW_017267446.1:0-218 GCF_001594065.2 Cyphomyrmex costatus | reverse complement strand
GTCTCTCGATAAGTGGTGGCGGACTGCGTCAACGGGGAAGGCTGCCGTCGCTCGTAGCTATACGAGCTACTATTCGTATTTTCATTGAATTCGAAGACAGCGGCGGCGACTACGACTATTAGTAGTACTACGTGCCGTTCTGTCAATTTTGAACACGCTTACATATTCCATGAGTTTCTCCATTGCGGAGTTACTCTAAGTAACAATTTCGTTTCTCA
>NW_017267445.1:0-218 GCF_001594065.2 Cyphomyrmex costatus | reverse complement strand
TCGTCGTATGAACGACATGCAATTTAAAAGGAGAAGAAATCAAGAGGATATGTTCTTCATGTGAATGGAAGAAATTCGGAGAAGAGCCATATGAGGATTGGAATTGTAAGTAATGAGTTTTTAAAACGTTGAAAAAATTAACAAAAATATTGTTATCTTTGCAGAAAATACCTCACCCTCTCAAAATTGTTTATTACAACCCTGTACATTATATAATT
>NW_017267444.1:0-218 GCF_001594065.2 Cyphomyrmex costatus | reverse complement strand
TACCATGAAAAGTAACTGATATATTATTAATAAAGGTGCCAGTACAAAGTGAACATACATAAAATGTATGAAACTTTCGGCCGATTTTCGAATCGCCTCCGCCTTGTGCTGTCTGTCCCTCTCATCTCACCGCCCCGCGCGCAGATCAAAGGTCACTCGAGCTTTGTGCGGCAATTTCTAGAAGTATGGTAAAAGATATATATAAAATTCAAAATCTA
>NW_017267442.1:0-218 GCF_001594065.2 Cyphomyrmex costatus | reverse complement strand
GTACCGATCCCTCGTAATATCGGGAAGACTCGGGTTTCCGAAAAAACCCGAATTTGAACCTCGTTTTGGCGAGTTGAAAATTCTAAGAGTCGCGGAACAAAAAGAGGAACCGCGAGATCAAGGAAGCCGCGTATCGGCAATTGTTTGCAGTTGTCGCGGACTAGATGAAAGAGCGCCGCTAGCGTGCGATCTAACCGCAATGATCAAGGGTGCCGAAA
>NW_017267441.1:0-218 GCF_001594065.2 Cyphomyrmex costatus | reverse complement strand
AAAAACTTTTGTGAAAAACTATTAAAAAAACTATTAGAAAAAAAATGCGCTCTATTAGTTAAGAGCACATCAGCAAATGAAACGTGCGTGCTATGAGAATGCTTATTGATTAAGGGGATTCGAGTCGGCTCAGTCGATAGAGTACTAATCTACGGTAAAAAACTTAAATTAAAAATGACTGAGTCGACTTTTCGAAATTCGGGCTCTGTACTAAAAAT
>NW_017267440.1:0-218 GCF_001594065.2 Cyphomyrmex costatus | reverse complement strand
ATTGACAATCGTATACTTAGAATTAGAACAGCTGTGACAAAGGCTGTTAAATATCGTTTGGAACAGCAAAGTAGTATGCAGGAAAAGATTGCGTTTTTAAAAACAGATCTTGGTAATGTCATAAGTCACGTTTTTGGCGAGCATAATGAATGTGCAAAAATTGGATATTTCTGTGATGGGTCGCAAAAAGAAAAAGAAGAAAATTATATTCCACAATT
>NW_017267439.1:0-218 GCF_001594065.2 Cyphomyrmex costatus | reverse complement strand
TAATTCATAAATTGTATATAGAACTATTATATATTAATTCTATAAGTCTACATAAAAATAAAACTTTAAAAAAACGAATTCTATTTAAAAATTAAAAAAAAATTTTGACTCACATCGCCTCTTTATTACCACTTTTTTTCGTTAATAATATTTTTATATTAAAATATGCTTATAATAAATGTTCAATGTGACTAGGTGAAGATGATGAAAATAACGTT
>NW_017267438.1:0-218 GCF_001594065.2 Cyphomyrmex costatus | reverse complement strand
AAAGCGATTATAACATAAAAATTATAATATGAATTTTTTAAGAAAAAGAATACAATAAAATACTTAGCCGCTTTAAAATTAGAATATCGGTCAATATATAATAGTATAAAAAATCTATAAAATTTTAACATCTTCCCATTGAAAGTCATGATCATAATCTGTGATCCGTAATAACCGAACGGTTAGAAGTATTATGTCTAATATGGCTACGGTGTTCA
>NW_017267437.1:0-218 GCF_001594065.2 Cyphomyrmex costatus | reverse complement strand
TATTTAAGGCATATCAATGGACATTTTTATGCTTCTTTGCATAGAGGAAGATGAAAATGACAATAATATTCGCAAAAGAAATTTAAATTAAAATTATTAATTAAAATTATTATTTAATTTAAATTTAATTTAATTTAATTTTCGTTTATTTTCACTGTTGTATTGTAAACGTCCTCTGCCGAAATCGAGATATCTTTGCATAAAGGAAATTAATATTT
>NW_017267436.1:0-218 GCF_001594065.2 Cyphomyrmex costatus | reverse complement strand
ATATTCGTTTTTCATCTCGATATTTATCGTACACGAGGCACTCATGAAAATTCGAGAATACAAGTTTACTACGAAATATGATATTTTAGTATGACATGTGATATTTTTCGAGAATAAGGTCCCTGGTCTTCTTAAAGGGATGCTGGAGTTACCGATGAAACACTCATTTCGTATTTCTCGTGCCATTTCGTTTTCCTTATACAGAATAAAAAATCCTT
>NW_017267434.1:0-218 GCF_001594065.2 Cyphomyrmex costatus | reverse complement strand
AAAAGATGTTTTTTTTTTAATTTTATGTATTGCGTTTCGCGCATTGGTTATGCACATATAATTCATCATTTAGTCATTTTTCACAAATGGTGAAAAATAAAAATAAATAATACGTCATGTGCACATTATATGTGAAACGGAATACATCTTTTAATAAGAATTTTGCACACATTTATGCTATTTTGTTAAAAAATATGTATATTATATATTTTAATATT
>NW_017267433.1:0-218 GCF_001594065.2 Cyphomyrmex costatus | reverse complement strand
CGCAGGAAACTATTCACATTTATGATAATTTATTAGCAAGTAAAAAATATGGATAAGAAATATACTATTCATTCCTGGATTCAGCGATAGTTTAATCTAACGCACATCGAGTTGTGATGAATCATAAGCGTTTAACACTGATGTCATCAAAGAGAAGGAAATTTCCATTGAGAGAAAAAGAAATAGTCACGTGCATATTATACTGATAGATATCGACA
>NW_017267432.1:0-218 GCF_001594065.2 Cyphomyrmex costatus | reverse complement strand
CTTGTATTTGGATTATTTATTTTTATGCAACTTACATCGAGAGAGAGACTTACAAGTTACTCGCAGAATATAAAGTACCTTCATTTTTTATTGTAAAGCAATAATGCTAACATGTTTGTCGTTATGTTTATGTAATCTCTTATTTTTTTATTTTGTATTACTTTTCATAACCTTTTATTGTTCTGGTATAATATAGTATAATATAATATAGCATCTTG
>NW_017267431.1:0-218 GCF_001594065.2 Cyphomyrmex costatus | reverse complement strand
CGACACGTAGAAGCCAATTAATCAGTTGTGATCCTAATATATACAGAGTTGCTTATATCTTAGGAATGTTTAATACGATCTACGTTCACGAAGATTTTTTATTCACAATCAGTACGGTGTGAAATTAGTATTCTATTAAGATGAAGGAAATAATAACAGTTTTAGTAGCATAATTCTACAGTATAAAAATAAAAGAGAGCTCTACATGTTTTAGGACC
>NW_017267430.1:0-218 GCF_001594065.2 Cyphomyrmex costatus | reverse complement strand
ATTGACAATCGTATACTTAGAATTAGAACAGCTGTGACAAAGGCTGTTAAATATCGTTTGGAATAGCAAAGTAGTATGCAGGAAAAGATTGCGTTTTTAAAAAGAAATCTTGGTAATGTCATAAGTCACGTTTTTGGCGAGCATAATGAATGTGTAAAAATTGGATATTTCTGTGATGGGTCGCAAAAAGAAAAAGAAGAAAATTATATTCCACAATT
>NW_017267428.1:0-218 GCF_001594065.2 Cyphomyrmex costatus | reverse complement strand
ATTTTTTACTTAATTTAATTTAATTTTTAATTTATTTTATGAATGTAGACATTGTAAACAGCAGCTTAATGGACAAAACGCTTTACATGTGTGTGTCACACGTACGACTGAAAAAATTTTGAAATGATCCTTTTTTAGGACTCGGTCTGTAGATCTCGGTATTGGCTGCACCAATGTTATTCGGACTGGTTGCAATCGAAAGATACCGATGACATTAT
>NW_017267427.1:0-218 GCF_001594065.2 Cyphomyrmex costatus | reverse complement strand
AGTGAATAACGGAACGCAGTTCAGAGTTATCTTGGCATAATTCCTAAACTTTTTGTCCAACAGTACAATTTTATTTTATTTTTTTACTTCATTTATTATTTCAGCAGTCAGTTGACACTAAATTCTATTGAAGTTTCGTTTTCTGCGTTATAATAAATTGTATTTTATTTCTATTCGTTATGCGATTATTTGTTATACTGTATTATCATAATCCTATT
>NW_017267426.1:0-218 GCF_001594065.2 Cyphomyrmex costatus | reverse complement strand
TATTGAGTGTGCATTTCCGTCATGCGCGAGTGACAATCATTTCGCGGATTTTAGCCTCAGTCATGGTATAATAAGTAAGGTATAGCCAGAGAGAAACCTGAGAGAGGCCATGGCGGCCTTCTTCTTCTTCTTGTCGATTATAATTGGCCGGGTAACCGATCCAACGGCAATCATCAAGGCCAGGAACGAAAAATCGTAATGTGTAAACGAAACAAAGT
>NW_017267425.1:0-218 GCF_001594065.2 Cyphomyrmex costatus | reverse complement strand
TCGGTTTCAATCTGCTAATATTAAATCAAATTATTGCGTGACATAGTTTGAGAAAAAGGCGTTTTGTCACGTTGCGAATATTACAAAAACATTTAGAAAGTAGTATTCGCAAATAAGTTTTATTTAATTATTTTTTGTTTTTTTTTTAAATTTTTGCATTTCAAATAGCAATTTTACTGTAATCGTGGAGAACAATATACCGTGGGTAATTATTATTG
>NW_017267424.1:0-218 GCF_001594065.2 Cyphomyrmex costatus | reverse complement strand
CCTGCTTCATCATAGGCCCCGATCTTCAAGGGACTCCGGAGCCATCCATTAACACCCCATACACCTAAAAAGTAAGAAGTCAATTTTTTTTTCGTTCTTTATTTGACCATCTACTATATCTCTCTCTCTCTTCTCCTTCCTTCTTCATGCACGAATCTCTCTTTTCCTTTATTTTTCCGAATTGCTTAGCGTCTAACGCCTCAAGCGATTTACTTTCC
>NW_017267423.1:0-218 GCF_001594065.2 Cyphomyrmex costatus | reverse complement strand
ACCAAGTATAACAGGGTATGTATTAGTTTGATTCAATCCTATTGCTGAAAAGTTTATGAATATTTAAAGAAATACTACATTGTTTACGTTTTTTACATTAGTTTTAATTATATATGTAATTTAAATGTATTAGAAGAATCATGACGCCTTTGCAATAGTCACCAAGTATAATCACGATGGGACAGAGATTCTCACATTGTGTAATTGCTCCGAAATAT
>NW_017267422.1:0-218 GCF_001594065.2 Cyphomyrmex costatus | reverse complement strand
TTTAACCTTTGCCCATTCTTGTCCAGTTTTTTGAGGACCTTCGTTACTTTTATTAATATTTTCAGCTATCACATTCCACATATCCTTCTGAAAATGTTCGTATATTATTTGTTAAATAAAATTTTATTTTTATGACATTCTGATATGAAAACATTAGTAAAATTATAAGACAAAATTTTGCATAAGATTTGTGATCAATTTAACTTACTAATGTTTAA
>NW_017267421.1:0-218 GCF_001594065.2 Cyphomyrmex costatus | reverse complement strand
GAGTAACTGTATCAAATAAGTTTTATCTTTATTAATATAAAAGAATTGATTCTTTGTGCTGTATTTTATCTTCAGATTTATTGAAAGGAAAGTCCTAAAAAGAAAAGAGAAGAATCTTTTAAATCCATACCTCTTTTCTTTTCAGATTTTTCCTGTCAACAAAGTACAAAGAATCAATTCTTTTATAATTATATAAGGAATAGAGAATACAAATTAAG
>NW_017267420.1:0-218 GCF_001594065.2 Cyphomyrmex costatus | reverse complement strand
CGCGGCTGTCCTCGCACATCTGTGTCAGGCGGTCTTGCGGATAGATTGGATCGAGTGCGACGTATCCCGCTCCTGCCTTCATCAATCCGATCATGGCGGCAATGAGACGGCTCGAGCGTTGCATCTGCAGGCCGACCGGTTCGTCCGGCTCTACGCCAAGCTCGATCAGGGCATTGGCGATCGCCTCGCTCTGCGCGTGCAGCTGCGCGTAACTGATC
>NW_017267419.1:0-218 GCF_001594065.2 Cyphomyrmex costatus | reverse complement strand
TGAGAGAGGAAGTTAAAAAGTTGTAATAACGAGAAAGTGTGAATTACGGCGAAAGAGAGGGATAGCGGAGTGGGTGGTGAGGTGGAGAGGGAGAGGCGAGTGGAGGAAGTCCGGTGGGCCAAAGATGGTGAAGGTGCGAGTGAAAGATGAGAGAGGCTTTTGAAAAAGACTCAATCCACGAGTCGAAACGTTAAGCAGGTTTTTGAATATTGTTATTT
>NW_017267418.1:0-218 GCF_001594065.2 Cyphomyrmex costatus | reverse complement strand
TTGTGATATGGGTTTGGAAGGTACATACTCTGGGCACAAATTAAAAAAAAAAATAAAAAAAAAGTTGAAAAATGACTAAGTTATGGAGAGATAAATAAAAAAACGTCAAAAAATGCTGTATTGGAGGCGCGTGCGCGAATGCTAGATATTTTTTAAAATTTTTTTTGTATCAATTTTCGTGAATAGTGCATACTGAACTATCGTTTTATCGCTACTCC
>NW_017267417.1:0-218 GCF_001594065.2 Cyphomyrmex costatus | reverse complement strand
ACTTGATATGAATCTTGAATATTATTTCGAAATTTGACAAAAAAACTTTTAACAAAAAAAAAAACGAAAATGAATGAATAAATGTGTAATGAACTTAAACTTAAACACGAAGATAAACATTTCTTCCAGATTATCTTGCTGAAAAATATATTCTTGTGTTAATCAACTGAATATTCTGAATTCTCTTATTAATCAGCTGTTATAAATATTCATATCTC
>NW_017267416.1:0-218 GCF_001594065.2 Cyphomyrmex costatus | reverse complement strand
AAATCGTTATTCGAAACTTAAACGCTAGCATGAAGAGAGTCAATATCATCGACAGCCTTGACTTAATTCGCAAAACAACACGACAGAATAATATAATCTAAGACCAGCAATAAAGACACAGAAAGATCCCACAGAACGACGCAAGTCGACAAACACGACCGATACCACGCGAAACGACAACAGCGCGAGAAAAAAAAATGTACCCAGCGCGGAATAAT
>NW_017267415.1:0-218 GCF_001594065.2 Cyphomyrmex costatus | reverse complement strand
TATAAGTCCTTTTGAAAAATTGAATATGGGTTTAGTTTCACAAGTACCCCTCGATAGTATGCATCTTGTATATTTAGGGGTTATGAAACGGAATTTAATGTTATTAATAAGGGGGAAACAAAATATTCGTTTATGTGAACGTGACAAAAAAATAGTCAATGATGAACTTTTATTATTTAGAAAGTATTTACCAACAGACTTTGCACGATTACCAAGAA
>NW_017267414.1:0-218 GCF_001594065.2 Cyphomyrmex costatus | reverse complement strand
ACAATAGGAGTGCGCGGGACCTCTATAACGTCCGGTTATGTGACAGTGATCACGTACGCGTATTTGTTCCTCCTCGAATGGTTTTTCACAAATGTGACAATAAGTCGCGCCTGTAAATTGTTTCCATTGCTCATGTGTAAACTGATTCATATGCATATTTCTATCGAAAAGCGACTTTACGCGATGCGTCAAATGATACAATTCGTTTACGAACCATT
>NW_017267413.1:0-218 GCF_001594065.2 Cyphomyrmex costatus | reverse complement strand
TTAAGAACTACATGGGTTTTACTATTTAATTTAGTAGAATTTAATAAGAATATTTCACTGGTTTATATATTACTTCTTACTGATTTATCTTCATTTTCTATTAGATTTGCTGCTTTTTGAAATATTTTCGTCGATTTGTGTGCACGTTGAGTCTCCCTTTTATAGTTCATCATGCTTTAAATGTGAAAAAAAGGAGATATAAAGTAAATGAGCATAAG
>NW_017267412.1:0-218 GCF_001594065.2 Cyphomyrmex costatus | reverse complement strand
TGCAAGTGATCTCTCCTACCCTGACCGATCAGCTGGCGGCAGCCGCATCACGCGGGGACATCACCTGGCACCAGCGCCGATACCAATCGGGCGACATTGCGGCTGCCTGGCTCGTGCAAACTGCTACGGGTGTGCCAACGGTCGACGATGCGGTATTCGCGGAGGCCGAAGCAAACCGAGTCTGGTGCCTCAAGGGCGGAGATCCGGACACGGCAACT
>NW_017267411.1:0-218 GCF_001594065.2 Cyphomyrmex costatus | reverse complement strand
TAAAAATTATTATTGTAAAATTCCATTAAACTGCTCAGTAAACTGCAGGGCAGAAAAAAATATATGAAAAGACTTTATCAAGTTAAACATAAAATAGAGTGCCAAATTGAATATAATACTTACATGAAATATCATAGGAATGTATAACCATAATGTGTAAGAGATGTTATTCCTTACACAAAGAACTTTAAAATGACAGAGCTCTGAGCAGTGTGGTG
>NW_017267410.1:0-218 GCF_001594065.2 Cyphomyrmex costatus | reverse complement strand
TTGATTATATGAAAAAAATGATAATTTTTAGTCTTATGATATTTGTGAGCATCGCGTTTGCTACGCGACTTGTCAAATTTTTTTTGATCTTAAACACCCAAAAAAGTAATGAAAAAAAATTATTCTAATATATCTATACTAAAAAAAAAATTTTGTTATTTGATTATATGAAAAAAATGATAATTTTTAGTCTTATGATATTTGTGAGCATCGCGTTT
>NW_017267409.1:0-218 GCF_001594065.2 Cyphomyrmex costatus | reverse complement strand
GATAATAGCAATGGCTCTAACTTTTGCCGGAACGACGTCGGCTGAATCAAATCCGCGGAACTCACACACGCGGCTCGCTCGAGACGCTCACAAAATATTACGCGTTCGGTGGCTGTACAGTATAATTAACGACGCTCGCCTCACCAAAAGCTTCCTCCTCCTCAGTCGCTTCCGAAGGCCCCGAGTCGACAACCGTACTTGTTCCAAAGAAGGTTCCC
>NW_017267408.1:0-218 GCF_001594065.2 Cyphomyrmex costatus | reverse complement strand
ACGAAATTTTTGAACAACTGTTGTCCATAGAAAATAAAAATTTATAAAAATGTGAAATCGTATCTTTTGTATCCTAATTTGTTTTACTACCTAACAGTAACTTAAAAATAAAATTATTTTATATAAAAATTATCTAGGAAAATAAAATTTTTCTCTATTTTAACGTTTATCTAGATTAATGTAAAGTTAATTATCTTTATTTTATCTAACAAGGAGAG
>NW_017267407.1:0-218 GCF_001594065.2 Cyphomyrmex costatus | reverse complement strand
TGGCGATGCCGCCTTTCAGGACATATATAACGTTCGATTCAAAATTTTTTATATTTTAGTAGTAAATGCACTCCAAAAAAATGGTGGACTTTGGTGGTTCAGTTCAGGATAAGAAACTTGTGTGTTTCAGTTTTTGAACATGACCGGAGACACTATACCGCATCTTCTGATACTTAAAAGAAGAAAAAATAAGCTAGACAATAGTCATCCTCTTATTG
>NW_017267406.1:0-218 GCF_001594065.2 Cyphomyrmex costatus | reverse complement strand
TATTTTAAAAATGCAACGTTTGCAAATATGCAGTTACTAAGAAAGAATTTCGCACAATACACACTTTTAGACACGTACGGTGATGAAATCATTAGTGTAATTTGATATTTAAAAATGCAACTTTCGCAAGTTCTGTTTAAGATTTTACGCAAAATGACACGTCCGGTGATGAGAGCAGTAATGTAATTTGATACAAATGCGACGTTGCCAAATTGCAC
>NW_017267405.1:0-218 GCF_001594065.2 Cyphomyrmex costatus | reverse complement strand
GTGGTTCTGGGACTGCTTCCTCTCACTCCCTCTTATAGGCACTAGCCATATAGTAGTATTACAAATATGTATTAACAGCAGTTAATCGTCTCTCTCAACGTGCCACGCGAATAACACTGCGTTTACTGTTGTTAATAAACTTGCATACAACAAGGTAAGAGAGGAGTGCTCAGTGTTCTCAATCATCCAGTCCACCAATCCATTCCGTCATTTGAGAT
>NW_017267404.1:0-218 GCF_001594065.2 Cyphomyrmex costatus | reverse complement strand
GAGAGAGAGAGAGAGAGAGAGAGAGAGAGCATGGTGTGCATTCCGCGCTTGTTAGTTATTTGACACGTATATTAAACCAAATGTTGATATTTGCAGTAATTTAACGAGCGCAAATTGACATTTTCCTCTTAAAAAGTATTTTAATATATATCTGGATTATTGACAGCCAAAAAAATATTTAATAACGCGCGTTAAATATTTTTTTTATTTTATTGACG
>NW_017267403.1:0-218 GCF_001594065.2 Cyphomyrmex costatus | reverse complement strand
TATTCGGTTACATGACCAAAATTCAACCGAGGAAACAATTACAAAACTTATGATGAATTGGATTGTTCAAGCTCCTGCACGTGTTCGAAGATTTGCGTGAGTAAACATTTATTATATTATTTTTATTTTAAAATATGAATATTTATTATAATAATTGAATAATATCAATTGCTTAATAACGTAATTTAATCCTAATAATCTTTTATGTTATTCATTAT
>NW_017267402.1:0-218 GCF_001594065.2 Cyphomyrmex costatus | reverse complement strand
TGTATTCAAAGATCAAGTAATAATATTTTAAAATTTTTACCTTATAACGATAGAAACTGATAAGTATCGTTAAAAGGGTCATCAATATATGTAAATAGATTACGATACTGACTAAATTTGCATTAAGCTGCCAGAAATAGATGGTTATTGTAATTTTATAGTACATATAAGAGCCCCATAAAGCCAAAGCATACACACAAGAGAAATACAGCCTGGAT
>NW_017267401.1:0-218 GCF_001594065.2 Cyphomyrmex costatus | reverse complement strand
ACCTGATTGGCTACTGCTTTTCCGCTTTCCGTTTTTCCGTCAAGGTGTGAACCCGCCCTTATATAATAGTAGGAAAAAATTAGCGCGGCTTATCGCGGTTCCTAGTTACTTTACCGCCTACCGCCTACCGCATACCGCGTTGCATGTAATCGCACCCTAAGGGCCTCTTTCACCAACGCCGATTAACTTAATCGACGATTAGTCCATTGGAATTGACG
>NW_017267400.1:0-218 GCF_001594065.2 Cyphomyrmex costatus | reverse complement strand
CACCACGGGTGCCATTTTAGACGCAACAGGCAACGCCGACGCCGACATAGCAGCACTGACCAACCACCTCGAACAGCTGGCACGCGCCTGCGACAGTCAACCCGAGCCAGTTATCGACTGCGCGACCATCCGTGCCGCTGCGTCACGATCTGGCGAGCTGAAGGGCTTAGTGGGGCAAGTGCGCGGAGATGTCCAGCAAGTGCGAACTGACACCCAGC
>NW_017267399.1:0-218 GCF_001594065.2 Cyphomyrmex costatus | reverse complement strand
AACTGGAATTCGTCAGCATGTGGAAGGAATGCGGCCTTAAAGCTCGACACGAAATCCTCCCACGATTCCCATCGTTTTCGGTTTCCGCGGCACCACGCCTGGGCGTCCCCCTTCAACAGAGTCGGTAATCCGCGAAAAAATTGCTGGTCGATATATTCGTAGTCGTCCTTGAGCTCCTCTACTCGCTCCAAGAACGACCACGGGTCTTTACCCTCGAA
>NW_017267398.1:0-218 GCF_001594065.2 Cyphomyrmex costatus | reverse complement strand
TAGAATTCGAACCGTTTTCATTTACATAGAAATGAGCTCTACGAATAGTTTATTATTTTCCCGTCGTTGGAGCTCGCGTCTCCGTTTCACTTTTGCCTCGCTTCTTTCCCCACTTCTTCTTACCCTTACTTCTTTTTGTACCTTTGTACGTTGCTCACCAAGAATAAAAGTCACGCTGTAAAATTGAACTTTATAAAACACGAGATTTTAATTCGCCC
>NW_017267397.1:0-218 GCF_001594065.2 Cyphomyrmex costatus | reverse complement strand
AATGTCAATATGTTAAATAATTTATTTAGAATTTAGTATATAAATTTTATGTCTCACACGTGTAAAGAATTATATACAAAATTCTTAATATATTATTCATAATTTATCATATTAACATTTTTTTCTATGAAACTATTATGCAATATATAAAACAAAAAAGGTCAAGCCATGTTCAAAAATAGATCCTCGCAAATTAAAAAACCCATCAAATTTAAACC
>NW_017267396.1:0-218 GCF_001594065.2 Cyphomyrmex costatus | reverse complement strand
TTCTTTAATGATAAGAATCGTTATTTATATGCCGTTAAAGTCATTAAACGATGATGTCAGAACTAAGAAGTTTAACTTTACACACAATTGCAGTGCATGAATTTTTTGTTCGTATATTCATATTTTATAGAACGTGTTTACACAATAATCAGTGATTTTTTTCAGTTTATGAAGTACTAAACTGTAAAACTGTTTTAATTAATTATCATAAAATTAAT
>NW_017267395.1:0-218 GCF_001594065.2 Cyphomyrmex costatus | reverse complement strand
GCATTTTGAATGTATTTGCGCGCGCTGTGTTCAGCGCATAGTTCGTCTATTTTCGACATCCGTTGCGATCGCAAGTCTTTTCGCAGCGCGCCACCTTTCATTTCCGTTACTATTTCTACTAAAACCTTTTTTTGTATATGTCCGTTAAGATCGCCCGTGGCCTGCTCGCATCGACAAGTGTTCGTATAATAAACTCTTTGTACTTCCAAGTGTGTTGA
>NW_017267394.1:0-217 GCF_001594065.2 Cyphomyrmex costatus | reverse complement strand
ATAACAGCGATACAAGAGTAAAGTTCCTGTTACAATGCAAACAGCAAATTGGTTTTAGAAATTTTCCATTTATTCCTCCATTTATGTGCTTTTAAGATACGCTCAACGAGATTTTTGTTTATTCCCCTTTGGATCGAAAAATCACCCTCCTAGTAGAACCCACCCTCTCCTTACAAGACTAAAATGCCAGTTAAAATGCAGGCAGCGAATTGGTTTT
>NW_017267393.1:0-217 GCF_001594065.2 Cyphomyrmex costatus | reverse complement strand
TAATGATATTCGCAAGACGGCGCGGTGAGTGCGACGAAAGATTCGGACAGAATCGATGGATGGGCGCAATCGATACTTTATTCGGCTTTTGTAGCGCGAACTTATCCTATTCCGGAACAATATTCATTTCCATTTCATTATCTTTCAATAATAGAATGTATTACGTTAAAATAGTTTGGTATAAGAATTTTAAAATTAATATTGATATCTTATGGAT
>NW_017267392.1:0-217 GCF_001594065.2 Cyphomyrmex costatus | reverse complement strand
TGCAATTTTGCTTAAAAATGCGAACTAATAATCAAATTTAACTAATGGATTTGTGTTTAGCAAGCATAAATACATAGAAAAATGATTGTACATATTCGCGATATGAAAAAGGTAGAATTTTGTTACCTAGTGTAATTAGCATTTATGTTATATCGTTATACATTATACATTATAGTGTTAATAAATAAAAACTGAATGAATATTGTTTTGTGACATT
>NW_017267391.1:0-217 GCF_001594065.2 Cyphomyrmex costatus | reverse complement strand
GATTATAACATTAAATCTATAATATGAATTTATAAAAGAAAAATAATACAATGAAATACTTAGTCGCTAAAATTAGAATGTCCGTCAATATATAACAATATACATAATCGCTCGATATGAAATTTCGTATTTTAATAATAAATAAACACATTTTCTATCATTTCTTTCATCCACACAAATAATTAATAGACTCTTCGGATGAATTTTAAAAAGTAAA
>NW_017267390.1:0-217 GCF_001594065.2 Cyphomyrmex costatus | reverse complement strand
GGAGAAACCGGCGTTGCAATGGCCACCACCAGCCAAGAGAGTGCCAACAGTAGGCTGCCTGATTCAAAGGTCTGACCGCCAACACCAGGAAAAACTGGCCTGGCTAATGTCGACACCGCCGCCGCTGACAAATAAGCCCGCCAAAAAGCCGGAACTACCGAAGCCGACACTACAACCAGCACGGCCCGTGGGTCCAATGCTGCCACCCCCATTAGAG
>NW_017267389.1:0-217 GCF_001594065.2 Cyphomyrmex costatus | reverse complement strand
TGGCTATTTCGTAGCATGTTTACAAATACGTTTATAATTTGATAAACAATACAAATCATGATATGAAATTTTGTCGCTAAAAATATAATGTAATATTTATTACTAAACAGAAGCATAACTTTTAAGTTTTGACGAATACGATTCATTGATTCATAAAAGATATTAAATTTGCGATCTGCGAAATACATTTTTCTGCTAAAGTAGGAAATTTAAACAT
>NW_017267388.1:0-217 GCF_001594065.2 Cyphomyrmex costatus | reverse complement strand
AAAATGTAGGGAACACTTTCAAAAACGCTAAAAATTGGATAATATTCAGAATACCATAACTCAGTGAACAAAATCATCACAGACAAAAAATTAAAAAAGATTGGAATCTCTACTTTTGAAATTTGTAATTAAAATTTCAATATGACAGATATTTTACAGTTTAATTTTTTTATTGGACGATGTACGATTTTTTTCACCGAGTTATTGAACATTGAAG
>NW_017267387.1:0-217 GCF_001594065.2 Cyphomyrmex costatus | reverse complement strand
GTAATGATGTACTATTATAGTGTTGTTTTGATCCCAAAGGTGTCGTCGATCTCCAAAAATGTGACTAGAATGTTGGTCTGAACACCAATTACAATCTCCACGAGTGGCCGGACTTGTCTCTGCTAAGACTATCGTGCAAATGTAACAATCGATCTCGTCAACCGGTTCGCCTAACATGTAGTAGTGCTTAATTATGCGCGTCCAGAATCTTTGGCCG
>NW_017267386.1:0-217 GCF_001594065.2 Cyphomyrmex costatus | reverse complement strand
TCCAGTGCCGCGTAATCTTAAGCAATTGCGTCGGTTTTTGGGAATGTCTTCTTGGTATCGTAGGTTTATTCCCCAGTTTGCTACCGCGAGTGAGCCATTGACTAGGCTGTTGAAAAAGAAACGGAAATGGGAGTGGGGGAATGAACAAGAAAAAGCGTTCGAAGAAATTCGGGCTCGTTTAGCTGTCGCGCCTACTTTATCGTGTCCGAATTTTGAC
>NW_017267385.1:0-217 GCF_001594065.2 Cyphomyrmex costatus | reverse complement strand
CACCGTGGCACCGTCAACAACGGTCGGTGAGGCGATGAGCCTGCTACCTGAACGCGCGCACTGCGCCGTGCTGGTGGTCGAAAACGAGACCTGCGTCGGAGTAGTCACCGAGCGTGACTCGGCCGAAGTCGATCGGTTCGCACAAGTTCTCCAGGTCATGTCGACCGACGTGTTGACCCTGAAGTCCGGCGCCGACCCGCAGCAGGCGTTCGACCAG
>NW_017267384.1:0-217 GCF_001594065.2 Cyphomyrmex costatus | reverse complement strand
TCATCACCACCTCGGCCTTTTTACCACTATAAGTGTCCATTGTGATGTTACCGCAGGAAGCCTTGAGTTCATCCTCGAATTTATCCCCCACCCATTCATAGTCTTTTGCGTTTTCCGCGTTTACGCACCGGTCGCGTAATTGCGTGTACGCTTCCCGTCTAGCGAGCGATGACCATCCGTAAGCGGGGTACGTGGTCACGTTTACGTTTTTCACAAC
>NW_017267383.1:0-217 GCF_001594065.2 Cyphomyrmex costatus | reverse complement strand
ATTTATAAAAAATTTGCCGAATAAGTATGAAATTTCTTTCGCGGTAGCAACTACGGTTTTATAATACAAAATGTACAAAAAAAAGGAAAATTGCTTAATTTCAGAGAAAAAAAAAGGAAAAAAAAATGAAAAGTAAAGTTTGATTAACTTAACGTTTTAATTATAATTTTTGAAATTTAGAATTTACAAACTTGTTTATCACAATAAAGTTATTGTC
>NW_017267382.1:0-217 GCF_001594065.2 Cyphomyrmex costatus | reverse complement strand
CCGCGCCCCAACTCACCACGTTTGAAACTGGTCTGTCGTCGGCAGCGCTGACTGCGCTCGTCACGCTGGTCAGACCTAGCATCAAAGATGCTGCAAGCACCGCCACTTTCATCGCACGCATGGCAAGCGAGCCTAGAAATGTCTTCAGCAGGCCGAAACGGTTGTCACGAAAGGTTCACTCAGCCGTCGCCAACTGTGCAGCCTGTGACTTTGTTGC
>NW_017267381.1:0-217 GCF_001594065.2 Cyphomyrmex costatus | reverse complement strand
TAATTTGAGAGTTAAACAGTCTTTAAAATAATTTTTAATTTTATTCGAAATATTTCTTATATAAGGTATTGTAAAATAATTAATTTTTGGAAGATTATAATTGTTATTATTGTTGTTGATTGAAAAAGGTTTATTGTCTAAATCTATCTTTTTATAAATTCTTTTATTGATTGTTTTTAGTATTAAGTCTAGTGGATAACCATTGTTCAGCAAAGTT
>NW_017267380.1:0-217 GCF_001594065.2 Cyphomyrmex costatus | reverse complement strand
AACAATATAGTTACGAGTATTTTTATAAAAATTTCGATTTATTTTTTGTATGTGTATGTTGTCCTCTTTTCGTATCTGTTAGAATATTATTTTATCACTTCATTATTTCATCATTATATTGAATGCCATGTTGATGGCATCATCAATAATCGGTCTAAAAATGCTACTAAAAAAGTAGATAAAACTCGTAAAAGAGACATTTGTAATTCTATAAATA
>NW_017267379.1:0-217 GCF_001594065.2 Cyphomyrmex costatus | reverse complement strand
TAGACTTCTAATCCGACCAATAACTTTAGCCATCCGATTAACAGCTAACATAATTGCAGGGCATCTACTCCTATCTCTCTTGGGATCCACAGGCAATAAAATTACCCCTACTTTATTATTATCTTTTATAATTTTTATTCAAATTCTACTTTTTATTTTAGAAATTTGTGTCTCTATTATCCAAGCTTATGTATTTTCTGTTCTTTCAACCTTATAC
>NW_017267378.1:0-217 GCF_001594065.2 Cyphomyrmex costatus | reverse complement strand
GAAGTAATCGTATTGAGTTGAAGATTATATATATATAATACAACATAAAATAAAATTAATTAGTTACTTATTATTATTTCTACAATGTAATATTAGCAGTGGTGCAGTAGAAAAACGATAATAAGCGATAAGTTTCAAAAATAACAATATAATAAATAATTGTGCTGTTATTATATTGTTATTTTTGAAACTTATCGCTTATTATCGTTTTTCTACT
>NW_017267377.1:0-217 GCF_001594065.2 Cyphomyrmex costatus | reverse complement strand
TGATCGAATGAATAAAACTACGAATTCGAGAGGATTCATTTGAAAAATTCGGCATTTGGCTGTAAAACGTTTTGGAACTTTTTATATGCTCTGTATTTCGAGAAACATATTGAAGTTTATTCTGTTGAAATTTCAAAGAAAAATATTCATATTTAACTGAGATATGGCGAGTTGAACACAAAAATCTATCGAAATTTAGTATTAGTAATTTTTATAC
>NW_017267376.1:0-217 GCF_001594065.2 Cyphomyrmex costatus | reverse complement strand
TTAAATTCTTTATTACATGTTCCGCACTTGTAAGATACACCTCCAATGTATAGATCCTTATTAAACTTGAAACGTTCATTATCGTTATGTTTTAATATCATGTGACTACTTAGATGTGCCTTTAGCCTACAAATGGATCATTGTAATATTTATTATTTTTTACCTATTGATTTTATCATTGATATTGAATAATCAAAGCATTTTCCTAACTCTTATT
>NW_017267375.1:0-217 GCF_001594065.2 Cyphomyrmex costatus | reverse complement strand
AATTTTTTAATATACACGATGGCATTTTTATCTAATAATATTTATACCGTATGCTTAGGCCCCAACCTATACAATAGGTGTCCTTGTTTAACATATATGTAGATTAAACAAGGTCACTTATCGTATAGGTCGGGGTCTAAACGTACGGTATAAACTTAGAACATATAGTACTGGAAGGAGCATAGGCATATGGTCCCTGTACACCCACGGTAATTAA
>NW_017267374.1:0-217 GCF_001594065.2 Cyphomyrmex costatus | reverse complement strand
ATACAGACTGCATACTTTAACTCTCGTAGTTTCTAATCTCTTTTATACAAAATGTTACATCCACATATGATTTTATTATGACGTTAATATGTATTGGGATTGAGATACAATTCACTCGCACAGACATATGCACGAATATATACACACTAAATATTTTAATTCTCGTGAAAATGTTTCTTGTCTTTATTATTGTATTTTATTACATCGAGATCGAGAA
>NW_017267373.1:0-217 GCF_001594065.2 Cyphomyrmex costatus | reverse complement strand
ATATATATAGTTATATAATTATATAAACTGCGTATGTATATATACATACAATATATATATATATATTCAGTACATAACAATATTACAAATGTTTGCATATTTATACATTGTATATTAATTACTTAAGCATATATATACATATATACATAATGTGTAATTATGTATACATTGTTATTTACTAAATATATACATATAGTTCAAATAATTATATAATTAG
>NW_017267372.1:0-217 GCF_001594065.2 Cyphomyrmex costatus | reverse complement strand
GTGGACATTTATCAGTTGAAGCAAATCGTTTGTAAAAATATGCGCGTCCTTCTCTGCAATAAATGACAAATTTATAGGTTTAAGTTTGAATTACTATTATATACTCGTCTCAGAATCCGTCTCATATCTACCACAATTTATAAATCACTAAATTATGACGCGTAGAGTTTAACTAAGAAGACGAAGAATCTTCGTTTTTGCGCGTCTATACCTGCAG
>NW_017267371.1:0-217 GCF_001594065.2 Cyphomyrmex costatus | reverse complement strand
TATTAATCATAGCCGCAAGGTAATTAAAAACAACGAAACTTATAACAATAATAACGATGACATAAATGACAATGAAGACAATATTAGTAACAGTGATACCGATGACGATAACAACAATGACGATGACGATAACGACGATGAAATCGATATCGACAAAAATTTCAATAAATTCGATCCGGATAAAACTAAAGATCTTAACGATCCACAAATCGTAACA
>NW_017267370.1:0-217 GCF_001594065.2 Cyphomyrmex costatus | reverse complement strand
AAAAAATATTTAATTAAATATTCTCTGATAATAATAATGCAAAATCATGTAAATTTTACGCTAGAGACATGAAAAATGACTCTAAGAATCGCTAAAAAAAATTTTTTTGCAATGGATATACATATCTTGTTAGAAGCGAGGAAGGCAATTACTTTTTTTTTTTATAATTCAGTAAACTAACATTTGTAAACACACACACACACACACACACACATAA
>NW_017267369.1:0-217 GCF_001594065.2 Cyphomyrmex costatus | reverse complement strand
GTGATAACAGTGCAAAAATCTATTTTTTTTTCAAAAATTGTATCTTTACATATATGATAAAAAAGATACAGATAAAAATAAGTCACTTCAGCTCTGCAATATTAACTATACAAAAATAGCGGCCGACTAAAATTTTCACCTGGTTTCAAATGACACACTCATGTAGAAATTGAAGCTTTTTTATTTTAATGTTTAAAAGGCGGAGAAGCTTATTTTT
>NW_017267368.1:0-217 GCF_001594065.2 Cyphomyrmex costatus | reverse complement strand
ATATTTTTACTTTATGTTAATGAAACAATTATAAAAACGTACAATATTGGGAATTATGTTGATGGAGCAAAGATGATTAAAAAATTGCTTTACTAAAAATTATTTTTTATTTGTAACTTTATACATTTTTTTTTATTGCGACGCGAATTAATATAAAGGCTCTAACAGGTTAAGAAGGGGTCAATCGGCCCCCAAACGGATTATGACCAGCATGTCA
>NW_017267366.1:0-217 GCF_001594065.2 Cyphomyrmex costatus | reverse complement strand
GATCAGCGGTCTTCTATCGCTCTCCCCAGAGGTGGAGGCGGCTGCCAATGTTCTGGCCGTGCTTAGACGGTCCCTTATTACGCCTCTCTCCGAGTCGTCTGCAATTAAAGTGCGGCAATCACCAAATTCTAACAAAATTAGTAAAGTTTAAAAGGTGATACGACCTGCGTGTACCGCCCTCCCTGAGGACACAATCGGGATCCCCTTCGATGGCTTC
>NW_017267365.1:0-217 GCF_001594065.2 Cyphomyrmex costatus | reverse complement strand
TCATACACGACAGGGAGTCTCCCGAGGGATCAGGACAGTCCCGACACGGGGGAGGGGGGGGAGGGAGATAATTACGTCCCTACTTCGATGTACCACGCGGCACACTTGATTGATCTTTGATCTCCCTTTCGCTGTATTTTTTTTCTCTCTCAATTTTTTTTTTTAACAGTTGCCAACTACTGTCACTTATCTCAGTCTCACCGAAATGTCTATCGCG
>NW_017267364.1:0-217 GCF_001594065.2 Cyphomyrmex costatus | reverse complement strand
TCGGACGAGCCGTTATGCAAATAAATTTACTTTGCCTCGTGCTGAAAAGCCAGTAGGAATAAATACCGTCGAGAAATTTTGCACCTATTGCAAAAAGGCGGGACATAATCGAAACGAATGTTGGATACTTAACGGACGACCCGATAGAGATACACGACAACGCGCGAGACGCGAAGCGGATAATAAAACAAAGCGAGTAAACACCGCAGTAAAAGCG
>NW_017267363.1:0-217 GCF_001594065.2 Cyphomyrmex costatus | reverse complement strand
TTATGAAATATGTACACGAACATTAAATTGTAATTCCAGTATTTTCACGCATTTGTAGTACATATAGATAATTGATTAGATAACAGATAATATACTAATGACATATAATATTAATAATTTTGTACCATATTCGCGTTAACAGGTATCTCTGCCATAGATGTATCTATGAATATATCTTTAATATTCAAAATTATAATTTTCTTGTTATAAATGTATG
>NW_017267362.1:0-217 GCF_001594065.2 Cyphomyrmex costatus | reverse complement strand
AAAATGTATGTAACTTTCGGCCGATTTTCGAATCACCTCCGTCTTCCGCTGTCCCCCTCACCTTACCTTACAAAAAAAAGGATTAGAAAAAATAGAAAATTATAGAAAGGAAAGAAAGGATAAAAAGAACGGGAAAGAGGAAAGAGAAAGAAGCATGACAAACATATACATACGAAGAATTTAATGTCACTTATGATAATAAGAAAAAAGCCAAACA
>NW_017267361.1:0-217 GCF_001594065.2 Cyphomyrmex costatus | reverse complement strand
GGTTCCCCTCGCCCCTCACCCCCCTCAGAGGACCTGGATTAGAATCCCCTTATATACTCTACTCGAGTTACTCGGGGGTTTTTGGGGTCGCAGATTACAAATCTGATGTCAGTTTTCACTCATATATGAGTGTTTTCCACTTATATTCAATCGGTTTGAATCCCAAAATCTATTTTCATTTTCGTGTTCAGCAACCCTGCGAATCCCCGAGTAACTT
>NW_017267360.1:0-217 GCF_001594065.2 Cyphomyrmex costatus | reverse complement strand
CCCGCAATTCATACTATAAAAATAAATATTAAAACTTAGGTGTCTACGCTCATTGGCAGGTTTACCTACCCGCTAGGACGTGACAACAGCAGACGGATATGCTCACATATGAATCACGAACAATATGACTAATCGCCCCCCTACTATTACATTACGAGCGATGATCTCATTGACAATCGCGCTAGTTTCATGATTGATACAGGTTCTGACTTGAATC
>NW_017267359.1:0-217 GCF_001594065.2 Cyphomyrmex costatus | reverse complement strand
GTAATGATGTACTATTATAGTGTTGTTTTGATCCCAAAGGTGTCGTCGATCTCCAAAAATGTGGCTAGAATGTTGGTCTGAACACCAATTACAATCTCCACGAGTGGCCGGACTTGTCTCTGCTAGGACTATCGTGCAAATGTAACAATCGATTTCGTCAACCGGTTCGCCTAACATGTAGTAGTGCTTAATTATGCGCGTCCAGAATCTTTGGCCG
>NW_017267358.1:0-217 GCF_001594065.2 Cyphomyrmex costatus | reverse complement strand
GAGCAGACGTGGTTAGGTTATTTGACTGTGTGAATCGATGGTGTTTGATTTTTTAATTGGAAGGATTTTTTCGGTATACGTATAATTTGACAATTAACGCACGACGGATTTTGTATAATTTATTTTATTTATATACATATAGATTTTACGGTGGTTATTATTCGATGAGAATATTCTCTGGTATTCTGTTTTGTTGTGATTATGATTGAAATTTGAA
>NW_017267357.1:0-217 GCF_001594065.2 Cyphomyrmex costatus | reverse complement strand
ATTGGATTTAGTTTTCGAGTTATTTGGCTGCCTAAGTTAAAATGGGTCACCCTGTATATGTATTTTACGTAAAATATGTATAAAACGTAATATACACGTTTCTAACTTAAAATCAACAAAAAACATGATATACTGTGACCTGTGAACTTATGAAGCCTAGTGACCCTCTAATAAGAGTCTGGCCACCTTCTCCCCGGTTTGTGATTGGTCCGACATT
>NW_017267356.1:0-217 GCF_001594065.2 Cyphomyrmex costatus | reverse complement strand
CTTTGATTATAAATTAATATCAATATATATAATTATTAAATGCATTTTCACTGACAGTCCATACGCTCACTCTTTAAAAACTTACAGTTTACAATTTAATTTGGCTAAAGATGGAATAATAGCGTTGCAGACAAAAATTTAATTTTAACATTAGAAAAATTGTAAACGTAATTACATTGTAAAGTATGTCATTTAACTTAATTATATTAACTTTTGA
>NW_017267355.1:0-217 GCF_001594065.2 Cyphomyrmex costatus | reverse complement strand
CTGACTTAAAAAGTTAAACTGTATCGGTCGTCAACAACAACAAACATAAATATGTCAAAATAATAAAAGTATCCAACGTTTAAAATTCTTATATCATAACAAACATTATTAAATATTACTTATATTTTTTACATTACACATACACATATTCACGTATATAACAAATAAATTCTGATCGTACATTTGTTAGTCTTCAACATACCTAATTTAACATTTT
>NW_017267354.1:0-217 GCF_001594065.2 Cyphomyrmex costatus | reverse complement strand
ATAATGAAATGGTAAAAAACCTTAGCATACATAATGAGGTATTAAAGTCAGACGTAAAGTTGGTAACTGTTGGTGTATGTTTTACTTTGATAAACCTGGCACCTTCAATAATATATGAGTCATTTTTCATGGTAATATGAATAAGTATTTTTTATATGCTTATTCATTTCCATTTCATTATCCTTTAATAATAATATAAAAAACTATTATAGTTTGA
>NW_017267353.1:0-217 GCF_001594065.2 Cyphomyrmex costatus | reverse complement strand
TTTAGAATAAAGACGACGAAAAGTGTTGGCTGCTCTACTGTGGCTTTAACTTCATTCCCTTCCTCTTTTTTTTCGTTGTTTCTCCTTCTTCGGGAATTAGTAAAAGGAGATAACAGAGAAAGAATTAAGATTCGTACACACCGACTGAAGAGGACACACTCACGCGAGTTAATGTATGCACCACGGAAAACTTTTTTTTAAATCGTCGATTTAGTCC
>NW_017267351.1:0-217 GCF_001594065.2 Cyphomyrmex costatus | reverse complement strand
GATCCCGAGACTGGAGAAGGTGCTCAACGCTACCGAGCATTCCAGTACCGGCTTCGCTCCGACGGAGTTGCACGCGGAGGGAGGAACGGAGTTGGGATTACACCCGGCGTTGATCCCACGATCGCAAGACTCATTGGACAAGGCAGCGAAGGTCACCCAAGCGAAAGAGACGCTGGCCAAACAGGCGGACAAACGGAAGAAACAGTTCAACAAGAAG
>NW_017267350.1:0-217 GCF_001594065.2 Cyphomyrmex costatus | reverse complement strand
CGTGAACGTAATTTTCTCGATCACCGGAAAATTGCGAAAATGATTTAAAATTACACAATGGCTTGTAGACGACCATAAAAATTTACTATTATATTTCACCCAAGGTACTTATGAATTCCTAAAATAATTCATCAAAAATTATTTGATACTCATATATTTAAAAGAGCACTACTGTAGGAATATGCGAACATTAGAAAAATCATGAGATTATATTTGA
>NW_017267349.1:0-217 GCF_001594065.2 Cyphomyrmex costatus | reverse complement strand
GAAGAGGTCTGGCTGGCCGATGAGCTAGACGGAGGCGCTGTAGCATCCGAGCTAGAGCAGGCGCGTGAATCGGGCGATGCAACGGCAATTCAGCTTGCTGAGGTCAAGACCCAGCTAGTTGGCTAGATCAGAAGGGAGTACCGCCATGCCTCTGTGGTTATGGATTGTCGACTTCCTTGCTGTGCTCGTCTTGCTAGCGTTCGCGCTGATCCTGTGG
>NW_017267348.1:0-217 GCF_001594065.2 Cyphomyrmex costatus | reverse complement strand
CCCTACACGGCAACTCTAATTCAAGTGAGATCACTCACTTTTCGCACTTTCATCTCACGCGAGGTTGTTCGCGCGATTCTATAACGTTAAGGTGAAAATACGAAATCACCAGAGTTGCCGTGTATGGGAAAACGAGATGATTCACATTTTCACTATAATGTGTTCTCGAAGACGTTCGACCGAAGACTGTGATTTTATCTTTAAGTACTGTAATATT
>NW_017267347.1:0-217 GCF_001594065.2 Cyphomyrmex costatus | reverse complement strand
GATGTGGGTGTCTTGGTGTTCGTGTCGAGGGAATGAGTGTCTTGTAGTTTATCTTCTGGGAAGTAGGTGTGTAGGTTTCGACCGTCGAGGAAAGAGGTGTGTGGGTATACGCCGTCGAGGAATTAAATACTTAGGAGTTGATTTTTTATGTGCACTGTCGAGGAAATGGTTTGGAGGTGTTTGTCATCGAGGAAATGGGTGTCTAAATGTTTGTCGT
>NW_017267346.1:0-217 GCF_001594065.2 Cyphomyrmex costatus | reverse complement strand
TTAATACACATAACTGTCAAAACACAAAACCTCCACAAAGACAGCCGTTCACGAACAGGAGCCCTATTCTTGAAAAATATCGCATACGAGTATCTAGAGAAATACTATAGAATACGTACATACATACACTGTAACATTTCCCTAGTTTATCGTATGCGATACTTTTCAAGAATAGGGGCTTAGTTCTAGAATGACACGGATTATCATGTATTACACT
>NW_017267345.1:0-217 GCF_001594065.2 Cyphomyrmex costatus | reverse complement strand
AAATTTTTTTCCATACAGGTAAGGTCGAAAGTGTTTTACTGCGTAAACTATTGCTAATAACTCTTTCTCGATTGTTGAATAATTTTTTTCAGCGTCATTTAATACACGAGAAACGTAACTTATGGGACGATCTTTTCCTATTAATCCCTGACTAAAGATAGCGCCTATGGCTGTACCTGACGCGTCCGTTGTTACGATGAATGGCCTGGAGAAATCG
>NW_017267344.1:0-217 GCF_001594065.2 Cyphomyrmex costatus | reverse complement strand
CGTTAATACAGAAAAATTATACGCGCGAAAATAATGTATTACATGTTTCGGCCTCTTGATTAGGTCATCATCAGATAATAAAAAACGTAATGATTATATATTATTATTTTTGCGGACATAATTAAATTATTAAACAATAGAATTACGTGATTCATGCAACGACCAGAAGATTGCTTCTTTTTCTCCATGATGATTCAGGAATTGCTCGCAAACGATT
>NW_017267343.1:0-217 GCF_001594065.2 Cyphomyrmex costatus | reverse complement strand
GCTCAATTAGTTATTTCGGTAACGCGCCGTGCACGTGCAGTTGTAAACGGCCGCGTCACAGATATTCACACATACATTCGCACAGACATTCGCTCAAACATTCGCACAGCATTCACTCAGCATTCGGTCCGCTAGTTACATACTGGATATATACATTCGTTTATACTCTCGGTCAATCAAGTGACATATGTGAACTTAAATATATATATGTGAATAA
>NW_017267342.1:0-217 GCF_001594065.2 Cyphomyrmex costatus | reverse complement strand
AGACATGTACGTTCTTGTTCGGACAGAATTTACCCCTATCTGATTTACGATATTGTCCGAGATAGACGGTTCTCAGTTTAAAAGCTATGTTTTTTGTTTATTCGTCATAAAATCATAGGATCCACTGGACGTAACACTTAATGTATGCGTCGATCAATGATAGTTAATCCTCTTCAACTTCGACTATGATTCGTTGAAATAAAAATATTCTCGAATT
>NW_017267341.1:0-217 GCF_001594065.2 Cyphomyrmex costatus | reverse complement strand
GCAAAGGCGTGTTGCACCGTCCGAGATCGAGGTATTCAATGACCTATCGCAGAATCGAACATACAAAGAAGACTCGAATGCAGTGGAAAATCTGGGATCTTGATTGTGCTGTCTGGCAAGGCTGCCTTGTTCTACGTCATCGTAGCAATATATTGTAACTGATTTCAGAAATATTGGAATAAAAACCATCATTCATTATTCATATAGATAACATTTT
>NW_017267340.1:0-217 GCF_001594065.2 Cyphomyrmex costatus | reverse complement strand
TTTGTAATCAGAGTTTAAAGATTTACCATTCAATATTTTCACCAACTCAAAACTATTTTTGATTGAACCGTATTTATTGTGAATTATGCTTTTTTCAATAATATTAAAAAAAAAAATTTTTTTAATAATTTTTATTTACACGAGCATAAACATATGTGATAAGCTACCCTTCTTTAGATACATCAAATTATATTTTGGTTTAAATGTTTGTCTTTTA
>NW_017267339.1:0-217 GCF_001594065.2 Cyphomyrmex costatus | reverse complement strand
CGATACATCGGCACCCGGTCCAAGAGCCGGTCGGTGACGTCGCGGATCGACCTCCACGCGGCGTTGACGCTCGCCCCACTCATATAGCCCGACTCATATAAATAGCTCTCCCGGAAGGTTCGGCGACCACAGCACCTGGCCGTCGGCGTGCACCCGGACGAAACTGTGCTCGGGCCAGCGGTCTAGCAGCACGTCGGGAACAGCGAAAAAGTGGGCC
>NW_017267338.1:0-217 GCF_001594065.2 Cyphomyrmex costatus | reverse complement strand
TTTTCTATTTCACACCGACATCCAGTGCATTGACTCGACTAGGCATTATTATTTCTTCTTTGAAAATATATTGTAACGGTGAAAATCACTGAAATGTAGTTAACGATAAAGAAATATAGAATTACTAATGATAACTAATAGTATTAAACGATAATAAAGAATGTAAATTAATGAAATTATTTTATATGCGACGCCGGGTGTATTACGGTACGTTAAG
>NW_017267337.1:0-217 GCF_001594065.2 Cyphomyrmex costatus | reverse complement strand
GCGAAATGTTTCAATAAATCCAGTGATGGATATATGTTATTCAGATTTCCTCAAGGAAGATCAGTATCGGAAAGTATGGATAGATGGTGTTTTTGGCGAGAATGCAAGATCCATAGATAATCTGAGATTGTGCAAAGTGAGTGTTCATTGTAAAAATACTATGCAGGATCCGAATAAAAATAGTTTAAAAAGTGCTTCTCCATTTAATGCTTTCTTC
>NW_017267336.1:0-217 GCF_001594065.2 Cyphomyrmex costatus | reverse complement strand
AATAATAAAATGTATTACGTTAAAATAGACAATTTGGCATAAGTAAAATTAATACTGATCTTTGATTTATTTTTCAAATAATATATATTTTCAGGATTTGTTTTTTCTTTTCTTTTGTATACTCTTGCAGCATCCTTTCGTACGGTGGATCATAAAATCGACATTAAATTGACATTGATTCGATGTCGACTCCATTGTCATTTCTCACATGTGTGTG
>NW_017267335.1:0-217 GCF_001594065.2 Cyphomyrmex costatus | reverse complement strand
AAATATATTCTTTCGTTGTTTTTGCATCTGATGAAAATTGTACTTATTATATTTTTAATCATATACATACCATCGTGTATTTTGCAAGAAATGCATATTTATTGTATGTCGCCAATTTGTAGAGATATTCGCTGAGGAACCTGAAGCGATCGTTGGTGGTCAAAACGCCATACCAGGCGAATTCCCGCACCAAGTTTCACTGAGATTTAACGACAAT
>NW_017267334.1:0-217 GCF_001594065.2 Cyphomyrmex costatus | reverse complement strand
TCACCCCGGCAGTCCTCCTCACACGTTTCGGTTGCGGTCGTTTCGGTTGCTGTGTGCGGTTCTGCAGGCGCTGGTGCTCACCGGCGGACTCTGCGGTCCTGACTCTTCCCTGCCAGAACGTGGTGGTGAGTGTGCACTCCGGTTACGGCAAGTCGTCAGCTGCAGCGAATCGTCGGTGGCAGGGTCGGTAACGGCACCGGCGGTTGAGTCGATAGTG
>NW_017267333.1:0-217 GCF_001594065.2 Cyphomyrmex costatus | reverse complement strand
TAGGGAAATATTTCCTTAATATGTACGTGTCCGCATATACAGAAATATTTATGCGAACCTTGAATAAATGTTTCATTGCAATATTCAGGAAATCATCTGTAATGATGCGCACTGATCGATCGAATTTGAATTCTATTAACTTGAAACAAATATGAGTCAGTGCTTTTTCTTTTTTATAAAATAATTAAAAGCTGATGTATAATTCGTGATCAGCGAT
>NW_017267332.1:0-217 GCF_001594065.2 Cyphomyrmex costatus | reverse complement strand
GGTCGAAACGTATGGTATTTTTTTATTAATATTCAACCGAATCAATCTAACATTTTCACTATAAATTCATATATTATCATATATTAAAGAAAGATCATAAAATTCCACTAAAAAAATGGCGGTAGCTTTGAATAAAATTGTTCCGAACGATTTCACTTCTTCCATTAACGTTTTTATATATGTATATTACACATGTGCAATACCATTAGCAAAAAAA
>NW_017267331.1:0-217 GCF_001594065.2 Cyphomyrmex costatus | reverse complement strand
ATGATTAAAATGTGTCACTTATACTTTATTTTCCCTTTACAACGTCCTTCATCATCTACAACAAAATATACAAACAACCCAGATAGCCAAACCTGCCAAAAGAACGCATTGCTAATTTATGCTACATTATTATAATGGCAAAAATCGAGCAACGATTTTTATCCTTTAAGTAGATAAGTAAAATGCTCACACACCTCAAACAAATTTCAAACATAAA
>NW_017267330.1:0-217 GCF_001594065.2 Cyphomyrmex costatus | reverse complement strand
AATGAGCCATTTTTCTTTGAGGTAGATCTATATTAATTTTTGTATAGTAAAAGCTTTTATGGTTATTCACAGATTTGAAAATGCTTTTACAGTATTAAAATATGTGCATTTAATACGTGCCTGTGAAGTAGAATCTTTTATAAAAATGATAATAAATTTCAAAATTAATTTCTTTACCATTTTTTAGTCCAATATGGCGCTCCAGAGATGTCACGTT
>NW_017267329.1:0-217 GCF_001594065.2 Cyphomyrmex costatus | reverse complement strand
GGATATGCGATATCCCATAGCTTTCCTGATGATTCGGTACTGAAGTCGTTGTAGCTTAACGAAATCCGCAGAAGAGGGATTTCAAACGAAAAATTGACATCCGTATTCGACTGCGCTGCGAAAGGTGGATCTATAAAAAAGGAGAAGGAGACAAGGATGGGAGCCCCAGATAATGCCGGACAAAGAGCTGATTACATTGGATATCTTTCTGCCCTTT
>NW_017267328.1:0-217 GCF_001594065.2 Cyphomyrmex costatus | reverse complement strand
GATATTTATAAAAAAAAGATGAAAATATCGAGCGTTGCGATCTGTTCGGTCGGTAAAGTCGAAAAGGAGTTTCGATAATAATAAAGAATGGCTATTCAGGTTAGGAAATACAGGTTAGGAAATCACATCGATGGCACAGACGGACACGTAAGTGAGGTTAAAATATTATATTAAAAAGAATCTGAATCTTAATTTATATTATATACATATATATATA
>NW_017267327.1:0-217 GCF_001594065.2 Cyphomyrmex costatus | reverse complement strand
GCCCAAGCTCACTTGAGCTTTACGCGAGACATCACGCAGCGTCATCGCTTGACTCACGCGGCGGGCGCGCAAAGCCGCGCCTATAAACTCGCGCATTGTGGTCATGAATCGGCACCTCCGCCCGGCTTCTCGTCCGAGATAACACTTAAGTCTGAGACTTTCTTCCCCGTCTTCGCCACCACCTTATCGGCCAGCCACGACAGCAGTGCATCGACCG
>NW_017267326.1:0-217 GCF_001594065.2 Cyphomyrmex costatus | reverse complement strand
GTTGAATGACTGGCATTACATTCTTTTGCAAATTTCCGCATTAATACACAGGCTCTAAGATATCGGAATCTTTGTTTGTTCAAACCGGGTAGTCCAAAAACATAAGGATTCTTTTTTGATACGTTAGCATCTTTCCGGAATTTCAAAATTAAGGTAACACATTCAAAGAGATCATTTGGCAGTAATACGGGTACGGTACGTCCTAATTTTCCTCTTA
>NW_017267325.1:0-217 GCF_001594065.2 Cyphomyrmex costatus | reverse complement strand
GTTGTTTTGGAAAAAAAAAGTGAAGATAGTTTAAATTCAGGAAATAAAAGAGAGAAAAATTATCAAAATTTTAACGAAAGGGAAGGTAGACAAGACGAAATTGATAAAAAAGGGGAGAATGATGAAGAGGAAACAGATAAAGATAATAAAAAACAGAAAATTCTTTAAAAATTAAAATGGTGGAAGAGCTGGGAATAAGAGAAAATGTTGGAAGTGT
>NW_017267324.1:0-217 GCF_001594065.2 Cyphomyrmex costatus | reverse complement strand
GATTTAAATCGCTTATTAGTAAATTTTAAAGTAAAGAATAATCGTACTCTAGCATAAAGTTTTCATATAATCTTGTGGAAAATACTGGCAAGGATGAACATAGTTAACTTGTTTAAAAAGTCAAACAATCTTATTAATAATACATTTTTGTAATATATAGTCATCTAGATGTTTAATAAATAAGTCTTCCAAATTTTTCACATACGCGACAAAGTTA
>NW_017267323.1:0-217 GCF_001594065.2 Cyphomyrmex costatus | reverse complement strand
ATTCAGAGCAGCCCCTGAAAACATATAAAGACTGCATCGAAAATATTGTTTGCTCTGAGCCTGCAGCAGGCTGTTTTTTGGACGAGTGCAAGTTGTGCCCTGGCGTGGAGCTGCTTACTACCCGACTTATGGAGTTGTTCGACAAGGCTGACATAAGTGGAGTTTAAGCTGTGGCAGACAGTGGATAGATCAACTCTGCGAACGCAGAAAATGGCAA
>NW_017267322.1:0-217 GCF_001594065.2 Cyphomyrmex costatus | reverse complement strand
ACATGATAAAAATAGAATGTTATATACAATATTTTATCAAAAATACGTTAGCAAATTATAATATAATCAATAAAAAATTTAATTTCTTAAATATTACTTTAAAAAATATATTAGTTTTCTGAAAAGTGTTAAATGCTGTTTTTAAAAATAAAACTTTTAATCTTCTATTTAAAGCGAGATCGAGGAATGCTAATATACGTCAAGCTATGCAATGTCA
>NW_017267321.1:0-217 GCF_001594065.2 Cyphomyrmex costatus | reverse complement strand
ACCGTCTACAAAAAGTGTCACACCCCACACACCCCAGTGGACCACTTTGCGCCAAGTGGCTCGGTCGCGTGGCTGGCGTTGTCCTCCAGGATGGAGCCATGCGCTCGATCCTGCTGCCTTCCTCCTCGGACCAGTCCTCGGGACCTCGTCGCCGCTAGATGATTGATTCTAAGGTTTCAGTGGTTGTACGCGGTGAGTGACCGTGGCACGGGCTGCC
>NW_017267320.1:0-217 GCF_001594065.2 Cyphomyrmex costatus | reverse complement strand
CATTCGCCCGGCGTCCCACGGTAAAAACCACGGCTCAAAAAACCGTGAGCGAGGCGGTCTTCTTTACACAAAAAGCGATTTCTCCGTAAGGGTTGTCTCTTTTGCCTCCCCCAAGGAAAGTTTTTTTGCCATCGAAAGTCGTCTGCCCTGGGATGTTAGCGCTATCTGAAACTTAACAAAATAATTACGCGAAGCTTTTGTTACAAACCCAGGACCA
>NW_017267319.1:0-217 GCF_001594065.2 Cyphomyrmex costatus | reverse complement strand
TTGTATTCAAAGGTCAAGTAATAATAGAAAAAAATATTTTAAAATTTTTACCTTATAACGATAAAAACTGATAAATATCGTTGAAAGGGTCATCAATTCACGTAAATTGATTATGATAATGACTAATTTTGAAGCAAACTGCCAGAAATAGATAGTTTTTGTAATATGATAGTACATATAAGAGCCCCATAAAGCCAAAGCATATACACAAGAGAAA
>NW_017267318.1:0-217 GCF_001594065.2 Cyphomyrmex costatus | reverse complement strand
TATCACTATACTTATTGCTCGATATTTAAAAAACAGTAAGCTAACAAAATACATAAATTATTTTGTAAATTAGATAGATTATTTTGTAAATTAAGACAGAGATAAACTTTTCATAAATATTTCTAGAATGTTTATGGAAATATTAAAAATAGACATATATATTATATGAAAAGGTATCTTATTAAAATATAGAAATGTTATCCATTTTTTCATTTCT
>NW_017267317.1:0-217 GCF_001594065.2 Cyphomyrmex costatus | reverse complement strand
TTTCCATAATTTATGAAATTATTTTTTGTATTACTTTTTTTCAAAAAACAAATATTGTAATTGTTTCAATTTTTAGATTTTTTAATATACCTAATGTTACGTAAGAAATTTAAGAAATTGATCGCTATTGCTTTAATAGCTAAAGCAGTAGAAAGAAAAGGAAAGGAAGAATCAATGAGAAATCATCAACGAAAACACCAACGTAGATCAATTTGGA
>NW_017267316.1:0-217 GCF_001594065.2 Cyphomyrmex costatus | reverse complement strand
CTGTATACAGGCAAAATGGTCCAGATATGTTATTTTTATATGGTAAAAAGCCTAATGCGACTGGAAACATCAGTTTGCATAGGTATAAAATCAGTTATATGAACGATCAATATTTACTGTGATTTGTTTACGTATTGATGCTCTCTAAATTTTTTCAAGTGAAAAATTTCACTCTTCTAAGTGCAAAAAATTTAGGATTAATTTATTTATTCCGACA
>NW_017267315.1:0-217 GCF_001594065.2 Cyphomyrmex costatus | reverse complement strand
TGAAAAATATATTTTTTTTAAATTTAGATGTGTTAGAATAAAAATTATGCATTGCCTAAAATTGTTTCCAGCTTTTTTTCATAGATTAATGTGTACTTAAAACATATAAGAAGATTATAATAAATTTTTAAGAATTAACTTCTAAAATATTCATTTTTGTATAATTCAATTTGTACATATAATCTTCGAGATTTTTCAGTTTCGGTATTAGTAATAC
>NW_017267314.1:0-217 GCF_001594065.2 Cyphomyrmex costatus | reverse complement strand
CACACTAATAGTCAAATTGAGGATACGCGATAGCGTCCACCCACTATCACGTTCCTGGAATTCATCCAGCGATGCCAGGATTGGCTCGACGACGCGCGACGCGTAACACTCTTGCAGATCTGACGAACGAAAAAGTTCATAGTTTCTCGTACTTACACTTTTATTGGCACGTTTATCACCTGATACGAACTCACCGTTAAACACTGTATTTATTTTT
>NW_017267313.1:0-217 GCF_001594065.2 Cyphomyrmex costatus | reverse complement strand
ATTATGGACATTGAATCTCATTATAATAAAAGATTGATTTCTGAGATGTTATTCATCAAAGAATAGAAAAATGGAATTAACGCACAAAAAGATACTGAAAAATTAGACAAAACAAATGATCATTTATTTAGGTCATTACCCTCAGAATAATATATTTCTTTAAAAACCTACGTGTTATTATTCTTATTATTCTTATTATTTATTTAATTCTAATGAC
>NW_017267312.1:0-217 GCF_001594065.2 Cyphomyrmex costatus | reverse complement strand
TGGCAGACGATCTAGAGATCGACTACTGGGCCGCGAACACCCTCGAAGTCTCTGCCGGCGAACTGACGGGGCGACTCGTTGGTCCGGTCGTCGATAGGGCCGGCAAGGCCGCGGCTCTTCGCGAGTTTGCGGCTCAAGCAGGTATCGGCATCAAGAACACGGTCGCCATCGGCGACGGCGCCAATGACCTGGACATGCTGGCGGCAGCTGGTCTTGG
>NW_017267311.1:0-217 GCF_001594065.2 Cyphomyrmex costatus | reverse complement strand
TAAGTATCCGTTAACTCGTTGTTTAAATACGAGCGGCAAAAAGAGAACAGTATGGGCCATGATACATAAAAAAAAACTTAAACAGCAAATTCAACATGTTGATTTCCTTATTACTTACGTCTTACTGCTTAAATTTGTTGTACACCGTATGGCCCTAAACATCGACAAAGAAATCTGTCTATATGCAATTAAATCTCTGTTACACTACAATTAAAAT
>NW_017267310.1:0-217 GCF_001594065.2 Cyphomyrmex costatus | reverse complement strand
TTTAGAGTACGTGTCAGGAATATCTAACACGTATTTTTTTTTTTAAGAAAGCTTACATTATAATTAGCGCTGTGGCTGTATGCTCTTCGTTTTGATTTCAGCTCACATTTTGTTTCTCCAAACTATACAAATAAAATTTGTTCGAAGAAAAGATAAAAAATTTAATCAAATTAAAGGATTTCTTTTTTTTCATAAAATAATATCTTAATTCAGTAAA
>NW_017267309.1:0-217 GCF_001594065.2 Cyphomyrmex costatus | reverse complement strand
CGCGACGTGTCTCGGTTCTCCGATGAACGGTCGGGCGGCGCGAGCGTCGCGTACGTCGTCTCGAAGTCGAAGCCTCCGGCGGTTGGGTAGGTGCATGCGGTATGGAGGTTATCGGCGTTCGATCGAAGAAACGCGTGCGCGGAGTCACGAAGAAGAGTAGTAATGCTAGGTATATACCAAACCGTTTAGAAATGACCACGGCTGGTATAGCCAATGG
>NW_017267308.1:0-217 GCF_001594065.2 Cyphomyrmex costatus | reverse complement strand
CGCATTAACAACCGCGTAGATTTTAAATTTACTCTCACTTGCCTGTTTTGGAATATATTTGATTGTTTGTTTATCGAGAGTCCAATAGAGACGTTAATATTTTTAAACATATATGATGCACATTTACTTCTTAACACTATATTTTGCAATTAAGTATACCCACAAAATATATTATTATTAATTAATTGTACAGCAATATTGTATGTATAGCATATAT
>NW_017267307.1:0-217 GCF_001594065.2 Cyphomyrmex costatus | reverse complement strand
AGTATACTTACAATATATCTTCGTCTAATTCCGCCATTCTTCTTCTTCTAAATTTGGGTGGCCAGTCGGAACAAACAAGACAAAATTCAGTATACAAGGCACCGGCAGCCTCGAAACCGGGCAAAAATGTATGAGTGATGCAATAACGAATAAGAATGGCGCGCCCCCCCAAACACTGGACGCCTGTGGCTACGACGCCCGTAACACGTTCTCCGCA
>NW_017267306.1:0-217 GCF_001594065.2 Cyphomyrmex costatus | reverse complement strand
GTGGGGCAGGGCGGGGCGGGGCGGAGCGGGTAGGTCAAGAGACAGGGTGCGGTTCTGATAATTTAACGATAACGTTGCTTTCGCGTTTGCTCGGAGCAGTCTTCATTTTTTTTTTCTTTACTACTCCTTTCTTTCTTTTTAATATTCTCTCGACAAACGTGTGTATCGTTCACGTCTCGAATGATGGAATCGTATAATTCTTCCGAAGCGTGTATAT
>NW_017267305.1:0-217 GCF_001594065.2 Cyphomyrmex costatus | reverse complement strand
TATTAATTCTTTATATAACTTATTTTTTGTTGCTCTTCTAACATTTATCGTTGTATTGCCATTTTTTCTTCACATATGCCAAAGTCATGATAAAATCGCAGATACCAAATACATTCTTTTACATTTTTAATAATAATATCTTTGTATATAAATGTATAGTAGTATCTCTATAAGTAGTATAGTCAAACACAGCCTTGGCCAAAAATATTAGACATTT
>NW_017267304.1:0-217 GCF_001594065.2 Cyphomyrmex costatus | reverse complement strand
CTATTGTAAAAATTATAAACGAAAAACTGATCCAAAGTTATTCTTTCAACAAGTCGACTTATACATATATTAAGCAATATTAAGTATATTAAACAATATTTAGCATTTCATAATGTGTATTATAAAATATAAAGAATAACAAATTCCATTTAAGATACATGCTTTCAAAGAAATTCATTTAGAATAAAAGAAAATGTTTTAGCTACATGATGTGTAT
>NW_017267303.1:0-217 GCF_001594065.2 Cyphomyrmex costatus | reverse complement strand
GCGAAGAATATTCACAAGATCGCGAGCTTAAGAATGAGACTCAAAAATACGATAGAGTATCTAGCATAATACAATTGTTGCGACTCGATCATTTATGCACTTTTGAAAAAGAACATGTAATTAACTTAATAAAATTACACAGCGATAGATTCTACATTCCTGGAGAGTACCTCAATAAAACGAATTTACAAACGCATAAAATCGTTACCTCCGACGA
>NW_017267302.1:0-217 GCF_001594065.2 Cyphomyrmex costatus | reverse complement strand
CGATGCCAAAAGCTAAATATATGTTCCTATGGTTATGTGCGTGTAGCAGATATGATATATTTATGTAAATGACAATTTTATAATTTTAACTTTTTATCATACACAGTTTTTTATCATAATATAACTATTAAATAAATACAAAATATTATTTTCTTTACTTAATCAATGTGCACTACATTAATACAATAGGGTGGTCCGAAACAAATTTTTAATATTT
>NW_017267300.1:0-216 GCF_001594065.2 Cyphomyrmex costatus | reverse complement strand
AAAATTTATTATATTAATTTGCAATTTATATGTGCCATCCGTGACGGACCCACAACCAATTTTTTTATTTAATCTATTGTTGTGAATGCTGTTAAAATTGGTTTTTACATATCCTTCTAATGCTATAAATAACATATAATTATGCATATATTAAAAAGCATTTTAATAAGATTATAGTATAGTGGAATTTTATAATATTATATATATATATATATA
>NW_017267299.1:0-216 GCF_001594065.2 Cyphomyrmex costatus | reverse complement strand
AGTACCTGTTTCATACGATGGGGACCACAGCCTATAATTCGATTTATACATCGAACCGCGGCTGGTAATTAAAAGCATTGTCAGAGCGGGATACGCGGACAAAGGGACTAGATATACCGAGGAAAAAGATGTTCTTGTTTAAGTTTAATCGGCAATGATTAGTCGCTAGTAAAATTTTAACAAAACGCAACTAAAAAGAGGAATGCATTAATTGTG
>NW_017267298.1:0-216 GCF_001594065.2 Cyphomyrmex costatus | reverse complement strand
TAATTATTATGTCGCGACATAATATTAATTCATTGATAAAGATTTTAATTTTTCATAACTTTCTTATGACATGTGAGAACATTGTTCTACTACATGATAGCGGCGATGTCAGTGGCGTACCGGCGATTGCTTACGCACACTACTAGACGCGCAATTCGCGAACGTACATCCGTTTAAAACACGGCGTCAATTGGATTATCTTTACTCGATAATAAA
>NW_017267297.1:0-216 GCF_001594065.2 Cyphomyrmex costatus | reverse complement strand
TATCTTCTAGTGTGAAATTAATTCTGTTATGATATGAATTAAATCTATCCAGAGTATCAGTAATTAAATCATTTGGTAAGTATAATAGTATATCATCTACATATCTATAATAAACTGGAATAACAATTTTTAAGGTTGACAAAATTTTTTGTTCTAAATCTTCAATAACAAGATTTGCTAAGATAGGTGAAAGTGGTGAGCCCATTGGTAAACCAT
>NW_017267296.1:0-216 GCF_001594065.2 Cyphomyrmex costatus | reverse complement strand
TGTTTGGATTTATATAATTTAATGAAATATAATAAGTATATTTGATAAATGTAGTATAGAATTCTTATTAAACTTCTAAATTTATACATTCAAGATTTAGGATAAATTTTAAATAAAATTATAAAACTCATATTTTGTTCTCACAAAATTCCAGAGAACTTATGACTATTATTCTAATTTTGTATGTATATATCGTAAGATAATTGTTAGTAAAAA
>NW_017267295.1:0-216 GCF_001594065.2 Cyphomyrmex costatus | reverse complement strand
TTGATAAACAAGTAGGTATACGAGTATACGATTAACTGTCCGGGAGAACACATTACTTTTCTCTTGAGTTACTATAATCAGAGTTAAGACACATGCGGTTTAACTTCTGATTGGTTGAGAGCCCTGCCGCCATTTTCTCATAGTTTGATAGTATTAGTGAATAACAGTGAATAGGTGAACATCATCTTTTGTTTGTGTGTATAAGTTATTCAGTAG
>NW_017267294.1:0-216 GCF_001594065.2 Cyphomyrmex costatus | reverse complement strand
GTAACTTGATAATTCGAATAATAATTGGATGGATTGCAATCTTGTTTATTGATTTCACAACGGACATTCTTCGTGACTTTGTTTTTTCCAATACATTGTCCATTTTGAGAATATTATTAAGAATATTTTGGATAATTTTGCCAACTAATGTAGATCATGTATTAACTTTAAGTGCTCTGACCTGTGGAACTGTTTTTGGGTTAGTATATATGTCAA
>NW_017267293.1:0-216 GCF_001594065.2 Cyphomyrmex costatus | reverse complement strand
CCTCGAAGGCGAACATGTAGACACCCACTTCCTCGACGGCGAACACCTAAACATCCATTTCCTAGACGGCGAACACCTAGACACTTACTTCCTCGAAGACGGACACGTAGACATCCACTTCCTCGAAAACGAACACCTAGACACTCACTTCCACGAAATCAAACACGTAGACACTTATACTTTCTCGACGACGTACATATCTCTATATTTCGATAT
>NW_017267292.1:0-216 GCF_001594065.2 Cyphomyrmex costatus | reverse complement strand
ATCAATAGGAACTTTGACTTTGCATTTCTTAAAGTGGAGTAATTAATACTTCCATTAATTTTTACTTTTTAATACTTCTTTCTGGCTCATTCATTTTTTGTAATTCTAATGCAATATATTCTGCAAATACAGTTTCGACGGTTCTCAAATTTGAACTTGAAGTCTCTGCTACAATACTATTCGTTAAGTTACTTATAACGTTCAAAATGTTTTCTT
>NW_017267291.1:0-216 GCF_001594065.2 Cyphomyrmex costatus | reverse complement strand
TTATCATATTTTGCATTGTCTCACCGAACCTCACACGCTTAACCCACACACATACACAAAAAACATCATAAAGTCTTCAGCATTGGATACTACGTACGTTGCGATTTTGACGAAACCATGTTGATATATGCATATTTTTGCGGAGAGAATTGTGTAGAATGGTTCGTCGACGAACTGTATAAATTGACGCATCGCGTGAAGTCTCTCTACGTTAAA
>NW_017267290.1:0-216 GCF_001594065.2 Cyphomyrmex costatus | reverse complement strand
TCTTAACTTTAACCCATTTTTTATCATTTTATTATTAATTTTTTTAAGTAGTCTTATTTTTAGCCTTTATTTAGAGTATAACGAAAATTCAATTGATTGAAAAATTTAATTTTACATATTTATATATACACATATTAAATTTACTAATTAAAATAGGATATTAATTAAACTAATAATATTTAAATTGCATTTAAAAATAATAACCTTAAATTATAT
>NW_017267289.1:0-216 GCF_001594065.2 Cyphomyrmex costatus | reverse complement strand
ATATCAAATCTTTTATACAAATGATACATGTCATTAGAATTAAATAAGTGTAAAGATAGTATATCTCTTAGATCTTTAGAGATAGAATTTAACTAGCCCAAACGGTTTTTTTTATCAAAAGCACGCACTCTTATATATTTTATGGAAAAAATTCATATTATATGACAAGATAATGAAATACAACGAAAAAGATGAGTAGTGAGGATGGGAGGAGGG
>NW_017267288.1:0-216 GCF_001594065.2 Cyphomyrmex costatus | reverse complement strand
CGAGCAGACCATAAAGATCAACAGCTAGGCTCTGACCAAGTCAGATTAAAGCGATTCGAACGGATATAAAGCAGAGAAATGAGCGTCCTGACAGAGTTATACAACTTCAGCCTTTCTGGGCGACCCAGAGATGAACCCGAGAGACAAACGATTGCTTCTACCGCTAAGGGCCGAACCGTTTGACGACAGACGGAGCGTGTCCTCTATCAGTCGAAA
>NW_017267287.1:0-216 GCF_001594065.2 Cyphomyrmex costatus | reverse complement strand
ACGTAAGCGCGAGCTTTATACACAGCTGTACACATCTATGCATACACACACACACACACACACACACACACACGCGCGCGCTCTCTCGCGCCATCTCTCTTCCCCGCACTTCGCCCACCATTCTTCCCCCGTCCCTCATCACCTACACGCTCACGGCGGTTACACCCACGCCGGAGCTCTCTACTTACGTTGCCGGTTGACTCGTGTTGTCCGGCG
>NW_017267286.1:0-216 GCF_001594065.2 Cyphomyrmex costatus | reverse complement strand
GCCAAGAAGCAATATCTCATTTGTACATCTTTTTGTCAACCATATTGTATAAAATTTCGTCGAACAGCACTATTAACCCTTTGTCGGATTAATGTACAACAAAACCTGCAATACTATAAGAATATATTAAAAATATACAATACTATAATATAGTATAGAAAACACTTTTATGCAACAATATTTTACAACTGTTTTATGATGTTAAAAGTAAAAAAT
>NW_017267285.1:0-216 GCF_001594065.2 Cyphomyrmex costatus | reverse complement strand
ACTTTGTAAAATTAGGTTATAAAATGTTGAATTGATATCACCTAAATGAATCAATTTGTTTGAACATTGTTATATCCAGAAATAGCATTTTTCCGCAAAAGTAAGATTTCGGAAGACCACAATTATCACATTACATAATTACTGAACTAACTGTAAAACGAAAACATATTTTTAGGCTACACGATGAAGAACATGCTTAAGATTCAAACAAATTTA
>NW_017267284.1:0-216 GCF_001594065.2 Cyphomyrmex costatus | reverse complement strand
CGGTTAATCTTTATATTTTAAAATCAAAAAGTCTAGACCGTATAGCGTGTGTGTGCGTGTGTGCGTGTGCGTGTACGTGTGCGTGTGCGCGTGAAACTAAAAAACAAAAAAAAAAAAACATGGGGTACCGCGAGCCCCCTCGCGATCAATTCGTGCGCGCGTTCCTCGCGGACGAGGAGGTGTTGGAGGTGGCGATGGACATCGCCATCGACATCG
>NW_017267283.1:0-216 GCF_001594065.2 Cyphomyrmex costatus | reverse complement strand
GTTCTCCTCTCGCGTATAATATCCAGTAGTCCAGTCGAGTCGATTAAAAAAACGCAGTGACACGATGTACTGTATCTTTCAATCGGTTTCTTATCGTTCTGAGCGGAATTGAACGCGATCGCGATGTGCCACGACGTGTCACGACATGCCGCGATGTGTTTGTAGTTTGCGATACGAGTACATATTTCGTATCATGTAATGACAGTTGATACGATT
>NW_017267282.1:0-216 GCF_001594065.2 Cyphomyrmex costatus | reverse complement strand
TGTAAAGACCACGGAAAAATAAAAAGAACGATTGAAAATACGGGTAAAATAATAGTAAGAAACGAATGTAAAGTAATCACACCTGACGCAACGTTACAGTCACGAAAGACGACACATGAGACGGTAATAGAGTCATTCTTACCAGAATATAATATCTCGCAAATTAAAAAACCCAAAAAATTTATACCTTTGAAATTAACCCCAAAAATTTGAATC
>NW_017267281.1:0-216 GCF_001594065.2 Cyphomyrmex costatus | reverse complement strand
CTCACATTTGAAAATAATTATAAAAAATTCTAAAAATCATCTGTTACTATATCTTTGGCTTCATCATCTTACAATTAATCACATATTTTATGAGATTACCACCAAATATCATTTAGCAACGCATACTATTTTTTTTTTCTTTCAATAACGAGTTATCATTGGCATGGCTATTTGATGAAAGCGCTCGCTATTCGTCCGATTCTGATACAAGTTGCT
>NW_017267280.1:0-216 GCF_001594065.2 Cyphomyrmex costatus | reverse complement strand
AAAAATTCTGCAAAGAGAAGAAATGTACTAGTGAAATCAAGACAAATCACTGGCCGAATTCATGAATCGGCATGTAAAACTCTTCGAGAACGCGTTTTTCCCACGATGAGAGATGACATTGTTTCGAAGGTTATAAGATATGATGAATTAGCAATTGATTTTGCTAATAAATTATGTGAAAAATATCATGACCCTCATTTTTACGATATGATTCGG
>NW_017267279.1:0-216 GCF_001594065.2 Cyphomyrmex costatus | reverse complement strand
TAATGACATTTATCATTTGTATACAAGATTTGATATCAACAGTCGGCGCTAAGTTAAATTCTAACAAAATAAAAAGTAAAACACAAGTGGTACACCATTAATCTTTAAGAACCTATATAGTACTATTATTTAAATTCTACTAAACTTGTAAGAAAAAACTTGGCGTGCCCGGGTCGTATTAAGTGTAAACAGTATTCAGTGAAAACATTATTTCAA
>NW_017267278.1:0-216 GCF_001594065.2 Cyphomyrmex costatus | reverse complement strand
GACCGGTGTGTAGAACAGTCTGAAAAAGAGATGGGAGAGAATGAGAGAAAAAGAGGCAGAACATCGGATAGATTTATTCTGTTGCGAGATGAAGAGAGAGAGAGAGAGAGAGAGAGAGAAAGAAGAGAGAGGATCGCATCGCATTCAAGCTCACGCGTGTGCGTCGGGCGTTTTTAATGCGTGTTACCCGGCGGAACCGCAATCCGCTTTTGCGGC
>NW_017267277.1:0-216 GCF_001594065.2 Cyphomyrmex costatus | reverse complement strand
GATTGGTGGCTCGGCATCTCTTTGTTACATTCACACATTTTGAAATCACCAAGCACGCTTCTGATTCGTGGAATTATCGTGAAATTATTAAAACATCTCTTCGATATCGTATCAGATAAGTTTCATAATATATCTATTAACCTGTTTTCTCTATTCTCTATATAAAATTTGTTAAAAAAGAACTGATTCTATGTGTTGCATTTTAATTACAGATTT
>NW_017267276.1:0-216 GCF_001594065.2 Cyphomyrmex costatus | reverse complement strand
ATTGGCTGTCGGTAGTTAACGATAGTGACAATCATCGATAAAACGTTTAGAGAATCCCGCAACTGGGTCTGTAAATTCCTTTACAGGTAACCTCAATTTACAGTTTCATGACATGTTCTTCGTGTGACTTTCGTTTCTTGAAATTAATAATATTAATAAATTGATCGTTATTTTACTAGAAAAGAGTGATATAATCATCATTAAAATGCCTACCTG
>NW_017267275.1:0-216 GCF_001594065.2 Cyphomyrmex costatus | reverse complement strand
TTTTTTTTACTGTATGATTCCTCTAATTATTCTGTACATAAAAGTATTAAGGTAGAGATACAAAAAAAACCAATAGTTCACGAGATACCCTACAACTTTTGCAATAACAATATTTTCATATCTCTAAAAATAGCGAAGATATTATCAAGGTGGACAAAGTTATTGCCCCACCCGGTATACGCATTCATTTATATTTCCGCATATCTATGCTTTTTC
>NW_017267273.1:0-216 GCF_001594065.2 Cyphomyrmex costatus | reverse complement strand
AATTAAAATGTTGAGTACAAGAGGTTCTTTTATACTTAATGTATCTCGGCTTAATGTAAGGTTTCGCTGGCGGTGGCACTACTGATTTAGACGTCACTCTGACTGATATGAACCGGTAACTGGTCTGAACTGATTTCACTCTTGAACTAACTGATGTTCTGTTGAGCGTGTCGCTTATATACTGTTAAGTCGCAAGGGAGGTGGTACTCTGATTCC
>NW_017267272.1:0-216 GCF_001594065.2 Cyphomyrmex costatus | reverse complement strand
ACAAAACAATATGCAGATTAATTTAGAGACAGCAAAAATTGCAATTATTGCTATGGCAGTTCTTTTTAACATACGGAAACATTTTGACAATTTTGAATACGGTAAGCACATTTTGAAAACAAAAATGATTCGAATTACAATTTTATATATAATTTTATTAAGAATGAATATACATATACATACATATTTACTAACATGAATAAATATATATATATA
>NW_017267271.1:0-216 GCF_001594065.2 Cyphomyrmex costatus | reverse complement strand
AAGAGACTGTAAAACCGATTACTTGAGTCGGCGATCACTTATAAAGCAAAGAAGGAATGAGGCGGATTTCGTATACGCATTAGAACAATATTACAACGCGATTTCACTAGAAAATAAATAATATACTGTTACGTCCAAGCCTCAGGATTTTTTTTACGTGGGAAGTTCTGGGTTAAGGAGGAGGCCTCGGAAGAACGTAACTGACACCAGATGTGT
>NW_017267270.1:0-216 GCF_001594065.2 Cyphomyrmex costatus | reverse complement strand
TGAATCGTGTGTAAGGGCGCATCTCGACCACATCAGCCTGCCACAGGTCATCGTATCCGTAAATTATGACACGTCTGCGTGGAAAATTTTTCTCGCTGGAGCGTGCAATTCTTCGTCCAGTCGCCACTTTTCGAGATTCTTCTTCTTAGACATTTTTTTTTCTTTTTTTTATTTTATTCTTGGTATAATGCGTATAATGTCACAAAGATCTTACGC
>NW_017267268.1:0-216 GCF_001594065.2 Cyphomyrmex costatus | reverse complement strand
CTTTGATAATGTAATTTTTATTTTGTTATACAATAATTATGTTATATTACCATAAAACAAATGGCCTAACTTAATAATTTCTAAATATATGTCTTTGTAATGTTCTGCTCACTGAAATATTTTATATTCATACTTTTATAGTTATAATCTTTTTGAAATATATATATATATATATATTACAGTTGAACATGGGATGCGATTCTGTAATCTTGAGAG
>NW_017267267.1:0-216 GCF_001594065.2 Cyphomyrmex costatus | reverse complement strand
ATACTACTAAATTTACATAATTATAATAAACGTTTCGGTCATTAATGTGACCATCTTCAGTATTTAAAAAACTTATAATTTAATTCCCTAATATATTTTAAATGAAACTAAGTGCTGAGGCACAACTTTTCGCATGTTCGTCAATTATTCTAAACTATAAGATATTAAACAGTTATAATTTGTCCAAATATAAAAGTCAATTCGCAATAGAATGGT
>NW_017267266.1:0-216 GCF_001594065.2 Cyphomyrmex costatus | reverse complement strand
AAGAAAAATTAATCATACTCTTCTGTACACTACACGTAAATTCACACTGTAGAAAGAGTATTACTGCGTTAATTATAAATCTGAAGGGTTCAATCTGTATGTCTGTCAAAAAAAAATAAATCAGTGTTCTTTTAAAAAAAAAATTAACGAATAAGGGAGATAATATAAAGAAGAATCCTTGTTGATTATTGAATAAATTTTTCCAAGTAAATAAAT
>NW_017267265.1:0-216 GCF_001594065.2 Cyphomyrmex costatus | reverse complement strand
TTACTGTTACTAGAAAAGTAGTTCTATTTTAATTATATTGTATTTCATTGTATAGATCTCGCAAGTTTATGCGCATCTGGCTTTCGTAGTATTTGTTCACAATTAACACAACTATCAGTGGCAGTGCAAGAATTGAAGAACCTGGCAACTGCGAATAACTTTCAATACTGCTCAAATTTTGCAGACAAATATGAATTAAAATTGCCATGCAAAACT
>NW_017267264.1:0-216 GCF_001594065.2 Cyphomyrmex costatus | reverse complement strand
TTTTTCTTAACCGGTACTGCTCTTTATTGGTTTAGAAATCGACGTGCCGAGTGGAGAGCGTGGGGCGAATTCGCGGATGCATGGCGTAGTCGTTTTGGAGATCCTGACTTTCAGTTCGCGCTTCGCGATGAAATTTTAAGACGCACACAGGGGGAGATGGAATCGGTAGCCGATTATCTTACTTGCATGCAAGCTTTATTTGATCGACTCTGCCCT
>NW_017267263.1:0-216 GCF_001594065.2 Cyphomyrmex costatus | reverse complement strand
CGAGGGGACAGATCGATGTGAATTTTTTTTTTGCTCTATTATACTCTCGACAGTAAATGAGAGTAGAGTTTTTTTTTTATATACGCAGTCGAAACTGTCGTCAGGTAAATTGAGAGCGATTAACGCGAATTGACGTGAGATCGCGGGGAAAGAAAAATAATAATCGGTACGAGTGATGCCGAAGACAAAGAGGACACCTACGAAGCCGTTGATATT
>NW_017267262.1:0-216 GCF_001594065.2 Cyphomyrmex costatus | reverse complement strand
CACAACCTAAGAGCTTTTATTCCAGCCTTCAAGGTGCTTCGTACGGGCCTAATCAGGGATGTTTCTCAACAGTTCGATTTAGATTCCGTTAAGGAAGGACTAGAATCGCCTAAGGCCAAAATAATTGATATCCAACGTTTTAATAGAAGAATCGTGGTAGACAAGAAGGTCGATTATGTTCCATCCAGAACAATCAGAATTAAGTTTGCTGGACAA
>NW_017267261.1:0-216 GCF_001594065.2 Cyphomyrmex costatus | reverse complement strand
ATGAAAAGCTTCATAGGTGGCGATAAAATCCAGTCATTTGGCAACCCTGTAGGATAATGCACCGTCACACAAAGCCATCGTTATACAAGAGTTTTAGGACAAAAATTCAACGAATGTCATTGACCAAGCATCGCACTCAACTGATATAGTTCAATGTGACTTTTTCCTGTTCCCGAAGTTAAAATTACCACTTTGAGGAAGGCGTTTTGAGTCAAT
>NW_017267260.1:0-216 GCF_001594065.2 Cyphomyrmex costatus | reverse complement strand
ATTGAATGTTTGAGAAACTTGTTTATCTGCTTCGATTTACCAAGGGAATTAGTCTCAGACCGCGGAACAGCGTTTACCTCGAAAGATTTCGATAGGTTTATGGAAACAAATAATATTAAACATAGGAAAGTAGCGGTCGCGGCTCCTTGGGCCAACGGGATGGTAGAACGTGTAAATAGATTTCTAAAGTCAGCATTACAGAAAACAGTAGAGGAC
>NW_017267259.1:0-216 GCF_001594065.2 Cyphomyrmex costatus | reverse complement strand
GCGGTCCATGTGCTGCAAACTTTCTCTCTCGCTTTTTCTCTCCTTTCGCCTATTTGTTGGTTTATTCTATATCGAGATCGCGGCGTACAATCCGTGCAAATGAACTAGGTACGTTATCCAATATTACGTCTTGCAAGAATCCAAGCGATTGTCTGGACACTTGTGCGTGACTTACTGTGAAACACTGAAGAATCAAATTTGAACTAATTTCTTAAA
>NW_017267258.1:0-216 GCF_001594065.2 Cyphomyrmex costatus | reverse complement strand
ACGACAAACATTTAGACACCCATTTCCTCGATGACAAACACCTCCAAACCATTTCCTCGACAGGGCACATAAAAAAAACAACTCCTAAGTATAATTCCTCGACGGCGTATACCCACACACCTCTTTCCTCGACGGTCGAAACCTACACACCTCCTTCCCAGAAGATAAACTACAAGACACTCATTCCCTCGACACGAACACCAAGACACCCACATC
>NW_017267257.1:0-216 GCF_001594065.2 Cyphomyrmex costatus | reverse complement strand
ATTTTCAGGTTCTTTTCTCCTTCATTGCGCGAAAGGCGTAACAATTAGTGCCACATGGTGGGAAAACCCTCATCATGAATCAACGCCGTAAAATGTTACCCCCCCCCTTTTATTTCATTTATCATCATAATTATTATTATTATAAATAATTGATTAATACCGGTCTGGCAAGCTTCTATGTAATCTAAATCACCGTCGCCAACTTCATCGCGACCT
>NW_017267256.1:0-216 GCF_001594065.2 Cyphomyrmex costatus | reverse complement strand
TTACATTTGAAAAGTTACTTTTAAAAACTTTAACTTTTCTTTAAGTAAATTTTCCCAAGGGTAGGTATGTTCATTTTAATTTGTACCTTGACTAATCTGTTATTTAGTTTTCGTGGTACATATTCAACATAGAAAATAACATAACGTATGTTAACTTTGAACTGGCATATTTAGTAATATATCAGTTACTTTTCGTGGTCATATATTATATTAGAT
>NW_017267255.1:0-216 GCF_001594065.2 Cyphomyrmex costatus | reverse complement strand
GTTGTGTTCGCGCAGTTGAGATCCCGGACCGATACCCGACAACATCAGCAAATGCGGGCTGTTGATCGCCCCGCCGGATAGCACAATGTCGCCGTCTGCGCGGACCGTGATTTCTTCGCCGCCGCTGCGGTAGACCACGCCAGTCGCTCGCCCGTTGTCAATCAGGATCTTGGTCACGAACGCCCCAGTGCGCAGTTCGAGATTCTCGCGTTCTAG
>NW_017267254.1:0-216 GCF_001594065.2 Cyphomyrmex costatus | reverse complement strand
TTTGAAAATGCAATCTCTACTCCAAAATAATTGAGCAAAATAACAATTCGTAATAATAATAATAATAATGGGCGAGTACAGGATGGCAAAGCGGCTAGGGAGAGCGAGCTTTTTTTCATTCATCGATTGATCAATCGCATTGTGCGCAGATACAATTTTGTTCCGTAAAAGCTGCATTTGTGCATAATACGATTGATCAATCGGTGAATTGAAAAA
>NW_017267253.1:0-216 GCF_001594065.2 Cyphomyrmex costatus | reverse complement strand
ATATATTAGAAAAACTTACCGCCCGAACTGGATATTTATATGTAATATGTAAAATGTCTCGTACATTGGCCATTTTCGTTAAAAGAAAAAAAAAAAGAAAAAAAAATTACACAACTCTCGCAGACTGAAAACTGACCACTCTCGCAGACTGAAAACTGACCACTCTCGCAGACTGAGAACTGACAACTGGCTGCGAGAGCTGTGCGAAGTTTTATA
>NW_017267252.1:0-216 GCF_001594065.2 Cyphomyrmex costatus | reverse complement strand
TAGATTTTTGCCGGACTGCTTCCATTAAGCACAAGATCCCCAGCGCCATTTTCTCGCTCGAGATGACAGCATCTGAAATCACTACTCGCTTGCTGTCGGCGGAAGGGCGCGTCAACGTCGGTGCGATGCGCGGCGGGCAGATGAGCGAAAACGACTGGCGCAAAATCAGCACCGTCGCCTCCAAGGTGAACAGCGCGCCGATCGTGATCGATGACA
>NW_017267251.1:0-216 GCF_001594065.2 Cyphomyrmex costatus | reverse complement strand
GTCAAAATGCAGCTTTATATGTATAATAGTTGTAAAAGATTAATAAATTACAATTTAATACCACACACTTCGACACTTTTATGTTTACTAGTTTCCCCATTCCACGCGCGATGCTGCAATTGTCACCCTTGTTCTAGTGAAAATTTCATAATAATAATAAAAAGTTGCCAAAATGTAAAAAATACGGGCCAAAAGTACAAGTTTCAAAGATTACTA
>NW_017267250.1:0-216 GCF_001594065.2 Cyphomyrmex costatus | reverse complement strand
TATCGCATAAAGTTTCAAAATATTGGAAAACTTTTAATTTTGATAAAAATATATTATTTATAGATAACCTTTTTCGAATTTCGTCCGCAGCAGTTATATAGAACATCAAGCAGTTTTGTCGAACAATTGTAACTACGTCTTCGTGTCCTTTCGTCTTTAATTCTTTAAGGTATTCTTCGCAATCATATCCTAAATCAATTTCATTAAGATTTTTTT
>NW_017267249.1:0-216 GCF_001594065.2 Cyphomyrmex costatus | reverse complement strand
CTTACATGCTCTCGCCAAATGACCGGCAGAGTTGCATTTAAAACACCTCCTCTTGGTATTAGCGCTGCTAACCTTCGTCTTGAATGCTACAGCATTTTCCTTTTCTTCTTTTTCAGTTTTTCTGGCTTCTTCCGAGAGTATTCTTGCTGTCAAATTTTCCAGCGTCTGATCTCCCATGGCTGTCGATTCCCACGCTGTGACAAAAGATTTATAAGA
>NW_017267248.1:0-216 GCF_001594065.2 Cyphomyrmex costatus | reverse complement strand
CATAAATAAATGATTATGAAAAAGACTTTATGATTATAACCTTTTATTTTAATTTAATTTGCTTTATTTTTATTTTAAAATCTCACGAAAAAAAAAAGTAATAAAAAATGCATTTTAAGAATCAATAAAATCGAACATTATATGTATGTATATTGTATATATAATTAGTATATAATTAGAAAAAAATCTTATAAAAAGTAAGTTGTTTACATTTGA
>NW_017267247.1:0-216 GCF_001594065.2 Cyphomyrmex costatus | reverse complement strand
CGCACACAAATGCATCCTCACTGGTTCACGATATGCTTCACGATGCCGCCTGGAAATGGAAATAGAAGTGTGCCACCGGGTCAATGGACCTTTCTTTTCTCCGTTCTCCTCTTTCTCCTTCCTCGTCTTCCTCTTCCTGCTTCCAGACCGCCCAGTTTCGTGACCCCTCCAGGCTCCACGGATGCATTAGCCTCGGACACGAACCGCTACCTTTTT
>NW_017267246.1:0-216 GCF_001594065.2 Cyphomyrmex costatus | reverse complement strand
AATTATTAGTCGATACAGTCCTCGATCATTAAAAATACCATCGAGTCGACGAACAGATCGAAATGAAAAGAATAGTGGAATCTACAGAACGTAACATAAAGACCTAATATTGCAAAAACACATAGTTGCGTTTATATTAGTTTGTTCTCAAGAGGGTAAGGCGTACAAATAAAAAATTCACTAGAATCAGCAATCTACTCTAGGTCATCTGTGCAT
>NW_017267245.1:0-216 GCF_001594065.2 Cyphomyrmex costatus | reverse complement strand
GGGGGAGTGGCGCAGCACTCCGATGTACAAGATGTCGCTGATCCGGGTTCAGAGACAGGGTCCGGCTCTACGGCAACCTCCCAATCCATCGTCTACGTCGCACCGGCCGTCCGAGAGGCTCTCGACGCACTCCGGAAGCGGGATCGCCGAACGAACGCTGAGCTGGTCTTCGACGCTCTCGACCGCACCCAGCACCAACTCGTGGAGCTGATAGGC
>NW_017267244.1:0-216 GCF_001594065.2 Cyphomyrmex costatus | reverse complement strand
TTTTTTTCATGGCACGAAAACTTTCTAAGCCAAAAATTTCACTTATATTGTTAGCAGTATTTTCCAACATAAAACATGAAATTCTAAATATACATATTTTATTTTTTAAAAGACTCAACTTACGAATTTTCATTAACGATTGGTAAAATGTTGTTGGTTTTTTTATAATCCAGAGCATATAAAGTTTCCCTCTTCAAACTGTTTTCCAATTTGTTA
>NW_017267243.1:0-216 GCF_001594065.2 Cyphomyrmex costatus | reverse complement strand
TGTTTGCAGTTATTTTAAACAGACTAAAGTCTGTTTTGTCAATGAATATTTAAAGTGTATTTCTTAACTTATTGATTTTGCTGCTGCTGCTTTAATAAAAAAAAAAAACAACTGGCAAATTAACTAATGTATACTATATACTATCTTATTAATAATAAGAAACTGGTACTTTGTCGTGTCGAATCAATGAATATGTAGGCGTGACTTTTTAAGCAG
>NW_017267242.1:0-216 GCF_001594065.2 Cyphomyrmex costatus | reverse complement strand
ATATTTAAATTATGCTGCGTTTGGAAGAAAATTTCAACAGCAACGATTGGTCGTGCCACATTCTTTCTTAGCCAATGAGAGTGACGATATTTCTGGCCAGACTCCGTATTATAGGTCTCTAGTTATATTGTGATTTTGTTCCACAATAGGCCGTGTTCCGATATACACTGCCAGTACTGAAAATCTATGGCCTAGTTTACACTGAGTTGATACGCG
>NW_017267241.1:0-216 GCF_001594065.2 Cyphomyrmex costatus | reverse complement strand
GCTTGAATTTGACATTGGCTACATTCAGCAGACTCAACAGTTGAGTGAGCGCTCTCTGTTATTAGTTTATTCTTCTTAAAGATTTAAAATTTGATTGGATGATCTAAAAGAATGCACCAATAACAACGAGCGATCACTCAACTGTTGAGTCTACTGAACGTAGCCATTGGTGTATTATAAATACACCAATATGGTATAAATATTAATTGGTATAAA
>NW_017267240.1:0-216 GCF_001594065.2 Cyphomyrmex costatus | reverse complement strand
CCTACTTCTGTTTAGATTGAACAACAATGTGTTCATAAACCCAACCTAAAAACTTAATAAACCTTCTGATAAACGTTTTTGCTCAAAAAGAATGTGTAACCAGTTTTGTCTACTGTATTTTTGCCTTCTGATTCCAAACTTGGTAATAAAAATTACCGGTCAGACATATTGAAACTGCTATTTTGAAAAAACGCAACTTATTTCGTTTTTTTTTTT
>NW_017267239.1:0-216 GCF_001594065.2 Cyphomyrmex costatus | reverse complement strand
CTTCCCAGAAGATAAACTACAAGACACTCATTCCCTCGACACGAACACCAAGACACCCACATCTGCCACCGTTCACATAGAGACAACTCCTAGACTTAACTATTCGACGGCGAACATCCAGAACCTCCTTCCTCGACGGTCAACACCTATACAAACACTTCCGTCAAAGGCGAACACCTGTAAACCCATTTCCACGAACTCTTATATACCCTTTCA
>NW_017267237.1:0-216 GCF_001594065.2 Cyphomyrmex costatus | reverse complement strand
TTATTCTTAGCAGTAACAGCCCGATCTCAGTACTGCTTGTTATAATTTCTTTTTCTTAATATAGAAAAAAAACAGATTTACATACAAGACCGACTCTTATTTGTTTTAATCGCAATTTCTGTTAATTATTAAACCTTCAACAAATTGATCGAAAAGTTATATTTATAAAAAATATGGGAACAAGCGACATTCAAAGAAATCCAGTTGCTCGAGGTA
>NW_017267236.1:0-216 GCF_001594065.2 Cyphomyrmex costatus | reverse complement strand
TTATCAAACATTGCGACAAGGGATACAGTGGATAAATCTTATTCCAGAAAAAGTTGTAAGATTTAAAAAATAAACGCCCCTCTTCCCCTCTAAAGTGGCAGGCAAAATTAAAGAAGTTCGAGGGTGCAGAGGAAACTTGCGGGCAATTTGAGAGAGATATTTTTGCTTGCGCGGGTGATCTTTTAAGCATGCAGAGAGTCGTTCGTGAGTCCACGG
>NW_017267235.1:0-216 GCF_001594065.2 Cyphomyrmex costatus | reverse complement strand
TTCTTCGTAATATATTAAATATTTAACGAATTTATTGGCTCATAACCCTGTTACTCTTTATTAATATTAAATTTATTGAGCCAACACGTCACGAAATACAAAAATCACATATATTAATGTCCTTTATATGTATGTAGTAATGTAATCACGTCCGATTTTTTTTTGCATTTTTCTATAGCTTATGATGTGTAGAATATGTTACTAAAAGCAATTACT
>NW_017267234.1:0-216 GCF_001594065.2 Cyphomyrmex costatus | reverse complement strand
CAAAATCGCATTGGAATAATAAAAGCAGAAGAAACCGCGCCAGGGGTTTTCATCGGGAGCTGCTTTGTCGAGCCCCGCGAATACATGTGCCCCGTGAGCATCATAAACACTACGGAGAATGAAGTAGAAATACAAGTACCGTATGTCAAACTCGAAAATTTAACAGAAGACTTTAATGAAGCGCTAAACATAAACCACGCGACGAACAACGAAAAA
>NW_017267233.1:0-216 GCF_001594065.2 Cyphomyrmex costatus | reverse complement strand
CAACTTTCGGCCGATTTTCGAATCGACTCCGCTGTCCCCCTCACCTCACCGCCCCGCGCGCAATCCAAATGCCGCTTAGGAGCGTCCTAAGGCGCACATAGACATAAGGAGCATTTTCTCGTTCTATCTTACAGCGAATTCAATTGGATCCATTCAGTGCGTACTAATGCACATTAAAATCGTACACAAATTGAAAGTATAAAAATGTATGTTTGA
>NW_017267232.1:0-216 GCF_001594065.2 Cyphomyrmex costatus | reverse complement strand
AAGAAATATATTTCGACAAAATTTAGCATTCTGTTTTATCAATTACGAACTTTATTTTATAAAAAAATATTTTCTTTGTAATGTTTTGTTGTTTGTAATGTTAAATGTTTCCTTTTTCTTAATTCTAACGACATTAACTTAAATGGCCGCAACGAGAGTCAGTAGGGGCCTTAAAACAAACGTGATTTAATGCTTTGTCTATTTAATTAATTTTTT
>NW_017267231.1:0-216 GCF_001594065.2 Cyphomyrmex costatus | reverse complement strand
AGGTGACTAAAAATAATCTCGAAGATTGCATACAACATCATGCAGAGTCACCAAAATTTGCGCCAAAATATCCGTCGGCACGCGCCAGGCGTACTGCTCTACACGAGAACGCACCAAATGAATAATATGCCGATTCTTCACGACTCAATACAACGTCGACATCGCGCTTTACATAGCAAGAGCGCGCGACTCGCGCCGTCTCACTCACACCAACGT
>NW_017267230.1:0-216 GCF_001594065.2 Cyphomyrmex costatus | reverse complement strand
CATTCTTAGGTATTGCTATTAATATGTCATCGACATATCTTTGATATATAGGAATGTCAACATTAATGGTTGTCAATATTTCCGTTTCTAAATCCTCCATAACTATACTTGCTAAAATAGGCGACAGAGGAGAGCCCATAGGCATGCCAAAAGTCTGTTTATAAAACTTGTCGTTAAATTTAAAAAAAGTAGAGTTAATGATGAGATTCAAAGCCT
>NW_017267229.1:0-216 GCF_001594065.2 Cyphomyrmex costatus | reverse complement strand
AATCGCGTTGTGATTTGTGATATTGTTCTAATGTGTATACGATACCCGCCTCATTCCTTCTTTACTTTATATAAGTGCATGATCGCCGACTCAAGTTAATCGGTTTTACAGTCTCTTCGGCATATCACGATTCAATATTTTGTGCGGCTCTTACACCTTTTATTTAAATATAACAGTATTAAACTCAATAATAGAACGTTAATGAATTACAATTTT
>NW_017267228.1:0-216 GCF_001594065.2 Cyphomyrmex costatus | reverse complement strand
TTCCTGACATCTTTCCATCGTTTCCTTAACCGGTTACGTTTCTATTTCTACCCCTCGATTAACATTGTCGAAACCTTACAGAATTATTTCTGTCAAAGTATTTACAATAAGGTATGGTAAAATAAAATCATCACTAATTATTTGTAAGTAAAGTAATAGGCACAAACAATTTTACATGAATGAAGTTGCATATGTATGTAGGTCTTTCCAAATGAC
>NW_017267227.1:0-216 GCF_001594065.2 Cyphomyrmex costatus | reverse complement strand
GAAACAATTCTTTGTAATCGTTTCTTGGAAGAGTTGAACAGATTAGAATATTCGTGATTAAATCATTAATTATAAAGGTATTCCAAATACGGTACGAAAATACAGAATTGATTTGATGTAAAAATCTGACCTGTAAAACGAATTTAAATTTTATTATTTATAAGATTCAGGATTTAATTTTTGAAATTAAATTTTTTTAATATGATTATTCCAATT
>NW_017267226.1:0-216 GCF_001594065.2 Cyphomyrmex costatus | reverse complement strand
CGACTAGTCGAAAGCCGACACACAAACAATTAAAAGCAGTCGAAAAATAAAAAGGCATGCAGAAAATAAAACAAATAGTTACTCACCATAAGCAGCAGAAGTAATCCACGCAAGGCACAGGACAGTTCACATATAAAACTATTTACACTAAAAGTGTCTACACTAAAATCTACGTCTACACTAAAACTACAAAAGTCTACACTACACTACGGTCTA
>NW_017267224.1:0-216 GCF_001594065.2 Cyphomyrmex costatus | reverse complement strand
ATAATATCATCGGTATCTTTCGATTGCGACCAGTTCGAATAAAATTGGTGCAGCCGATACCGAAATCTAGAGACCAAGTCCCGAAAAGGGACCGTTTCAGTTATTTCAGAAGACGTACGCGTGACACATACATGTATTTTTCAATCGTACGTGTGACACATACATATAAACCGGTTTGTCCATTAGGCTGCTGTTCACAATGTCTACATTCAAAAA
>NW_017267223.1:0-216 GCF_001594065.2 Cyphomyrmex costatus | reverse complement strand
ACAATGTTCTAATTTATCTTTACCTCTTTTAATAAAACTTTTTAAGGTGTTAGGAATTGAAAATGCTAATTTACATTGAAACTTGCTGGAAATGGGAAGGAAGCTTTCAAATATGGATTTAACGTAAGGTATTGTGAAATATTTATCTTTCAAATGAAAATTATGAGTATTCTGTTGATTATGTATGTGATATTTAATTCTTTGATCAATAGTGGA
>NW_017267222.1:0-216 GCF_001594065.2 Cyphomyrmex costatus | reverse complement strand
GGGGTCTGCGCCGGAGCCACAGGAAGCGCCGACAGGTCAAGGTCCGCAACGCGGATTTCGCCGGTCATGAGCTTTTGCAGCAGGGACTGGAACATATCCTCCAGTACAGCGCGCTTCTGGCGGTGCAGGGCGATCTTGCGGTCGAGAGTGTCGAGGATGGCGACGATTTCCTTGGCTTCGTGCAGGTCGGTTGGGCACGCGACCTTGAAGGTTTCA
>NW_017267221.1:0-216 GCF_001594065.2 Cyphomyrmex costatus | reverse complement strand
TGGTGCGGCAGGGGGACGGAGCGACATTGCCTCACTTTCCTAGCTCTTACTCCTAAACGAATGTGTGTGCCATTAAATCCTTTTAGAGTAACAAAGTAGAGACCTGGAGCTACATTTTGAGCTATATTAAGAGAAAATTGAGATCGGCTTTTCAGGCGCGCCGCCATTTTGAAAAGTTCAAAACTGAAAAACATCATCGTAAACCGGTCTGATCAA
>NW_017267220.1:0-216 GCF_001594065.2 Cyphomyrmex costatus | reverse complement strand
AAATAAACTAAAATAAATTCTTCTTCATCTCTTTCAAAGAAACAATGTTATAAGGTAAATGTATCGGTTATTGGACAGTTAAGGAATTGCACGACAAAATCATTTTATTTGAACTTTAAAAACATTAAAATTTTAGTTTATTACACATGCTTGATAAGAATGGATGTTTTCTGAAACTAAATCCATTATCGAATATGTTATTTGCGTTTATTATAA
>NW_017267219.1:0-216 GCF_001594065.2 Cyphomyrmex costatus | reverse complement strand
CAGAAATCTGCAAATTCCATCGATGACTGTAGCATTTCGTACTGTAGTGTTCTTACAATCATATCTTGAGACTTTTTGTATTGAGATTTAATGCTTCTCCATGACATCAACAGTCTCCTGGATAACCTGGCAATTCGTTGTTTTTTGTTGCCCATTGTAATTATTTCTAGCATTTTCAAAAATAATGAGTATTGTAACACATTTGATGAGTCCATG
>NW_017267218.1:0-216 GCF_001594065.2 Cyphomyrmex costatus | reverse complement strand
ACGTCCGATTACGCTGGACGACGATGTACCTATAGGAACGACCGTAATTGATCTTGTTGCTGCTGATTCCGATGGAACCGCTCCGGGAAATCAGGTAGGTGTATTGATCACCTCTTTTCCAATACTTGATTTCTTCTCCGTTAAATAACAAGAAGATAGATTTTCACCGAGCCTGGTATCCGTAGGTTCGATATGATATCATCGGTCGCGGCATCG
>NW_017267217.1:0-216 GCF_001594065.2 Cyphomyrmex costatus | reverse complement strand
AACTCTTAGATTTTGGTTACAGAGGACGCGTTTCAAAAAGTTATTTTTTTTAGTACAAAAAATAATTATTTTGGATTTCTAATATTTTTTTCGTACTAGAAGATGGTACAATGAACTCGCGAAACAAGTTGATGGTTTAAAAATTAGTTCACATTTTATGTCGGTAAAAATGAACAAAATTAGTATAATAATTTATTTAGTATTATTTATTATGTT
>NW_017267216.1:0-216 GCF_001594065.2 Cyphomyrmex costatus | reverse complement strand
ATTAACGAATAAAGTATTGATATTAACAAACCTTCAAGAATTTATAATTCTCAAACATATTAATAAAAAATAAAATAAAATTTTCGAAATTACTGTTTTTATATTAAAAGTGTAAATTAATGAAAGTCCGAAGAATACGATTATTTTTGAGGTAATACTATTAAACTTTTCTTTCCTATTTATCATGACAAATTTTAAAGTACTTTTTGCCGTCAC
>NW_017267214.1:0-216 GCF_001594065.2 Cyphomyrmex costatus | reverse complement strand
CTACAAAGTGCGAAAGTCATTTTGACGTCCGAAATACATATATTACAATAGATAACCTTTTTTAAAATTAATTATATAAATAAATATCTAGCTCTCGTGTATTGTTACACAACATATCATAATAAGACGGCCAGAAACACAAGCAAAACAACAATTATCTTAAATAGTTAACATTAATTTATTTAAAAAAATAAATATAATTATGTTGAGCAAAAC
>NW_017267213.1:0-216 GCF_001594065.2 Cyphomyrmex costatus | reverse complement strand
TGGAAATATATTTTACGGATATCAATGACTTGATCATCATTTTATTGATTCTCATCAGCTTATCTCGTTGTAAGGTAAAATTTCTGAAATATTTTTCCTAAGTATTACTTGATTCAAATATTTCATAACTTTTGGTTAAGCGCATAATCAATTAAAAGTGTTAAGCATCTTGGATAGGCAATTACAAATATTTTATTATAAACAAATATAAAGGAC
>NW_017267212.1:0-216 GCF_001594065.2 Cyphomyrmex costatus | reverse complement strand
TATCAACGTGAATTTCGTGAAAGCATCGACTACTACTAGAAGAAACTTTTGTTGTTTATGACTCGTTTCAAAAGGACCTACGTGATCGATGTGTATTGTGTGAAAAGGACTCGGGATTTTCTCGATTATATTGAACTTACATTGCTTCTTGCGAGTCGTATGCTTGTAATAGGCACAATTCAGACAAGCTTTTATATACTTTGTAACGAAACGTCT
>NW_017267211.1:0-216 GCF_001594065.2 Cyphomyrmex costatus | reverse complement strand
AAATCTTATGACTCTCATAATTTAATAATCCATATAAAAACTATATAATATAGGTTGGTTAAATAGAGTCAATGGTTGGCAAATAAAATTACAAAATATCGCGCGCGCGCGCGCGCGCGCGTGTGTGTGTGTGTGTGTGTGTGTGGGACGGGAGGGATAGGAGAAGAGTTAAGAGGAGTTCCTGTGACAATTACAGGGGAGTGCAGGTCGGACGGC
>NW_017267210.1:0-216 GCF_001594065.2 Cyphomyrmex costatus | reverse complement strand
TGATACAAACGAACGTCACTATATTAACGTCATCAAATCGTTTCAAACCAGAAGATTTACCGCGAAACTTCACAATAAAAGATTTTAAAAAAACATCAGTTTCAGACAAAACTTTAATTGTTGCTGGATACAATCTTTTGACCAAATATGCAACTTTAAAACGACTATTGTCATTCTTGAGAGAGGGTTGTTATTTGTTGACGCGTGAGAAACATG
>NW_017267209.1:0-216 GCF_001594065.2 Cyphomyrmex costatus | reverse complement strand
CTTTCTTTTGATTGGTCAATCAAACGCTTTAAAGCATTCGTAGTGGCAACTCGACCGCACCCAGAGTGTTGGTAAAACGCCAACTTTTCTTCGCTGCATGAAATGGTACCTTAAGGATGCATTCAAATGATGGGCGCATTCAGCAGAAAAGAGTGCTACGAGAGCGCTCGCTGTTATTGGTGTATTCTTCTAGATCATCCAATCAGAATTTTAAAT
>NW_017267208.1:0-216 GCF_001594065.2 Cyphomyrmex costatus | reverse complement strand
GTAAAATATTCTTAAGGATTAAATCAACATCAATGCGTGTGTTATTTATGTAATAGAGCTAGTTATGCATTATCAAAATTCTCCGATAAGAAATGCGCGAATGTATAAGCGGGAATACATTTCGCGATTCATCTCGCGCAGTGAATAACGCAGTTGCATTCCGGAAGACGGCGCCTTCGATACCAATCCGAAGTTCTCCGATCTCAGCCGGCACCA
>NW_017267207.1:0-216 GCF_001594065.2 Cyphomyrmex costatus | reverse complement strand
ATCTGCCTTATACAAACTGTACTTACTGATTTATTTTAATTAATTTGATAATTTTAAAAAGTTTCTATTTCCTTTTTATCTTCTTTAGAAAGATTATGATGTTATTAACTGATTCAGAATCTCTCAAGCAAACAATAATTCAATAATATAGATTAAAATTAATAATATTGAGAGAAGGCTCGACGATAATATATAAAATCAAATTAGTGTGACGGG
>NW_017267206.1:0-216 GCF_001594065.2 Cyphomyrmex costatus | reverse complement strand
GTGCACCGCGGGAGGCTCTCGTCCGGATCCCCTTTCGTGATCAGGATGTGCATGCTGGCCTGGCGCCGCACCACCACGGTGGCGCGTCGGCGGGTGTGGTCGAACCCGATCTCGTCGACCTTGCTGAACAGCGCGTCGGCGAGCAGGTCGTCGGCCAGTTGGTCGACGATCGCCTCGTCGAGCCGGTTCTGGGGGCCATCCTGGAGGTGTACGGCC
>NW_017267205.1:0-216 GCF_001594065.2 Cyphomyrmex costatus | reverse complement strand
TTTTTTCGAGAATTTTTTTACTATAATATTTTAAGTCACAAATTTTAGAACACTGCACTGACAGAAAGAGTTTGGATTATTTGGAAATATGGTAGATTCAGCCAGCATGTCTGTTCAAGACGAATCAGAATTCTTGTAATAATTAATTCCTTTGAGTTAAATTTACCAGAATTTCTTGTTGATCGAACAATTGTTTCTGGAACTTCTACTAGAATT
>NW_017267204.1:0-216 GCF_001594065.2 Cyphomyrmex costatus | reverse complement strand
TTATTATATAATAGAAACTACTCCTTGAGTTTAATCTCAACGCTTTGTAGCAGTTCGATAATTATGCCAGTCGACGCACTTCGTGGGAACATACGTTATAGAAACAAACACGATTTTATGAAGAAAACTTGACAATTTTATTTTTAACATATATATGAAGCTAATATACGTATAATTGCTTAACAATTGAAACACTACAAAGATGGTTTGTGTGGT
>NW_017267203.1:0-216 GCF_001594065.2 Cyphomyrmex costatus | reverse complement strand
AGATTGAATTTGAATCTGTCCTAAACATCCCCATAGTACGTGCTCTGTTATCATCGGAAAAACATCGTTCAATTCGAAACACAGGCATCGTGCGCTGCACTCCCCCCCCCTCCGAAACACTATATTTTAAGATTTTTAAGTTATCGCGATGCTAGAAGTCCTCCGTGACGGAATCATATATATCATTATTGAAAGTTTTATGAGACCCCGATCACC
>NW_017267202.1:0-216 GCF_001594065.2 Cyphomyrmex costatus | reverse complement strand
TTAAAAATGGGGTGCTAACTTTTTAACGAAATTCAAGGTCGCATAGTTCTGATCAACTTAACAAAACATAGCTTTCATTTTTGTAGGTACTTAATTATTATTTGTTTATTTATATTTATTTATTTATTTACGTTGTCACTTGCTTAATGCAGATATTGTTCAAAATGTTGGTCTCTTGCTGCAATGTATGCATTGTATCTTATACGGACAGTTCGT
>NW_017267201.1:0-216 GCF_001594065.2 Cyphomyrmex costatus | reverse complement strand
GGTTCGGCTCGAGGCTCGCGGCTCGGCTCGCAGCTCGGCTCGAGGCTCGCGACTCGGCTCGCGGCTCGGCTCGGCTCGCGTTTCGGCTCGATAGTCTAAAACTCTAAATGCACCGTTAAATCTTGAATTTATGGACAATTATCGGCGTCGTTACGCAGCTTTTTGCCATACAAAATATCTGCGTAACGACATCGGACGCGTTTAGCGGACTCAACA
>NW_017267200.1:0-216 GCF_001594065.2 Cyphomyrmex costatus | reverse complement strand
TGAGTGGATATCCATTCTGTAATAAAATTTTTATGATTTTATCTATATTAAATTGATGAAACAAAGGGTGTGACAAATGTAATACTCTATCTGTTAAGCCGATGATAACTCCTAATTTATGTGTGAAGTGGTGTTGTGAAAAATAATTTAAGTATCTTCCTGATGATGTTGGCTTCTGGTACCAGTCATAAATGATAGAATTATTCTGTTTTATTA
>NW_017267199.1:0-216 GCF_001594065.2 Cyphomyrmex costatus | reverse complement strand
CTTACATGCTCTCGCCAAATGACCGGCAGAGTTGCATTTAAAACACCTCCTCTTGGTATTAGCACTGCTAACCTTCGTCTTGAATGCTACAGCATTTTTCTTTTCTTCTTTTTCAGTTTTTCTGGCTTCTTCCGAGAGTATTCTTGTTGTCAGATTTTCCAGCGTCTGATCTCCCATGGCTGTCGATTCCCACGCTGTGACAAAAGATTTATAAGA
>NW_017267198.1:0-216 GCF_001594065.2 Cyphomyrmex costatus | reverse complement strand
AGCAGTAGGTAGGTCCACAGGCCATCTCGGTCGGCGATGACGATGCCGGGGTTGATGCCGATTTGTAGGTGCCGAGCGTCTCTACGCAAGATTGCGGCGCCTGGGCGTAAAGCCGGGCGGATAGCCGTATGCATGAGACAAGACTGGACGATTTGCCGCTATTCATGAAGGCGGTCATCCACAGCCCCGCAGTTTCAGGCTCGGCGTCCTTGATCT
>NW_017267197.1:0-215 GCF_001594065.2 Cyphomyrmex costatus | reverse complement strand
ATAGAAATATCACGACTGTCTATCACGTTTTGTACTCAATAAAAATTATATTACGAATATTTAATATTATATTATAGGTTTGTTTTTAAACGTTATTGCTGTAAGTTATTTTAGTTTTATTTTTTAAATATACACACGTATATTATAGATTCTTATGAAGAAATATTAAAATATTATATAAATATGCTTTATATATTAAAACTTATTTTAATATA
>NW_017267195.1:0-215 GCF_001594065.2 Cyphomyrmex costatus | reverse complement strand
GAATCAAGGGAACTGTGCGCCTCCCTACGTGGCAGCCTTTTCCTCGCCCCCTTTTTTTTTGTTATTGCTACTCACTGGCCGCCGCGATCAGGAATTCGCCCGTTATATTCGCGCATTCCTCTTGCCAGAATTTCGTGCAACAAATAGCGTCACAGTTATTTCGCGTGATATTCGCGTGGTCGTTTCGGAAAACGAGAGGAGACGTTCGCCGCGGT
>NW_017267194.1:0-215 GCF_001594065.2 Cyphomyrmex costatus | reverse complement strand
CGTCGAAAATTTATCGCTATTGCCTTCTATTCTATGTCCCTGCATTCCCGAATGTTGGATTCCCTGTCTGTTTCTATCTCTACAGCTCTAAACGTAATACAAAGCAACAACGATAAGAGCAGCGATAGGAATAGACACCAAATTCCAATTTGTCGATCGAAAATTTTATCGCTATTGCCTATTTCGTGTTTTGATTTGCATTCATTGACGTAAAA
>NW_017267193.1:0-215 GCF_001594065.2 Cyphomyrmex costatus | reverse complement strand
CGGATTGGCGATCCGGCGAGAATCCTTCCCGGTAGCCGATGCCGTGACACACCATCGACAGCGGGCGCGATGCGATAACCCTGGAGTCCTTCATGCGCAGCGACCCGGCCGCCGCGTTCCTCGGGTTGGCGAACGGGTTATTGCCTGCCTGCGACCACGCCGTGTTGAACTGTTCGAACTCGGTGGTAGGGAAGAAAACCTCACCACGGATCTCG
>NW_017267192.1:0-215 GCF_001594065.2 Cyphomyrmex costatus | reverse complement strand
GTTCCATCGGTGAGTAATAAATTGTGATTACAATTTGATTAAGTTCGATTAGGTTATCCATTACATATTAGGTTATTATTTTCAACTATATTATGCATCATTTACCCGCTTCTCAAAATTAAATAAAGTATCTACATTCTTTCTACGTATATAACCATCAGAATAAGATCATCCTTATAAAAATATATTGTAACGCGAAAAATGGTCTTGGGGCA
>NW_017267191.1:0-215 GCF_001594065.2 Cyphomyrmex costatus | reverse complement strand
CAATGTGTCCAATGTGGACAATGTGGACGATGTGGACAATGTGGACAATGTGGACAATGTGTCGAATATGGACAATGTGTCCAATGTGTCTAATGTGGACAATATGTCCAATGTAGACAATGTGTACAATGCGGCCAATGTGGACATTGTGTCCAATGTGGACAATGCGGCCAATGTGGACATTGTGGACAATGTGTCCAATGTGGACAATGTGG
>NW_017267190.1:0-215 GCF_001594065.2 Cyphomyrmex costatus | reverse complement strand
ATATAACTCATTTAATTTACATTTTAATAACATTATCAAATAAAACTGACATAAAATATTAATTAAATATACATATGGTATTTCAAAAAATATATAATCATAAGTAGTAATGAATACTAATTATAATATATAAATATTTTGTACTGTCGGGGTAAAATTTTTTCATTTGAATTGTTTTCGATTAAATACAAACATTTTCATTAAATATAATCAAA
>NW_017267189.1:0-215 GCF_001594065.2 Cyphomyrmex costatus | reverse complement strand
TAACAGCCGAACATAGTCTGCTATTTCTACTAATACTAATAAAAATATATCAGAAAATAAATAAGCCTTGGATCATGTTTCTGCTATTACATTATGATGGCAAGATATGCTCTATTCTTGTTCCATTTCTGTTATATTATGTTTGACAAGTCATGACCACAAAATCAAGCAGTAGATACAGTGTACAGAAATCTGCTCTACAATTGTGACTGAAT
>NW_017267188.1:0-215 GCF_001594065.2 Cyphomyrmex costatus | reverse complement strand
GGGAACCTTCTTTGGAACAAGTACGGTTGTCGACTCGGGGCCTTCGGAAGCGACTGAGGAGGAAGCTTTTGGTGAGGCGAGCGTCGTTAATTATACTGTAAAGCCACCGAACGCGTAATATTTTGTGAGCGTCTCGAGCGAGCCGCGTGTGCGAGTTCCGCGGATTTGATTCAGCCGACGTCGTTCCGGCAAAAGTTAGAGCCATTGCTATTATC
>NW_017267187.1:0-215 GCF_001594065.2 Cyphomyrmex costatus | reverse complement strand
TACAGCTTGTTAAAAATTCTCATTCATCTGTTACGTTGTAAAAAAAAGCATTATAGTGAAAAAAAAGTATAACAAGTAATGGTTACAATTTTCCTTCTCATAAAGTTTACCTTAATGTCTTTTTTTTAATAATCACTTCAATCAAATATTATATGTATATAGGCAAATGTAGTATTTCAATCAGATATGCAGATAACTAATATTTTAAGAATAAC
>NW_017267186.1:0-215 GCF_001594065.2 Cyphomyrmex costatus | reverse complement strand
TTATATAACGTTTTTTTTAAATTGTTATATGTGCTATTTTAAAAGACTAAAGGACTATATACATGTAGTTAATATAAATTATAATTTAATGTAGCTATTCATTATTATGTAATATTGGAATTATTGCAAATTTATCATTAAATGATAGCATTACACATTTTGATTTAATATCTTCATAATCAAAAGTTGATATGTTGGTCATTTTATGTATATCA
>NW_017267185.1:0-215 GCF_001594065.2 Cyphomyrmex costatus | reverse complement strand
ATTTCACCGTGTCCACTCCTATAGTCGAAATTTTGAGCTTTTTCCGTTATGATTCTGAATCATATTAGAGCTTAATTTAAAAATAACATTTTTTTTTAATCCATTATAATCTTCTATGCATTTCTGTACGATACCTCGCTTAAATGGTGGACTGAATGTTTTTTCTTTCTTGTTTGTTTTCTCATTCATTGAGTCAAAGCAGCAAGGTGTAGTAA
>NW_017267184.1:0-215 GCF_001594065.2 Cyphomyrmex costatus | reverse complement strand
AGATTCTTTTAATGCTGTATAAGTTTCCATTCTTTTTTTCGTCAAATGCTCATGTAATTTTTTGATATCTTCTAATGATGGCAGATTTACCTTTTTACGCCTTTTAATAGTCGATTGTGTCTCTAAAGCCTACGGCACACGGTGCGTGTTTAGCTGGTTTCGTTGATAGATTTCTTGTGCGCTACTCTGTTGGCAGCTTTGCATGCAATTAAGAC
>NW_017267183.1:0-215 GCF_001594065.2 Cyphomyrmex costatus | reverse complement strand
TAATATAAATAATTACCGCCGTGTATTGTTGTCGCCACTATCGGCAGACAGTAAACAAAAACATAAAAAGAAGGAAATGTGGCGCAACGCCGATGCTACTCTGTCTACGAATTCTGTGGAAAATAAAATAGAATGTAGTAAATTAATTCTTATTTACGCTGTTGCCGTGAGTCGCGCAAATCTTAATTCTAAGAGAAAAAGATGAATAGAGAAGA
>NW_017267182.1:0-215 GCF_001594065.2 Cyphomyrmex costatus | reverse complement strand
AATGTCAAATCGAAAATTTTATTTTTGAAAAATGCAAAAACCAAAATTTTTTTTTTCCTCAAAAATCAAAAAAAAAAACGAAAATTTTTTTTGGAAAAAAATTTTTTTTTTTTTTAAATTCCGAATCGAAAATTATTTTTTTGAAAATTGCAAAAACCAAATTATATTTTTGAAAAAATTTTTTTTTTTTTTGGAAAAATGCCGGATCGAAAATT
>NW_017267181.1:0-215 GCF_001594065.2 Cyphomyrmex costatus | reverse complement strand
ATGCTTATAGCATCTTATTAGATCTTAATAATATGTTGAAAGACATATATTAAAATTCAATATCAAAGTAATGATAATTGAAAACTGTGAAAAATAAGATTGCCAAGAATATCACAAGTTGGCGTTTCGTCCCGGCTTCCACTACCGGCTTCAAAGTGATATTACCGCGGTAGTTATTTAGAGTTGCGTTGTAAGTCTGAAAAAATGTTCGGCAC
>NW_017267180.1:0-215 GCF_001594065.2 Cyphomyrmex costatus | reverse complement strand
TGTCTTCGCTTTCTTAATTCTACTAAATGTTCTTCCATTAGTAATCATACTAGTAACAATACTAAACTTCAATATTATATGTAATATGATTGTTTAAATTGAAAAATTACATTAAGTAAATTAATTTAAATTTTATACAAATAATTTACTTCATTTTATTACTTATACTTTAATGAAAATGTGGTTACGAATGTATATACTTAATTCTCTATCTG
>NW_017267179.1:0-215 GCF_001594065.2 Cyphomyrmex costatus | reverse complement strand
AAAGGACTAAAAGAGCAAAAGCTGATTGTTAACTGCTAAAACATTTAATAATCCTTATAATATTGTAAGTTTATGTACTTTGTGACCTTACTTGAGGTGAGGGTTTACAGGAATGATGTGTCAGGATAATTCCGTGGGGCACTTCAATACAGATTAAAGTCAAATAAACTTCTGATGTAACAATAGCAATTTTATTCTTATTAAACACAGATTCG
>NW_017267178.1:0-215 GCF_001594065.2 Cyphomyrmex costatus | reverse complement strand
CTGACTATCTACTACCTTCCATTCCCTGAGCGTCTCGGGTTTCTCTGAAACCTCCCTGAAACGCTCCCTATACCAGGAATCTTCCGTGTCTCTCGGAACCGACTCCTTTACCACCGCGACCAAGCACGTCTCATCCTCCCCCGTTGCCGTCCCGGTGTCACCCTCAAACATACGCGACAAAGCATCCGGCGCCTTGTGTAACGCGCCTTTCCTAT
>NW_017267177.1:0-215 GCF_001594065.2 Cyphomyrmex costatus | reverse complement strand
GCACTGATGATGACATACAGACTTACAAGAACATTCTGTTGACAACAAACGCTTATCGACGTGATCATAACGCTGGTTCAAGTATTGGGTAACAGGGGACACAAGTATAAGAACATCATCGCATCATTGGTGTGGGGTAAAAAGGATGGGATCGGTATAAAGAAAAAACTCGATTTGCCGTGTGCCATGTCATTAACCGACAACAGGATTGATTA
>NW_017267176.1:0-215 GCF_001594065.2 Cyphomyrmex costatus | reverse complement strand
TTACATTTTTCACGACGCGATCACCGTGTATCTCTCGATCGCGAATTATATGAACCGGCGATGTCCACACATCCTTTCTCGGCAAATTTTCAACGCCGTCGTCGACAAGATTGTTCACACATTCAAAATAATCGTCCCAATCTTCGTCCAGTAACCGATGTGATGATTCATTGATTGCCATTTTATTTTCTTATACAGTACAAATTGGACATGCG
>NW_017267175.1:0-215 GCF_001594065.2 Cyphomyrmex costatus | reverse complement strand
AAAGTGTAGAATATGCGGAAAAGAAAGGGAAACACTTAGACACGTAAAAAGATGTATGAATAACGAGGGGGGGGTGCGATCAAAGAATAGATGTGTTGAATGAGGATGGAAGAGGGTATGAATGGGTGGCTAAGGTATGAAAGATAAGAAGGGAAAGAATGGAAGAGAGAGAGAGAGAGAGAGAGAGAGAGAGAGAGAGAGAGAGAGAGAGAGAA
>NW_017267174.1:0-215 GCF_001594065.2 Cyphomyrmex costatus | reverse complement strand
AAAAAAAAATTCCTTACGCAGAAGTTGCTGTGATAGGCAGTGGGCAATAGCTATAGTGTGCAAATGAACCGCCCCTAACAATAAAACTGTTGGACCAATAAGCTTCCAGCATAAAGTTATTGTTGGGAATATGGTAAATATGAAGGTGCCTATAGAGTACCTATAATAAGAGTACGGCCAACAGAGCGTGAATGAGGCAAAACCGGAAACGCGTC
>NW_017267173.1:0-215 GCF_001594065.2 Cyphomyrmex costatus | reverse complement strand
TGAGACGCTCGAAATCAGCGCCGCGGCTGGCTGCCCTTGTCACATCGACCTGATCGCGCAAATTGTGGGGCCGCACCGTCCCACCCGAACAAGCCCGGTGGCCGCGCTGGTCCCACATCTCGTGGTGATCGGAACTCTTACCGCCGGAACGTCGGCTGACGACCTGGACGCGGTGTTTGACTTGCTCTCGGCAATCACTTCCTCGGTGGCTGCCG
>NW_017267172.1:0-215 GCF_001594065.2 Cyphomyrmex costatus | reverse complement strand
ATGAATTAAAATATAATGTGCAATTTCTTAAATTAAATTTTTATTTACATATAAAATTATTCGTGAAAATACGCATATATTAAACACATAGGCCGGTATTCATAGTTGGTTCTTATTTCAAGACTGCCTTAAGTAATATCTTAAAAGCGGCCCTTTGATTGGTTCGTAACTCTTCAAGACTGAACTTAAGACGGTCTTGAATATAAGAACTGACT
>NW_017267171.1:0-215 GCF_001594065.2 Cyphomyrmex costatus | reverse complement strand
TAAAAAATACTATTACATATTACCATGAAAAATGACTCATATATTATTGAAGGTGCCAGGTTCTTATATACATAATAATAACTTTTTACGTAACAATAATACCAAAGATAAGTTTTTCTCAGTACCATATGTAAAATCTATTTCTGAATGTATTTTACCTATTACAAGCAAATTCACCTGCAAACTAGCTTACTCTATACCTAATACACTCAAAA
>NW_017267170.1:0-215 GCF_001594065.2 Cyphomyrmex costatus | reverse complement strand
ATGGTACATTAGTAAATAAAGAGATTACATCAAGAGAGATTAAACTATAATCTTCATCAATCTAAGTGTTGGATAATTTTTTTACTAATTCGAAACTGTTGTTAATGTAACTCGATGGTCTCGGAATTCTTCTAATAATTTGCCTATGTAAAAATTTAGCAATATTATAAAAGGGACTACCAACAGACGAAACTATAATCCTGAATGGGCAACCT
>NW_017267169.1:0-215 GCF_001594065.2 Cyphomyrmex costatus | reverse complement strand
TTAATGCAGGTGGGCTTAATCAGCCTACTAGCGCGACCTAGATGAAGTTCCATTGTCACTCCTGCTTGCTTCCGTAGGTTATTCAATCATTATACTGCTAGCCTACGCATTTTTTTAAATCCTTGGGTGTCAATCAAATGTCCCCCAGGATATATACTGATGTATAGGACCTAAATAGGACCTACAATTTAACGCCGAATCCGAACGGCGCTGAT
>NW_017267168.1:0-215 GCF_001594065.2 Cyphomyrmex costatus | reverse complement strand
TTATATCTGAAATTCTATTATATAATATGTGTAACGTAAACTATAGCATGTTAGAGAGCTAATTGTTGTAAGCGCGTTCTGAATACGGGCCTTTATGTATCGGTTGTTATATAACGATATGAATTATAAAATTGATATGGTTATATCTTTTTATACGATTTCCCTGCAGTGTCACTTTATAATTATAATTGAAACTATACTATATTTGTTCTATA
>NW_017267167.1:0-215 GCF_001594065.2 Cyphomyrmex costatus | reverse complement strand
CTATTATTCATCCTCGTTAAGTATAATTCTTATGTTAATTACATACTATATAATCGTTTCAATGGTAAATCCATTTAAATGTAAATCCATTTAAATAATTTTGCTTTAAACATTTACTAATGGTTTTAAGATCTAACACACTGACCGCTCGCAGTGCTTTTAGTAAATGTGGAGCCCATCATTTTACAATTTTATTGTCTTTATTTTTCGTTTTT
>NW_017267166.1:0-215 GCF_001594065.2 Cyphomyrmex costatus | reverse complement strand
CAAGACAAAGCAGGAAGGTTGAACTTCCAAAAATAACCAATGCTCGAATATAATGAACATCGAGAGAAGTACTCCAAATGACGTCAAATGAATGCTCTTAACTGGATTTCCACCGACAAGTAGGCTTAATGCCAGAAATTTTGCTAAAATTCACGGCAAAGATACCTTTTAACGCGAATATGGTACAAAATTATTAATGTTACATTTCATTAGAA
>NW_017267165.1:0-215 GCF_001594065.2 Cyphomyrmex costatus | reverse complement strand
CCCCTTCTCCTGTTCTTCTTTCTCTCCTACAACATTCTATCTCTTTTTACAATTCTCCTTTTCCAATATGTTTTTCTGAAAGTCATCATTAGTTTATATCGTCTCTATGTGATAACATCTCTTCCATATTGTTGTGTTAAGTTCTCTATAACAGATTAAAATTTGTTTGAATTCACTTTAATATATATTATACTGACGATTAAATATATTTCAAC
>NW_017267164.1:0-215 GCF_001594065.2 Cyphomyrmex costatus | reverse complement strand
AGACCTCCAGGGCGGCAGAGTGTCCAAGGACACCCCGTCACCCCTTGGGGTGCCGGACCCCTTGTACAAAGTCCCCCTATTTAACAGGGGACTTCGTACTCTGGACTGTTAGCACCTGGGGACCCTCCACGGGGCCCCAGGTGAGCTTTCTCACCACGACAAGGTCGCCCAGACCGAGAAAGAACCTAACCTAACCTAACCTAACCTAACCTAAC
>NW_017267163.1:0-215 GCF_001594065.2 Cyphomyrmex costatus | reverse complement strand
CTATATATTCCGCCCGCAATTACTAAGACTATATTATAATCGTTCTTCGGTTTAATGTAAAATATCTCGATTATATGCATTGCATTTATGCATACCTGTTCTCTTCGATACACATCAAAAGCAGCGACATTATACATCCATAAATATACATATATGACAGCCACAAAAATTCGCTCAAGATTCTGCCAACATATTCTGTGGAGCCAATTTCTCCT
>NW_017267162.1:0-215 GCF_001594065.2 Cyphomyrmex costatus | reverse complement strand
CTATAAAAATAAATATTAAAACTTAGGTGTCCACGCTCATTGGCAGGTTCTACCACCCGCTAGAACGTGACAACGTGATGGGATCTTTCTATAGAACCGTTCGCTTGCGGTCTATAGGCGGTTGTTTGGTACTTTTTAATTTTAAATTTTTTAACTCGTGATATTCTTCACAATCTCAGCTTCTCTGAGTTTAAATTATTAATTTATTATTAAAT
>NW_017267161.1:0-215 GCF_001594065.2 Cyphomyrmex costatus | reverse complement strand
AATCAAGGGAACTGTGCGCCTCCCTACGTGGCAGCCTTTTCCTCGCCCCCTTTTTTTTTGCGGTCGCTACTCACTGGCCGTCGCGATCGGGGATTCGCCCGTTGTATTCGCAAATTCCTTTTGCCGGAATTTCGCGCAACAAATAGCGTCGTAGTTATTTCGCGTGATATTCGTGTGGTCGTTTCGGAAAACGAGAGGAGACGTTCGCCGCGGTA
>NW_017267160.1:0-215 GCF_001594065.2 Cyphomyrmex costatus | reverse complement strand
AACATACACCAACAGTTACCAACTTTACGTCTGACTTGAATACCTCATTATGTATGCTAAGGTGTTTTACCATTTTATTATCTTCCAATAATAAAGATGTGTTACTTTATAGTAGACAATATGGTAAAACAATTTAATAAGAATTCTTTTGTATTAATACTGATCTTATGTGATTCATTTTTGAAATCTAAAAAACTGTTATTTCTATCTCTCAC
>NW_017267159.1:0-215 GCF_001594065.2 Cyphomyrmex costatus | reverse complement strand
TATAAAAATATGTTTCCTAAAACACTACGGATGGATTTTGAAAAATTATAATTTTTGAGAAAAAAATATTTTTTTTGTTGGTCAAAAAAATTTTTGACCTACTTTCTTTTATGACCATTGAATTCCTTGCAAAAAATTACTGAAAACATAATTTTGTCGATTTTTTAAACTTACATTTTAATATAGTTGAAAATTGGGGTGTACCCTCCCCTTAA
>NW_017267158.1:0-215 GCF_001594065.2 Cyphomyrmex costatus | reverse complement strand
GGCGGAAAGGCTGAATCCAATGATGGCCCCGGTCATGCGAGGATCCTTCGTTCCTCGGGCAGACGACCGATGATCGTCATGAGACGGTACGCCACGATGCAGGACACCGCGCCGCCGATAAGAACAATGACGCCAGTAGGTGTTGCGAACCGATCGACCACGTCACCCTGCATGCTCATCAACAGCAGCACGATCCACGGGGCGGCGACCGCCAA
>NW_017267157.1:0-215 GCF_001594065.2 Cyphomyrmex costatus | reverse complement strand
TATTGCTATTATTAGAAAAATACATAAATAAGTGAAGTAATATTGCTGTCGTACAGTAGCCGTAAAAAATATATCAACTTTTTAGTCGATATCTTTTTAGCGGCTACTGTACATACCACCTAATTGAATGAAACTTGCAGTTGGCTCATACTAAAAAGTGTTGCGTGTAGTATTGGAAAGATTTTTGAAAGGTAAAATCAACGATATGACGAATT
>NW_017267156.1:0-215 GCF_001594065.2 Cyphomyrmex costatus | reverse complement strand
GATTCCATGTGGTGTGCGCAGCGCGACGAATCGATCGTCTCGAAACACTCGCTGCCGAAATATCTGGGACACCGGTTGCGTGCGACACCACGAACGCCGACGACGTGGCCAGACTGGCGCAGGCCGCAGGTGATCGGGTCGATCTACTGGTCAACAATGCTGGCGGCGCCATCGGCCTGGACCCGATCGAGGACGCAACTGCGGACCGGTGGCGA
>NW_017267155.1:0-215 GCF_001594065.2 Cyphomyrmex costatus | reverse complement strand
GGATTTTATGCTTCCGGCGCAACTGGCTGGGCTCACTTTTTCGGCCAACCTGACCTTGCTCGACACCAATTTCAAGCAGTTGATGAGCGACGGCTCCGAAGTCAAGCTCGACACGATGATCGGGCAGCCGAAAAAAGCCTACAACGCCGCATTGAACTACGAAGCCGGGCCGATTTCGGCCCGATTGGCCTACAACTTCAATGGCGAGCGCATGT
>NW_017267154.1:0-215 GCF_001594065.2 Cyphomyrmex costatus | reverse complement strand
CAATGAGGGCCATGCTTTTACGCAAAAGCATGGCTCTCATTGGCTATCGCTTGCCGCTTCACCACTGCGCCGCTCTGGTCTGTAGGCTCCTTTAAGCCGGTTGCGCTTCTCTGATATTTAGGACTCTACTTACAACTACGTTTACGCGATTATAGAATGGGCTTTATGTGCCAAGACCTTTAATCTTACGTCTTAATTTTTCTATGTGCCATGAC
>NW_017267153.1:0-215 GCF_001594065.2 Cyphomyrmex costatus | reverse complement strand
TCAGCACGTCGTCGTCGAGCGCGTTGCCCACCGGCAGGGAGGAGACGAACCCGGCGAACAGGTCCACGATCTCGTCGTAGCGTCGACGGGGGGCGAGCACGCGGGTGCCGATGAAGCAGGTCTGTCCGTTGTTGAGCAGTGTCGCCCCGTACAGCTGCTGGCCGATGGCGGCGAGGTCCAGGTCTGCGTCGTCCAGAACGATCGCGGCCGACTTT
>NW_017267152.1:0-215 GCF_001594065.2 Cyphomyrmex costatus | reverse complement strand
AGTATAGTCTGTTCTACCCACCCGTGAAGTATTTGGCGGTTATTCTCGCCCACCCTGTATATTCGTGTATATGTATGTGCGAGTGAATTGTATCTCAGTCCCAATATATACTAACGTCATAATAAAATTATATATGGATATTCGCTCTAGCAGTTATTGTATTTTATTACATCGAGATCGAGGACTAGCAGCGCGAAGTGTTTTTACATAAAAAA
>NW_017267151.1:0-215 GCF_001594065.2 Cyphomyrmex costatus | reverse complement strand
GAGGACGGGGACGTCCTCCCTCTGCGGCTCACCGACTGCAAGAAGGAGAGGCACGTCAACCTCCTCTACATGCAAGACCGCCACTTCGCGTGTATCAAACATCTCTCCCGCCTCGTGAGGTCGCAAGTTACGAAAAACAAGAATAAGAAATACTTCTGCGACCGGTAAGTGCTATAAGTAAAATAAAATAGTAAGCTAAAAAATAATGTACTAAT
>NW_017267150.1:0-215 GCF_001594065.2 Cyphomyrmex costatus | reverse complement strand
TGCAGGTTATTTTAAGAAGATATATATAGACTTGTTATCTTTTAGAGTAAAATACCAACATTACAAAATTTTTTGAAAAAATTAACGTAGACATGTATATCTATATGTTATCTTTTTTTTAAATTTTGAATGAAGAATTATTTAAAAATTTAAGTATATTTTAAAATTTTTAATGGAATAAACTATTAAATCAAATTATATATAAAATAATAAAT
>NW_017267149.1:0-215 GCF_001594065.2 Cyphomyrmex costatus | reverse complement strand
CCGGATTCTTGCTGTCGGCCTCGTTCGGTGTAGTGGCCCGACAAGCCGGATTTTCGGTCAGCGAGGCTATCGTGATGTCGGCGATCGTGTTCGCTGGCTCGGCGCAATTTGCTGCCGTTGCCGTGATCAGCGCCGGTGGCGGCGCACTGCCAGCGATCTCTGCGGCCACACTCATGAACTCGCGGTTCCTGTCGATGGGGATCGCGCTCGGCCCC
>NW_017267148.1:0-215 GCF_001594065.2 Cyphomyrmex costatus | reverse complement strand
CCAGCCATGTTCAAAAAAAGATACTAAAAATTTAAACCTTTTTATCTAATATTAATATATTACAACGAAAAGTAACTGATATATCATTAATGAAAAATGCCAGTTCAAAGTGAACATATGGTACATAAAGTATATGTAACTTTCGGCCGATATTCGAATCGCCTTCCGCAGTCCCCCTCATCTTATCGCCCCGTGCGCGGTCCAAGTGCCGCACG
>NW_017267147.1:0-215 GCF_001594065.2 Cyphomyrmex costatus | reverse complement strand
AAGCGTGTACGCCTGTCAATCGCTCTCTACACGCGCGGATCGCGAGGAGTGGGGATAGGCTGGAAGGGGCGCCGTCCGAGTTCAGAGGCTCGCGGCGGTGTGCGCGGCGTGGGACGCTTCCCACTCCCAGCGCGCCAAGTTAACAAAATGGGGGATATTCGGCGCTTTATAAATAATATCTTAAAAATTGAGAAAATGTGTACCCGCGTGGTTTC
>NW_017267146.1:0-215 GCF_001594065.2 Cyphomyrmex costatus | reverse complement strand
CAAACATATTTCGATTAATTTTTCATATGCAATATCATCTTCAATATATATACCATATATGATCTTCAATAAATTCCCCAAGTAAGAAAAATTGACATGTAAACAACGTCGATAATTAAGCCAAAGGCAAAATGTTTAAGAACAGCTTATTCGTAAAATTCAATTATATACTGCGATGAATTAATTCCTCTCTAAAATGTTAAATAGGTCACAAC
>NW_017267145.1:0-215 GCF_001594065.2 Cyphomyrmex costatus | reverse complement strand
AATTGTGGTGGTGGGCGTCGTGGTCAGTGTCGGCGCCGTCGTTACCAAACGGCTGGACTCTGCAACGCCGGACAAGCCGAGCACCTCGTCGGCTAAGCGATCTTCGAGTTCCCCGCCGCCCCAGCGGGTGAGTTGGAGTCCGACCCCAGCCGACTTCAACCGAGCTCGCCAGCAAGCTGACCGGCTGAGTCTGCGGCAGCTCGCCGGTGGTTTGA
>NW_017267144.1:0-215 GCF_001594065.2 Cyphomyrmex costatus | reverse complement strand
GCGATAACCGTAGCCGTTGAGCGAGATTTTCACTCATTAAACTAGTGACAGATCCTTGATCTATCAATGCGCGTATGACATCTGTGCGACCAGACGAAGAACACACTTGAATCCGCGCGGTAGCTAATAGAACACGAGATTTGTCAAATGTTGTTTTCGTAATTCAATGTGAAACGACGTTGTTTTCATTTGACGTATTTGTTTCGTTGGATTCA
>NW_017267143.1:0-215 GCF_001594065.2 Cyphomyrmex costatus | reverse complement strand
GTAGTCGTAATATTTCAGCCTTCAGGACCGCAATTTCAACCTCTTTTGCGTCATCTGCCGTTACTGATCTAAAATAGAACAAAAAATATTTTAATGCACATTATTTTAAATATACATATATACATTACAAAAATAATTTGTTATAATATAAAAGTAATCTACTTACACGTCTTCATCGGACATCTTTCTTCGATTTACAGGACGCTGCAGGACGC
>NW_017267142.1:0-215 GCF_001594065.2 Cyphomyrmex costatus | reverse complement strand
AAAAAAAGTACAATAAAAAAATTTCTTGAGTGATACGCACTCTCGGCACGTTCCTTTTTATAGATTTGTATTTTTGTGATCATTATAGCATTAAATAGGCATTGAGTCGATTTCTTTTATTTTATATAATTCTCAATTTACAAAGAAGATACAAATTAAAGAAGATTACGAAAAAAGAAGAGTTTATAGTAATAGTTAAAATTATAAAAATTTGG
>NW_017267141.1:0-215 GCF_001594065.2 Cyphomyrmex costatus | reverse complement strand
CTTGCACGGCGACCTGCACCCGTCCGAGCAGGTCGTTATCGTGCAGGTCTTCCCCGAGCCGGCCGCGGCGCGCCTGTATGAGCAGGCGATGAGCACAGGCGTGACGGTGTTGCTGCAGCTAACCGCGATCGATGAGACCGTCTCCGACGGCGCGGTCTCGCCGAAGACGAAAGGGGTAACGCCGTGACCCTCACCACCACCGGCATGTTCGGACC
>NW_017267139.1:0-215 GCF_001594065.2 Cyphomyrmex costatus | reverse complement strand
TACCTAGAGTTCTTGATACATAAAAAACATTTTTGAGAATAATAAAGTTTTAAAAAAATAGTAAAAATTGTTGAAAATATATTTTTGAGAGTAACGAGTAGTTCTGAGTTGCGTTTCTTATAGTACTCGACGAGTTCTATCGAAAACTGTATGGTGGAAAAGCGATTGGACCAACGGTTTGCAAGATACAGCGATATTTGTCAGATCAACAATTT
>NW_017267138.1:0-215 GCF_001594065.2 Cyphomyrmex costatus | reverse complement strand
CGTATACTTGCATACATAATTATTATTATTAAAGTTGGTTTATTAAAGTTTTTGCTCTTAATAAGAAGCAGGAAGGAATGGTGAGGCGACCTCCATAACCCCTTCCTCTATTCCTTCATACTTCTTGTTTTTTACATATATTTTTCTTATAATAAGGGTCTGAGCACAAGCACTGCCGTAACTTTTTACGACATACTTAAGTTGTAGACGTAAAT
>NW_017267137.1:0-215 GCF_001594065.2 Cyphomyrmex costatus | reverse complement strand
GATCACGGGGGCCAGGGTGTCGCGAAGCGGTCGAGGCGACGGTGCGGTGTTGATGAACAACAAGTCGTGCCAGACTTCAAGGGAGACTGGCTTAAGGCCGGTGACCTGCGGGTCTGAGCTGGGGATCGTTGTTGAGCCGTCGCCGCCGAAGCTGCGGGCGGAGACAAGGTTGCCGTCGAGGGTGTAAACCCACGCGTGGTAGGGGCAGGCGATGC
>NW_017267136.1:0-215 GCF_001594065.2 Cyphomyrmex costatus | reverse complement strand
ATGAGTGTGTAAAACCGTACAAGAAGTGTCCCAACCGTTTAGAGAGGCTTTAGTAAAGATTTCTCGAACAAAGTTCCCCGAACGGATCTTATTGGATTGGTGTTGATTAGAACAAATTCTAATCCACCAATTAAAGACACCATGAAGGTGTGAGGGAATTGACATTGTTAGTGAGTAGTTTTCCTTATTTTCCGAAAAGGCTAAGAATTTTATTT
>NW_017267135.1:0-215 GCF_001594065.2 Cyphomyrmex costatus | reverse complement strand
TGAAAAATTACAATTCGATATAAAAATTTACAAATAATCTTTTTGCTTAATTTTTCTCGCTATCTAGTATTTCGAGTCGAGAATTTTTGGGACATTCTCTATAGTAATTTCTCACGGTGTAAGTAATATTACAATCTAACAAATTATACGTCGACCGATGCTTCGGTAAAATATGAATTTACCGCAATGCTTCTATTTACGGATACTTTAACGTA
>NW_017267134.1:0-215 GCF_001594065.2 Cyphomyrmex costatus | reverse complement strand
TCTAATATCTCGTTAAATATTGCGTCAACTGAAAAATGGTATAAAACTTTTCGACTCAGTTCGATCTACTCTACCTGCTCCTGATAGGTGATCCACTCGATTAATGACACCCTGTATATATATTATATGTATATATATAATTAAAGTAAAATACCTGACCGTACATTCCTAGTACCTTCTGCCGACTGATCCGATTCTTTGAATGCACTTGTTTT
>NW_017267133.1:0-215 GCF_001594065.2 Cyphomyrmex costatus | reverse complement strand
CCAAGCTTTATAATTTAAAGTGTTTAATGAAAAAAGATTTCATTATAGTGTTTTAAAGAGTTTTCAAGATAAATAATAATATAGACTGAAAAATAAGAGTTTTTATTTATTTAAAAAAACATTTTTATAAATATTAAATTTTTAGGTTATTCACACAGATTCCTATACCTTTATACCGTGTGTATATAGTACATTGAAAGAAACTATTTATATGA
>NW_017267132.1:0-215 GCF_001594065.2 Cyphomyrmex costatus | reverse complement strand
AAAGGCAGCGCTTAAAGGAAAGGCTGCTGAATTAATTCAGTCACTCGAGATGTCGGCTGACAACTATGAGCAAGCCTGGCAAATGTTAATAAAGCGATACGACAACAAGCGCCTCATCATTCAAAAACATCTCAGGGCACTATTTGAGCTGTCAACGATTTCTAAGGAGAATTTTGCAGCGCTTCGCCAATTAGTCGATGAAGTTCTCAAGCACA
>NW_017267131.1:0-215 GCF_001594065.2 Cyphomyrmex costatus | reverse complement strand
GCCGCCATTAGCTCGAGTTGGCCGTCAGACTCCACCCATCAGTTGTAGCAGTCCGCGCCGACAAGCCGAACCCCCGAACACCGGCCGCTGCAGGTCTGGCCGACATCACAGCAATGTCACAGCGCGGGGTGCATACCGCCGTCGCACCGAATGGCCGAACCCGTTACGTAGGACGCCAGTTCGCTACATAAGAACGCGGCGACCGCACCGAACTC
>NW_017267130.1:0-215 GCF_001594065.2 Cyphomyrmex costatus | reverse complement strand
ATCCATGCATGTTGCATTTTGCACAACATCGCAAATGCAAATGACATGGACGTTTTTGAAGCATCACTGGATGATGAATATCCTGATCCAGTATTGGCACATATACAATTGGCACAATATGAACAGGAAGAACATGTTCAAGACAATACTGAACAAATTACAAGGGATGAAATTTGTAGGCAATTAGCAACTCGATTGTGAATAATGATTTATAT
>NW_017267129.1:0-215 GCF_001594065.2 Cyphomyrmex costatus | reverse complement strand
TTATTATTATTATTATTATTATACATACCTATCCCAGAAATATTTCTTATGCTCCATTTTGGTGACTTGCGATCTTACTAGACGTGACAGATTCTTGATCAGCAAGAAATGTCCCGCGATGTCATCCTCCACGTACAAGAGGTTCACGTGTCTGCTCCTCTTTTGGTCGGCGAGTCGTATCGGTATGATCCCCTGCTCGATGGCGTAAACGTTGA
>NW_017267128.1:0-215 GCF_001594065.2 Cyphomyrmex costatus | reverse complement strand
GAGGATCCGGCACGGAAGATCCATATCATCGCCTACGGCCGATGCTACTAGACCAACATTTGCGATAGGTAGATGTACTGAAATGGTAGACACTAAAAATATACTAAAGGTGATTAAGTAGATACGGCGGGAAAATATGATTACACACGGTTGAAACGATTAATCCAACCTAAGATGATCAGGTGGTAGTATTTAGGCTCTTCTAGCATCAATAT
>NW_017267127.1:0-215 GCF_001594065.2 Cyphomyrmex costatus | reverse complement strand
AAAATATAAAAAAATTGAGGCGTGCCAAAGCAAAATGTCATAAGAGCTATTTTTCTTCTTTTTTAGGAGAAAAGAAAACCTTATTCCACTTTAAAAATATTACGAAAATGACCGTAGATAATAACGGTGGATATGAGCAGTTTTTGTAAAAAAATTTTAGTTAAGTAATTCTAATTTTAAAAATCGTGTTAAAAAGTTGTTAAAACTTCAAACTT
>NW_017267126.1:0-215 GCF_001594065.2 Cyphomyrmex costatus | reverse complement strand
CCGGTAGATGATCCGAGAACGGACGGCCCTTCCGACCAGTCGAACGCGGCAGCATCGACACGATCAACGACCACTGAGCATCCGAGAGCAACTGGAATCACGACACGAAATCAGACACCCAGACGCGGACCTATCTATTTGTCAGACACGCCCTAGTGTCGCGTGTCGTAAGTTTCTATGTAGTTGGCGGGTTGAGGGAATTGGCTATGGCGAAT
>NW_017267125.1:0-215 GCF_001594065.2 Cyphomyrmex costatus | reverse complement strand
CAGCGCCTACGTCTACGGGCTGCTGATGAACTTGTCGTCGTGGCCGTTCTTGACCGGGACCAACCTGGACAACTACGACGGCTCGTTGGCTTTCGTGCCCGGCGACGACTTGGGCTCCAACCTGCATCGGTTCATCGTATTTTCGCTACTGACGTCAACTGCCGGGTGGGACACCGGACGCGCGATCACGACGGTGCTGGCGATCGCGATATTGG
>NW_017267124.1:0-215 GCF_001594065.2 Cyphomyrmex costatus | reverse complement strand
GTCAATTTTTTTCGAATTTTATCCGCCATATTGGATCTGCCATTTTCATTTTTATGACATAACTTTCAATTTCATTAAGTCCACATCTAAATTAATGTTTCAGGTCTTATAGACATTTCAAAATCATCTACTTCTCCTTCTTTCCAAAGAATTATAATTAACAATCACGTTTTGTGTCATTTAATCCTTCATATTTCACTTGTGTCTTAAGATTT
>NW_017267123.1:0-215 GCF_001594065.2 Cyphomyrmex costatus | reverse complement strand
ACTTCATAGTAAATAACATTAAGCTTATCACACACGAAATGACATAAATTGTATAAAAATAAAACATTTTTAAGCCAAAATTTTTTGTTTTGTTAAAGAAATTAATTTTACATTTATTTTGTAATAGTACATAATATACATTACGTATTTTATTTTTTTTGTATATTTTTATTTTTATATAATGGATGTCTAAGTGTTTGTTTTCGAGGAAGTAA
>NW_017267122.1:0-215 GCF_001594065.2 Cyphomyrmex costatus | reverse complement strand
GGAACCTAACCACGTCAAAACATTTCTTCTTCCATTTAATTCATTTATTTACTGAAATTTTGTCTCTGGTGACCGGGCTATATCACATAAAGATAATTTCACTATGCTCACATCACGTATTTTAACAAGTTCCATCACAAGGTCTTGAACTGTCAATGATGATGGAGTAGTCGACTGCACCAATCGTTCGATATCCGCCCGTTTTTCAATGAACA
>NW_017267121.1:0-215 GCF_001594065.2 Cyphomyrmex costatus | reverse complement strand
GAATCATCCAAAGAACACGTGTGAATTTTTCCAGGACGTTTTGGGAAATTTTCTAATTCTTCCGGAAAAAGGCCAGAACCAAAAAATCAAAAGTGGCCCAAAACATCTTGGAAAAATTCACACGTTTTCTTCGAATGATTCTAAGCACTTTTTGTTGTATGAAACTTTTTCGTCAAGCCAATCATTTTCAAATAAAAAAATATCTAAATAATACC
>NW_017267120.1:0-215 GCF_001594065.2 Cyphomyrmex costatus | reverse complement strand
CAAAATGGCGGATACAATATGGCGGACGACTTTTTAAAAAATGGATGAATTTGCTTGAAAGGAAGTTACTCGGGGGTTCTCGGGGTCGCATATTACGAATCTGATGTCAGGTTTTAAAAATTCAAAATGGCGAATCCAATATGGCCGTCAACTTTCTAAAAAATGGATGAATTTGCTTGAAACGAGTTACTCGGGGGTCTTCGGGGTCGCAGATT
>NW_017267119.1:0-215 GCF_001594065.2 Cyphomyrmex costatus | reverse complement strand
TACATCTGAGGCTCTTAAAAATGATGTAGATCAAAATAGAATCGAACACTACATTGTGCCACGAGGATTGTACCGTTCAATTGATGATCTTGTTGAAACAGTTAATGAAACATCGATAAAGGATCATTTAACTTTTACAGTAAATAAAAATAGCTATGTTAGTGCACAGCGTTCATGTGTACATTGTGTAAATAACGAGCATACTTTCCTTCTAT
>NW_017267118.1:0-215 GCF_001594065.2 Cyphomyrmex costatus | reverse complement strand
ACATTTTTTACTGGGTAACGAGTAACTGTAACTAGTTACTTTTAAAAAATAACTTTCCATTCCTTGAAGATATGTTAAAGTGTGAATATTATATACCACATAAGTAGTTCCCCCCCTTGCGCGCCGAACATTTCGTCGAACTTAAAACGCATATCTAATTAACTACCGTAGTAATATCACAAATTTTTTGATGCTATAGCATCTAATAAGGTCTT
>NW_017267117.1:0-215 GCF_001594065.2 Cyphomyrmex costatus | reverse complement strand
TCGGCACGCTTTTCCCGACACCTTTAGCATTGCATACCCTATCCATATTATATATATCAGTGGTCGCGAAGCGCGGGGATAGGCTGGCAGGTGCGCCGTTCAAGTCATGACGTTTGGGCGCTAGCGGCGGTGTGCGCGGCGCGGGCGGCGGAGGGGAACGGGTAAAATTGCCCCCGCCGAAATGAAAATGCGCATGCCCATCTAGTATTTTGTTA
>NW_017267116.1:0-215 GCF_001594065.2 Cyphomyrmex costatus | reverse complement strand
CTAGATCTTGGAGTATTAGCATTGAATACAGAAATCTTTTCTGTGAGTGTAGTATAGTTTTAACAATACTAATTATAGTATAGTTTTGACAAAATAGTTAATGCGATATTTGATACACCGCCCCCGATCATGCTAGAAATAAAACCGCGCCCGACGGAAGGTTACAGTTACTTAACAAGCTATAAAATAATTAATGTAATGATTTAAATTAATCA
>NW_017267115.1:0-215 GCF_001594065.2 Cyphomyrmex costatus | reverse complement strand
GAACGTGGCTCGCTTTTGCGGATCGGACAGCACTTCGTAGGCGACGGTGACCTTTTTGAACGCATCGGCCGCATTGGCTGCCTCGTTAACGTCTGGGTGTAGTTCGCGCGCCTTGCGGCGGTACGCTTTCTTGATTTGTTCCGGTGATGCGTCACGATCGACGCCCAAGACTGCGTAGTAGTCGGCCATCAGTGGTCGAAGCTCCAATTTTCGTT
>NW_017267114.1:0-215 GCF_001594065.2 Cyphomyrmex costatus | reverse complement strand
ACTAAATCTATCCACAGCATTTTCGAGTGCAATATGGGTTTAAACTCAACTCAGACCGGTTTAACCATGTTTGATCCGAAAGTATCATGACATTGTCTGTTACATATCGTTTCCGACCGAAGAACTGGCCGGATGCCGCTACAATAATTTTTCATGTGCCAGCGATAAAGTCGCGGTGTTCCCGCATTTCTTTTAAACGTTCAAACATAATTCAA
>NW_017267113.1:0-215 GCF_001594065.2 Cyphomyrmex costatus | reverse complement strand
ATCTGCGAGCCCGGCTCCAGTTTGAAGCACGCGCTGGGGCAGTTGTCCGCGGGTGATCGCGTACGACTGACCGATGTGTCCGGCGATTTCGTACTGCCTGACGATCCGGCCGCTCCGGTGTTGTTGATTGCTGGCGGAATAGGTGTCACTCCATTCTTGAGTCAGCTGCGCCAAGCGCCTGACCGAGATGCGGTGTTGGTCTACGGGCTCAGCGG
>NW_017267112.1:0-215 GCF_001594065.2 Cyphomyrmex costatus | reverse complement strand
TCGGCCGATAACGTATATATCACTCGTATTTGTCTCATCTTATTAGCAAAGTTGCGAATTATTATCATAAGAATCATTATCATGTTACATCGTAGAACGATTACATCTTGTCTATCTCGGAATAATAGGATCGGATCGAATTAAAGACGTCGAATCAAAGTTTCTCAGATCTCCATCGTACGAGATCACTCCCGTTCTTGCCCGACGTTTCCGAT
>NW_017267111.1:0-215 GCF_001594065.2 Cyphomyrmex costatus | reverse complement strand
TGGGTTCCCGTAGTCCCACAACGATGTGATTCGGCACATCTTCAAATGAATCTACTTCCATAAGATAACTCGAATATGAGCTCGATCGGCTGAGCCGTTATCGAGATCTCTAGAAAACGCTAAGTTTTTATGGGTTCCCGTAGTCCCATGATGATGTGATTCGGCACATCTTCAAATGAATCTGTTTCCATAAGATAACTCGAATATGACCTCGA
>NW_017267110.1:0-215 GCF_001594065.2 Cyphomyrmex costatus | reverse complement strand
CGTTGGGATCGTCCCAGTGTACGTAATCAATCCTGTTGTCGGTTAATGACATGGCGTACGGCATATCGAGTTTTTTCTTTATACCGGTCCCAGGCTTTTTACCCAACACCAATGGTGCGATGATGTTCTTGTACTTGTGTCCCTTGTTACCAAATACTTGATTACCAGCGTTATGACCACGTCGATAAGCGTTTGTTGTCAACAGAATGCTCTTG
>NW_017267109.1:0-215 GCF_001594065.2 Cyphomyrmex costatus | reverse complement strand
GCACCAGGTACGAGCTGGCAAGTAGAAGCGTGCGGATCGCTGCCATACGTCGGGCTCGTGCTCGCGGACCCAGAGCAGCTTCGGCCCGACCGCCTGGGAAGTGGGCACCGATCCGCAGCGGTCGAGAATGCGATCCGTGCCGAGCCCGTCGTTCAGCCTCTCGATCTGGGCGGTCGCGCGGGTGTCCACCTCGTAGAGGATCGCGGCACGCCACG
>NW_017267108.1:0-215 GCF_001594065.2 Cyphomyrmex costatus | reverse complement strand
GTACAAAGGGACACCTGGATTGTACGAATTAATTTTCAAGAGAATTCCCGATGACGCTATTTATATAGAGAATGACAAACTAGCGTAAAAAAGTATACTGTTGACAACAAATGCTCATAGACGCAGCCATAATGCGGATAATCCAATATTGAGTAACAAAGGGTACAAATATAAGAATATAATAGCACCCATTGTATCAAGTAAAATACAAGTTG
>NW_017267107.1:0-215 GCF_001594065.2 Cyphomyrmex costatus | reverse complement strand
TCGAGGATCGACTCGGCGTCGGTGCAATCTAGCCCGCTGATTCTGTGCAGTCTTCACCGCGGAGCGACAGTTCATTGATCTCGAGGCTACGGCCTTCGCACCTCGATCGGCGTTAGCGGGAAGCGACGACGTTCAGCTTGACCTGAGCGACGACCTCGGGGTGCAGTCGCACGGCGATTTCGTGGGCACCAAGAGACTTGATCGGGTTACCCACT
>NW_017267106.1:0-215 GCF_001594065.2 Cyphomyrmex costatus | reverse complement strand
AAATAGCATGTGAGATATTTTTCGAAAACAAGACCTCTGTTTCATGCATCTACGTGCTTACATAATTTTCGTTCTCTCCACAGGCTCGACATTCCTCAACATTCCAGGATTATATAAACGATGAGCGGACGTCCCTCTTTTTATATCTTTTTCTTTCATACTTCGTTTATCTCTTTCATCTCCTTTCTTTTTACTTTCTTTTCAGCCTCTTTCCT
>NW_017267105.1:0-215 GCF_001594065.2 Cyphomyrmex costatus | reverse complement strand
TAAAACGGCGGAATGTTAGCCATTGGTCGGATTCTTCGATACGCGAATACGCACGTACGGTGATACGCGCCATGGGACGGCACCCTTAGGCTTATCGCACATGAAATGCATAATGGAGCATGAGCATAACATAAAACTGTTGAACCAATAAGCATCCAGCATAAAGTCATATTGGGTGCATCCAGAAGCACGACCGCTCATTGAGCGCTCAGTGA
>NW_017267104.1:0-215 GCF_001594065.2 Cyphomyrmex costatus | reverse complement strand
TACCTGATTGACTACTGCTTTTCCGCTTTCCGTTTTTCCGTCAAGGTGTGAACCCGCCCTAAGAGTGCAAACCCATGCAGCGGAATAGGGTAACGCGGAACGAGAGTAGAACCAATCACGAGATTCTCTAGAAACACGGAATGCTCGTTATTTGCTGGATTCACACTGCATCCGATTTTCGTCGTACGACGATTCTGCAACCAATCAGAAAAATC
>NW_017267103.1:0-215 GCF_001594065.2 Cyphomyrmex costatus | reverse complement strand
CGGTTCGTCACTCACACAGTATTTTATGACTCAAATCCTCTCAACTGTGTGTGTGTGCGTGCGTGCGCGCGCGTGCGTGTGTGTGTGTACATTACTCACTAATAATTAGGAAAAACATCAAATATCCTGACACGTCATTGCTCAATACCATATTGGATGCCGCAGACCGAGATATTCTACATATAATCCTTGGAATATTGTGATTATTGATGAAT
>NW_017267102.1:0-215 GCF_001594065.2 Cyphomyrmex costatus | reverse complement strand
AGAAACAGAAACTATGAAGTTTGTAGAGCTACAATCAGCTACAACTTACAGCGCCACTAGAATAAGATAGCATGATTTTTTCTCTCTCACAATTTCGACGAATAATGGCGGACTTCACGTGTCCAGACTCTTATTAGAGGGTCACTAGGTCCATGGTGTGACACGATAAACACTTAACTGAGTTTGGTTATGTTTTTCCATTATTTATAACGTAG
>NW_017267101.1:0-215 GCF_001594065.2 Cyphomyrmex costatus | reverse complement strand
ACCGCACTTTCTCCTATCTGGCGGAACCAATAAAAAATCGTTCACCAATGTCTTACTAGAATTATTACTAGAGGAACTCTGTTGTGGTCACTAGAGGTCAGTGAAGTGCCGACAACCCGCGAATTTTGATTCAAATTGCCATCGCGTTTGATGTTCACAATTTGTGTTACATTCGTCAATAGAAAATAATTTTTTTGTCTATTCTCCAAAAAAAG
>NW_017267100.1:0-215 GCF_001594065.2 Cyphomyrmex costatus | reverse complement strand
CAGGGAAGTAGTCAAGATGGGAATGTAGGAAGTGCAATTTAAGATTCATCAAGCAACCTAAGTTTCTAAAATTTTCTACCAACTCTTCAACCAAATTCTGGTAATCGCCACTCCTCTCATTTCCTAAAAAGTTCTGAGATACAGTCTTGAAACTTTGCCATGCTGATTTTTCAGTGTCATTCATCTGTTTAATGAAATTTTCGTCTCGAAAGAGT
>NW_017267099.1:0-215 GCF_001594065.2 Cyphomyrmex costatus | reverse complement strand
TTTTAAGAATTTAAAAAAGTCAAAATTCTGAAAAAATAGAACAATTACGTACCTTTTTATGTTAATAGAAATTATAACATACAATTAAATTAAATAATTAAATAAATACATTAAATTATTACATACAATAATAAAAATATATATAACAACAAGACTTTTCACTCAAGATTTAACGAATTTTTTAACGAAACATAGGTAACTTTGCATTATATTCA
>NW_017267098.1:0-215 GCF_001594065.2 Cyphomyrmex costatus | reverse complement strand
CAACCATACTTATAACAACACCTCTTTTTTGTGACAATGGGTGTTGAGAAAGAAAACTGAGGTTAAGTGGTTCTTATAGCGAACGGCTCATATATATATGAAGTAACTCGAGAGCGTCAAATTATTTAATGAAATATTCTCTCTTTCATTATAGATACTGAAATTTACTTGCATTAACTATCGGTCAATTTTTATCTTGATATACGGTTTTCGCC
>NW_017267097.1:0-214 GCF_001594065.2 Cyphomyrmex costatus | reverse complement strand
ATAAATTATTCTGGCAAATTGCTGCAACATTGCAATATTACAGTAGCATTGGAAATGTTGCAATAATGTTGTTGTCACCGGTATAAAATTCATTGTGTTCCACTTTTAGATAAACTGATAATTTAAATAATAGATAAATAAAAAAGTAAAAAGATAAGAAAGTTGAGATTTATCGAACGAGAGAACAATCCAGCCTTACTCCGTTCGCCGGTTT
>NW_017267096.1:0-214 GCF_001594065.2 Cyphomyrmex costatus | reverse complement strand
AGCGGATGAAGTGACGAGGTTGTGCCGTTTCCCCAAAAGTACGGTCACAATATATATATATATATGTCCTGAAAGGCGGCATCGCGACGAATAATTTGAGCTAAAAAAATTTTTAATCGATCAAATCGTTCTGGACATATAAGTGGTCGAGATGTCGCTCGAACAACATTTGATCTGTGCGCGTGGCGGTGAGGTGAGGGGGACAGCGGAAGGA
>NW_017267095.1:0-214 GCF_001594065.2 Cyphomyrmex costatus | reverse complement strand
TTCAAAAAAAGATACTAAAAATTTAAATCTTCTTATCTAATAATAATATATTACTACGAAAAGTAACTGATATATCATTAATGAAAGATGCCAGTTCAAAGTGAATATATGGTACATAAAGTATATGTAACTTTCGGCCGATTTTCGAATTGCCTTCCGCAGTCCCCCTCATCTTATCGCCCCGTGCGCGGTCCAAGTGCAGCACGATGCTCGA
>NW_017267094.1:0-214 GCF_001594065.2 Cyphomyrmex costatus | reverse complement strand
CATATTCACAAGTGGCCTGGTTTACATCGTGCACTTGATACGCGTATCAGGTACTACATTCGTATCAAATTCGTACTATGAACATTTAGTACGCACGATGTAAACACTGTCGGATTATTTTGGTATGTACGAGCGTATCAAGCAGGAGTATCCAAAGACATAGAGAATGGACTGCGCGATCCCGTATCTAAGTAGTATCAAAATGTGTCGACGA
>NW_017267093.1:0-214 GCF_001594065.2 Cyphomyrmex costatus | reverse complement strand
GTTTTTTTTCCTTTCATAAGATATTTATACATTTTTACATTACAGAGTTTCCGACAACAATTGCCTATAGCGGAACTTGCTCGATCTTTGCTAATTATACCAAAAACATTAGCCATAAATGCTGCACAAGATGCAACTGCGATCTTGTCGTCAAGCTTCGAGCCTATCATAATTCCAGTATAACGAAACCAGATCTTGTTGATCTAAAGTGATG
>NW_017267092.1:0-214 GCF_001594065.2 Cyphomyrmex costatus | reverse complement strand
GAATATAATACACAATGAACAATTCGATACAAACTTTAAACCAGCCGAGTATAGAAATATAGTAGCCGAATCTTTATTAACATCATCTAATTGTATGAAAGATATTTGTCAATATTGTTTTAGTGACCGCAAAAAAACTTTAGTCATGTGCAATACATGCCGACGTTGGGTACATCAATTATGTCTTAAAAAGAAATTTAATGACACGACAGAT
>NW_017267091.1:0-214 GCF_001594065.2 Cyphomyrmex costatus | reverse complement strand
TTCGTAGTTTTATTTCATGTATATATGTACAATAGATGAAGGTATATACTTCCAAGATAATATACATATATCACTTACAAAGACCTGTTTGTAGTCGTCTAACCTAAATACTTCTTCTTCTTCTTCTTAATTAATTAATGGTTTCCGCCTTCAAATAATGAAATAAGAGGTCGATACGGCCAGAGTGCTCAGTCAAAGCCGGCAACACTTTCAA
>NW_017267090.1:0-214 GCF_001594065.2 Cyphomyrmex costatus | reverse complement strand
TCTTACCGCCGATGATCCAACCCAGCTGGGTTTTCTGTAATATCGGCAGACTCGTATCCACGTGTATTTGACCCACACATAATAACTGCCAGAAAATTTCAGCGCCAATGAGCATGTCTATTGCGCCTGGTGTATGAAATTGAGGGTCAGCTAACCGTATATTGTTCGGTATCTTGAAGTCGTTGACATTAATACGTGCTGGAGGCAGGTTGCC
>NW_017267089.1:0-214 GCF_001594065.2 Cyphomyrmex costatus | reverse complement strand
CGAAGCTGATATTTAGCGCACTAAGGCATGACGATATGATAAGTGATAGAGAGTCCTTACGAGAATCCTCTTTCAGCAACTTCAAGATTATAATATTTATGCAATGTTATATTTTTAGAAATTATTATTACTTTTATACTAATTCTATGTGCATTACGTACACATAATGTTGAAGTATATTACATATTGAAAAGACATGTTACAAAATAAATTC
>NW_017267088.1:0-214 GCF_001594065.2 Cyphomyrmex costatus | reverse complement strand
CGACTGTCATGAGGCATTTTGCCTGCACGTGGAACGGTGAGGGGGACAGTGCAACTTTTGGTTGATTTTCGGATCATTTACGACTAGCTTTCGCTGTCTCCCTCACAACACCGCACAGCGCATAATATATTACTACGAAAAGCAACTGTGCTACATTTATTTAATAATTTTGTTTTGTAATATGCAATCGCGTTAACGAATAAAAAATAAATAT
>NW_017267087.1:0-214 GCF_001594065.2 Cyphomyrmex costatus | reverse complement strand
ACACACATACAATATATTATTAAGATAATATTACCGTAAGAAATGCGACCAGATGTTCGCCAAAGTTAATTTATACATATAAATTAGCTATAAAAACCAAGTCGATCTCGATGTAATAAAATACAATAACAAAGATAAGAAACATTTTCATGAGAATTAAAGTATTTAGTGTGTATATGTATGTGCGAGTGAATTGTATCTCAATCCTAATATA
>NW_017267086.1:0-214 GCF_001594065.2 Cyphomyrmex costatus | reverse complement strand
GGAACGCGTTTTTCAAGAATTTATTTCAAAAATTTGTTTAATTTATCTTGATGATGTTATCATCTTTAGTCAAAGTTTTGAAAAAATGATTGCAAATTTAAAAAAAATGTTTTCACGAATACGGAAAGTTAATTTGAAAATGAATCCGAAAAAATGTATGTTTTTCGGAAAAGAAGTTAAATACTTGGGGCATGTAGTATCGAGCGCGGGTATT
>NW_017267085.1:0-214 GCF_001594065.2 Cyphomyrmex costatus | reverse complement strand
TTATATTCAAATAATATATATATTTATATTTTGTTAAAAACTTCCGGTTCAACAGGTGAGTGGATCACACAGCTTGTATGTTGGTGAGGAAGATTTTATAAAATTTGCGATAAGATTTTGTCTGTAAAAGAACTCCCTACGGGGGCGTGTGTTTGCAGCAGACGCGAGTCTATAAAATCGAGAGCTGGGCAAAATACAGCTCGCGAATATACAA
>NW_017267084.1:0-214 GCF_001594065.2 Cyphomyrmex costatus | reverse complement strand
AACATGTTTATATCCTTTGTCCGTTTCTGGCAACGGCCCAAAATGATCAATATAAAGTCTGACAAAAGGCTCTGTTGCTACTTCGTCAACCTGAATTTCACCTTCTCGAATATTCGAAGATAAATTCGCCGTAAGGCACGTTATACAGTTAGCAATATAATCGTGTATTCGCTTTCGCATTGATGGAAACCAATAAGTTTTATAAACTCCATCG
>NW_017267083.1:0-214 GCF_001594065.2 Cyphomyrmex costatus | reverse complement strand
GTCATTTAAGTGTTAATATAAAATAGCAATTCTCTGATTATTTGAAATATTTATAATGAAAATGAAACAATAATAAGTTTTGACGTTTGTTAATACGCATTTCATCAAAAATATTAAAAAATAAGAATAAAAAATTAGAATACTTTCCTCATCTTTTAATCTCTCGATGATTCCGTTAATAATGCTTTATGTATTTGCATTTATGACAAAACTC
>NW_017267082.1:0-214 GCF_001594065.2 Cyphomyrmex costatus | reverse complement strand
TTCTCTAGGGCCATATTTGCCACGTAAAAATTCGACTAATTCTTGTAGGGAGCTAAACACTTTTCCGAGTATGGATCTATGAGCATCGCCTTTTAATTTATTACGTATCGCGCGTACTAAAATAATTTCTTGTGAGGGCGCGATCATACTAAGCGCTTCTTCACATCCTTCCACGAAGTGAGTGAACGCGATATTATCTCCGTCAAAACTAGGT
>NW_017267081.1:0-214 GCF_001594065.2 Cyphomyrmex costatus | reverse complement strand
GACGCGGTAGTGTCTCCGGCCATGTTCAAAAACTAAGAGACGCTACAAGTCTCTTATCCCGAGTCACCAAAGTCCATTCTTTGGAGGTGCATAACTACTAAAATATAAAAAAATTTGAATAAAACGTTATATGTCCTGAAAGGCGGCATCACCACGAGTAATTTGAGCCCAAAAAATTTTAAATCGGTCAAGCCGTTCTGGAGATATAAGCGGT
>NW_017267080.1:0-214 GCF_001594065.2 Cyphomyrmex costatus | reverse complement strand
GTACTGTGAAGTTTTAAGGGTATTGGATTGCCGCGTAATTAGTTATTAACATTTATTAACAAATTCGTTGGCCTCCTGTGGTTTTTTTCATATATCTCGGGTGCCTTGCATCGTACAGAGAATAAAAAAATAGCAATCGCTTCGTTATGAAATTTTCTACAAAAAAGTTAAGATGGTCAAGTTCGAAATATTGCAATCTAACCTCAAAAAAAAA
>NW_017267079.1:0-214 GCF_001594065.2 Cyphomyrmex costatus | reverse complement strand
TCTGGCGCTATTAAGGTGCAATCAAAAAAAGAAGAAGAAATAGAAGAAATAGTTGATGACTGTGAAGGTTTTTCAAAAATTCTAAAAATTTATATAGATTTAAAAAATTGTTTAGTTATAAATATTTGTTTTTAGATTCAGACTGTGAGCGATACGATTTGTGGTTGCAAAATAATGATAAACCGTGGATAAAAGTAACTCAATTATGGGAGAA
>NW_017267078.1:0-214 GCF_001594065.2 Cyphomyrmex costatus | reverse complement strand
CTTTGTCCTTCTAACAATCCAAGGTGTCGAATATAATCTTCTGACATCGCTACTTTAAAATTTTCCCAGAGCTCTTCAGGATGCAATGGTTGACAATGTAATAATATACGTACAAATAGTTTGCGAAGTTGTCGGGGCATCATCCATCCAACAGCTTCAGTCATAGCTTGTTTCCATTCCTCATCATCTTCAATTAAACCTAAAGCTAAGCATG
>NW_017267077.1:0-214 GCF_001594065.2 Cyphomyrmex costatus | reverse complement strand
TTTGCGCCGGCTATTGATATCATATCTTTTATGATAATACACTTTTATGATAATACTATTTACTGATAATACATGTCATTAGAATTAAATAAATAATAAGAATAATAAGAATAATATTAATTTGACGCCGACTGTTGATATTAAATCTTTTTATATTCGTCAAGTAAATGGATGGTCTAATGATTCCTCTTTATCTACTAGCGCTCTTATTGCT
>NW_017267076.1:0-214 GCF_001594065.2 Cyphomyrmex costatus | reverse complement strand
ACTTGTAGCGTTCACAGTTTTTTTGAACATGGCCGGAGACGCTACCGCGTCTCCTGATAAAGAAAAATAATTCTTTTATTATTTACGGTTAAGTTTAGGAGAAAAATGAATAAGAAATTGATAATTTCTAAAAAAAATCATAAAATAAAAATACCATAAAAAAACCTTTTTTTAAAAAAGAAAAAAACATACGCCAAGTGCATATAAAAGATAC
>NW_017267075.1:0-214 GCF_001594065.2 Cyphomyrmex costatus | reverse complement strand
CTATGTCGAAAAAAAAGAGATACGTGTCCGAGGAATTTTGTTTTATTTGCATATTTTCGATAATGCAAGTGATCGAACATTTGAGAATGGCAAGTTTTTTGGCTTGGAGATTCATTTTCATAAATTCATAGGTCCGAATCTTTAAGAGCTACAAAATTTTCACCAATTGCACTTTTGTAGCTGAAGGACTGAACTGTAAGAAAAATTTTTTTTT
>NW_017267074.1:0-214 GCF_001594065.2 Cyphomyrmex costatus | reverse complement strand
GCTTGCACAATTAGTAGGAAACTTAGTAGCAGCATGTCCAGGAGTACAATACGGTTGGGCTCACATTAAACTTCTCGAGAGAAAGAAAGTGTTAGCCTTAATATTTAATAGAATGGATTACGAAGCAAAAATGTCAATTTCCATAGAAATAAAAACTAGTTAAATTGGTGGAGGAATAATCTTCCCAACGCTTTTGCTAAATTCTTAAAAACAT
>NW_017267073.1:0-214 GCF_001594065.2 Cyphomyrmex costatus | reverse complement strand
TTTCGCAATAACTGGTCTCGCGTTGTCGCGCTGGAAAATCATTTTCTCGTATTTTTTCGCGTAATCCGACCGTTTTTGCTTCATGCTCGGCTTAATTGCATAAATAGCTATTTATGCAATTAAGCCGAGCATGAAGCAAAAACGGTCGGATTACGCGAAAAAATACGAGAAAATGATTTTCCAGCGCGACAACGCGAGACCAGTTATTGCGAAA
>NW_017267072.1:0-214 GCF_001594065.2 Cyphomyrmex costatus | reverse complement strand
TAAACGACTTTTATATTTTGTGCACTAAGCATAACATATCGCAGTTATTTTCTAGAAAATTGTTTTCGTCGACGGCGAACACCTAGACACCCACTTCCTCGACGGCGAACACCTAGACATCCATTTCCACGAAGACGAACACGTAGACACTGACTTCCTCGAAGGCGAACACCTAGACACTTACTTCCTCGAAATCAAACACGTAGACACTTAT
>NW_017267071.1:0-214 GCF_001594065.2 Cyphomyrmex costatus | reverse complement strand
CCGCTAGCCCCCAAACGTCCGCTTCCCGCGGCCCGCGCGCCATCGCGGCATTCTGTAGGCGTACACTCAATGGTGTGGTAGGCCGGACGGACGCGCGTATCAAGCGACGCGGTAGCGTCGCGACGCCAAGTACATAAAATAAAAATATAATCGTTTGACATGATGACATGATACTTGATGTGTGTATATGTTCATGTCGATGTCAAATTCACGA
>NW_017267070.1:0-214 GCF_001594065.2 Cyphomyrmex costatus | reverse complement strand
GCTCGTGTGGTTACAACTCTCGGCTCTTAGTAGCGTACCTTCGGAGTATCTCGCGATTGAGTTGCGCTGCGCAAATATCACTTTATCGTATACGACCTTAAATATTGCTGGATTTGCTCGTGATAACTTCTCGTATTACTGTCGAAAAATGGAACAATAATGAACGCGAGCGCTCTGTTTCGCTCGATTATATAGGGCCAGCTTGGTGGCCGCG
>NW_017267069.1:0-214 GCF_001594065.2 Cyphomyrmex costatus | reverse complement strand
ATTCTTACATTAGAGGTATTCTCTCTTAAATAATTTTAATAAAGCGCGAGTGATAATAGCATCAGTGAATAACGCGAGTGCTTTCCTTTGTCTCGGCGTGACTGTTGACGCATTCCTCACCGCCTTATCTCTTGCCGGTCCAAGCGCGTTCAATAAACAACTCACGGTATGCGATGCGCTCATCGCGGTGACGCAATCCTTTGTCTTAACGTAC
>NW_017267068.1:0-214 GCF_001594065.2 Cyphomyrmex costatus | reverse complement strand
CATTTTGCCTTATAAGCTTTGTGAGTCCATAAACGATGAACACCAGCAGTGGTGCCTATTCCTCCTATTAAACCCATGACATACCCTTGAAACAAAAAGGATCGATGCAGTTAAATGACATCATATGTTTTAAAATTGTTTATAGTAAGTCAAACCGTATTTTTTAAGAGCACCGTGTAAATAACATTGTTTTTGTGACATTTGACAATTCACT
>NW_017267067.1:0-214 GCF_001594065.2 Cyphomyrmex costatus | reverse complement strand
CACCCACCCTATCGCCAAATGGACGATCGTGATCCGGACGACGAGAAGTACACCCGGGTTCGTCAATAAATCAATGACACCCGCGGTGTTAGAACCGAATCGCAGATACAGCACCACCAAGCCACTGACGACACTGAGCCACACCGCGAGGGCGATCGAGCCAACGCCCTTCTTACCCATCGCGAGCTGCGCCGAGCCAGGAACGACCAACGTC
>NW_017267066.1:0-214 GCF_001594065.2 Cyphomyrmex costatus | reverse complement strand
TACCGTATACAATTGAGATCTAGATTTAAAAACAGATATTCATGCACAATAAAATATAGCACATTTTCAATTACTATGTATTATTTGAAAGCAATATATATAATATATATACATATATGTATACATATTGCTTCCAATTTACATGAAAACTCAAATAATTCTCATTCTCACATACACTTACGGAAATGATACATACACTATCATATAAACACAT
>NW_017267065.1:0-214 GCF_001594065.2 Cyphomyrmex costatus | reverse complement strand
CCGAGACAATATTTATGGTAGTTCCCGGGTCATCATAAGGATTTCTGCCAGAGATGATTAAATATTGGACAAAGTCGTTAAAAACTTTCGGACAGCGGCCGCAAGACTGTACTGGTCGACCTTTAGTGTGGCCACCAAGACACTTGTAGCAATGGTCTAGATCGTAGTTTATTCCGAAAGATATGTAATGGCGTATTAAACCTGTGTAGTTCGC
>NW_017267064.1:0-214 GCF_001594065.2 Cyphomyrmex costatus | reverse complement strand
CAAATCGAACGCTTTTAGGTAAAAAGTTGTCGTCCGGGCGTTCATTCTGAACGCACCCCAGCTGTCATGATTTAATCGTAGTGTTAATTTTAATTTCTCTTCCTTTGGTAAGAATTTCCATGTTATATTTAATTGTTTAAACCTTAAAATTGTGTCAATATTAATTTTTGCTTTACATTTTTGGTAGAACAATGTATTACAAAAATTAAAAAGG
>NW_017267063.1:0-214 GCF_001594065.2 Cyphomyrmex costatus | reverse complement strand
AAATCCACTTTGGGCATTATTTCAAGTTAAAAACGCCGCTCATAATTACAATCATATTCATGTTCATATCTTATTTCAAACTGCACTGACCGCGTTGATGAAGCATTGCCGAAATCTCGCGAAGACAAGAAGAGAAAACGCCGTTTCGGCATTTTGGCGCGACAGGGATAAAATTCCTGACCACAATCCTGACCACCAACGTCGCGATTATCGG
>NW_017267062.1:0-214 GCF_001594065.2 Cyphomyrmex costatus | reverse complement strand
TTAAAAGAGCGTCCCCGAAAATTCCTTGTTACCAAAATTCACCATTTTCGGATTACTTTAACTTCCTCAACGAATAGAGGCTTCAAAAAAGCGTGACACGCCAATTTTAAGATACTAGCACATTCCTTGCGCGCGCTACGCGCGCGATGGACCATTATGCTCTTTTTAAATATTATGAATAATGTTTCTTTGAAACTTGTTTTGAAATCAATAA
>NW_017267061.1:0-214 GCF_001594065.2 Cyphomyrmex costatus | reverse complement strand
TGCAACAGCTACGTTTTTCACTGCTTTAACTTATATCACAATAGTTACGTTTTTTTGTGTCTCATTCTTTGCCATAGCCCTTATAGTGCAATGGAAAGTGATACAATGGAAAGTTTAATCGAATTTCCAGTCATTGACGAGAGTAATCAAGTTATTACTCTCTTCGTCGATAAAGACACTGCTGTGAAGGCTACTCAAGGTAACTATTAAAATA
>NW_017267060.1:0-214 GCF_001594065.2 Cyphomyrmex costatus | reverse complement strand
AAATGACTACAAAAAGGAAGGCCTTCATAAAGCATATATACCCATTGTAAACGGAGTTCGATTGTCTAATATCCAGATATTGCCACTCGGTTTTATTGTTAGTTGAGGCAAAATATCTTTAGGTATGTTTGCACATTGTCAATTAATTTTTTGAAATTCTGAATTATATAACTTCTTATTATAATATGTTCTTATGTCATGATGGGTTTATCTA
>NW_017267059.1:0-214 GCF_001594065.2 Cyphomyrmex costatus | reverse complement strand
GTTATTAAACATTTTTTGTCAATATGCATCAAAAGAATGTGTAAAATAACTCGTAAACTATTGGTTTTTTTATATCTCTACCTTAATACTTTTATGTACAGAATAATTAGGGGAATCTTATAGTGAAAAAAAATTCATATAATTCCATTTTAAAAAATGAAGTTGACCTTGAAATCTCCGAAGCGCCTCCACCTAAAAAAATTATGACTAGCAT
>NW_017267058.1:0-214 GCF_001594065.2 Cyphomyrmex costatus | reverse complement strand
TTGTATATAACATTTTATAGAGTTTCTTGTTTGAATTATTTATCTTGAAATACACATTCATTGCCAGAAATTTCACCGAAGATTCACACAGGTTTAAGTGTTAATTCGACGTGAAAACGAATAGGAGCACAGAAACAGGAGCACACTTGCGACATAATCGCAACGTCTCGTAATCAATTACGTAATACTAGCACGAGAAAAAAGTAAAAGATCG
>NW_017267057.1:0-214 GCF_001594065.2 Cyphomyrmex costatus | reverse complement strand
ACAATTGATACAAAGATGCGCCTTTTTGACTGTTTTTATTCTTTCATCAACCGATAACTTAATGAACTTTTCGCAATGGTACAATTGATGATTACTTTTACATAAAACACACGACAGATTGGTAGTAGCGACATTTGTGACAGAAGTATTCTTTTGCTTGTTAACTAATTTTTGATTAGCGCCACTTACCGAACTTGCCTGAGACCTACTGTTA
>NW_017267056.1:0-214 GCF_001594065.2 Cyphomyrmex costatus | reverse complement strand
GTACAGAGTAATTGTTATTACGACAATTGAAGTACGAATATCAATCGAGGCTTGACGTCATTAGTGCGAATATTTAAATCAATTTTCCAAACACTATTACATTTTGTACTTGCACCGTAGGAATGATTTATGAAAATATTTTAGATTAAATGACTTTAATCTTTCTTTAGTCGAATTTCTAATTTTTATTTGAACTTCCGGTTTTGAGTTAGTT
>NW_017267055.1:0-214 GCF_001594065.2 Cyphomyrmex costatus | reverse complement strand
TTGGACAAGGACGGATTGATGCTCGGCAATAAGCGTTTCGACGTGGATGACAAGGATAACATAATTATCGACGTCGTACGTTATGCCGGTACACCTGGCCTTTACGAGCTGATTTTCAAGAGAATTCCCGACGATACGCTTCAAACGGAAAAAGATATGCGCGAGTACAAGAGCATGCTGCAGGCGACGAACGCGCATAAGCACAAGCACCATT
>NW_017267054.1:0-214 GCF_001594065.2 Cyphomyrmex costatus | reverse complement strand
ATTACTTGTGCATAATTATTTTAGACTTTTACTTCTTAAAATTTTACTAAGATTTTTATCTATAACATTGTAGAACAACTTTAAAAAAATTTGTTGCAGACAAAGTACTGTAAGAAATTTCTGTTAATACTAGGTGAGAAGAGATGGAATATCATAGAGTTTACCAAGATTAGTTCGATTTTTCGATTTATGAATCTTCAAAGATTAAATACAA
>NW_017267053.1:0-214 GCF_001594065.2 Cyphomyrmex costatus | reverse complement strand
TATAAGAAATAACGTCTTATTAATATATGTAGGCCCCCAAATTGCGCGCCGAACAATTGCCGGCTTGCAATGCAATTCTAATAATCTGAAATGTCTTGAAACGCAACTATAATGTTAAATCTAGAAAAATGTGAATTTAACTTGTTGAAAGGACATACAATGTATTATCCGCATTATTACAGCCTGCGGTTTGAAAACAAATATATTTATATAA
>NW_017267052.1:0-214 GCF_001594065.2 Cyphomyrmex costatus | reverse complement strand
ATTCTTACATTAGAGGTATTCTCTCTTAAATAATTTTAATAAAGCGCGAGTGATAATAGCATCGGTGAATAACGCGAGTGCTTTCCTTTGTCTCGACGTGACTGTTGACGCATTCCGCACCGCCTTATCTCTTGCCGGTCCGAGCGCGTTTAATAAACAACTCACGGTATGCGATGCGCTCATCGCGATGACGCAATCCTTTGTCTTAACGTAC
>NW_017267051.1:0-214 GCF_001594065.2 Cyphomyrmex costatus | reverse complement strand
CATAGACAACCTGCGAAACATACAGCTTCTATATAAAAAGTACTCATGGAAACGTCAAAAGAATAAGACAAATATATACTGTAAAAATCTTCATCGATTAGGAAAATCCATTATCGTATGCAAATTAATTATGCATTTAATACAATCTCGAGATGATGATGATGATGATAATAATAATGATAATAATAATGATGATGATAATTATATTAATAAT
>NW_017267050.1:0-214 GCF_001594065.2 Cyphomyrmex costatus | reverse complement strand
AATTCGTCAATGTTACAAAATGTAAAATACTTTTATATACTTCCGTAAATTATAAAATGCAGAATATTTTCATGTACTCCACTGAAATACAAAACACAATATAATTGTCTTACAAATAATTGTTTTTCAAATAAAAGTATTTTAAAAACATGCCCAGTTCTGCTATTATGTAGCCAGGTGTTTCTATAGTGTTTTCTTTTCAAAGAATAGAAAT
>NW_017267049.1:0-214 GCF_001594065.2 Cyphomyrmex costatus | reverse complement strand
AATACTGCTGATTCTTTTTGGAACCCTCATTTATTCAGATTATTTCTGTGATAGAGTATGTTTCTTCAGGATCGATACTGAAACGTTGAAGAACGATGATCATTGCTTGCGGATTTACTTGCAAAATCGTTCGTCCTTGATCATTTGTCGTAGAATTATTCTTGATGTTGCGTTTCATGTTTTGCAAAGCGAAGATGCCGAGATTACGCAGCCA
>NW_017267048.1:0-214 GCF_001594065.2 Cyphomyrmex costatus | reverse complement strand
CAACAGATGACATCCAAAGGTTTGAAACATTGACAAATTAAAATGGCATTAGAATTTTTGTAGTTAAACTTTTTGAACAATTTTTTTTACATTTTTTTCTCTAATATATTGTATGTACATTAGGTGTGTTTGGCAATGTAAATCTGAGATAAGAGCTAGCAGATAATTAGCCTGATCACATGATCTTCGAGCAAATTGAGTATCAAAAATTAAT
>NW_017267047.1:0-214 GCF_001594065.2 Cyphomyrmex costatus | reverse complement strand
AAGACGAAAAGGCAAAGGCCGATCTATACCTCACAATTGGCGACGCAGAGCTTAAACAGGTTAGGAATTGTTCGACAGCCCACGAGATCTGGTTGAAACTAGAATCAATATTCGAGTCAAAAGGTCCCGCGAAAAAGGTATCATTATGGAAACGGCTAATAACTCATCGACTCGACGATAATGGAGACGTACAACGACATGTCGACGAATTTTT
>NW_017267046.1:0-214 GCF_001594065.2 Cyphomyrmex costatus | reverse complement strand
TGATTTCTTTCACTTCTTCTATTGTCTCTTCTTTCCATTTCCATATTCTCGCTTTGGTTCTACCTCTTCCTCTCTCGAATACTAACATTTTTGATTTCTCCGTGCTTAGGTTCAGCCCTTTTCTCTGTAAAAATCTAGTAAATCTCTTCAACATTTCTTTCATATCCGCCTCATTATTTGCCAGTAGCACCACATCGTCCGCATACATTATTGT
>NW_017267045.1:0-214 GCF_001594065.2 Cyphomyrmex costatus | reverse complement strand
CTTTCTCTTGATATAGCTTTTTAATTCTTTAAAAATGAAAAATAACTTTGTCAATATTAATACATAACTTTTAAACATATATACATATGTTTGAAGAAATTTCATATTATAATATATACAGATAATTTAATTATAAAATCGACAATCACGCGTTCTTCACACACAATCGCTGAAGAGTTGACCAATATATATTATATAAAATGAAAAAGTGTTT
>NW_017267044.1:0-214 GCF_001594065.2 Cyphomyrmex costatus | reverse complement strand
TATCTCCAAGTTAACTCCGCTTCTTAGCGAGGCGTCACATTCGTTCCATCTCTGATACTAAATTCTTACTTCTAATCTCTAGCTCATTGAGTTCAATACTTAACTCTTGTTACGATTCTTAATTCTTGTTACGATTACAATTAATCATTCCTATACTCTACGCTATTACGCGTCATATAAAGGAATTATACCAAAGTTCTACATTGAAGTATTA
>NW_017267043.1:0-214 GCF_001594065.2 Cyphomyrmex costatus | reverse complement strand
GACGCACTCCAGGTCGGCGTATACTACAAACGGCGCCCGCTCCTTCATGCCGTAGTTGCGGAATTCCAACCACTTTTTCTCCTTGCTAAGTAGGCGGATAGCGCACTTGTTTAATTTACCGCAGTCCTCGCTGTGGATCTCCAATTTTTCATTGGAGGAAAAATAGTGTAAACATCTGCAAAAAGTAAACATAAAAATTTATTAGTACACATTT
>NW_017267042.1:0-214 GCF_001594065.2 Cyphomyrmex costatus | reverse complement strand
CTGAAATGTATTTATAAGTTTGAAAAATTTATTATCTAATTTGCTAACGACAATGAATCCAGACGTTACTCATACGCTATAGTACATGGTTTTGTCTTCATAGTCAAAAATTGTCGAAATTGAAAGCTTTCAATGCCGTGCACTTGAAAACAAGCAACCAGAGCCAGAGCCTGCTCGCTACCCCCCCCCCCCCCCCCCCCCCCCCCCCCCCCCC
>NW_017267041.1:0-214 GCF_001594065.2 Cyphomyrmex costatus | reverse complement strand
AAAAAGTTTATTAAAGAACACCCTGATATTTTATTTTCAAAAGCAGATAAGGGAAATGTGACAGTAGCTCAATGTGTAACTAATTATAATGAAAAAATGGAAATTATGCTGTCAGATATTAATACATACGAAATAATAAATAAAGATCCGGTTAAGAAACTCACCAATGATTTGCGTGATATTTTAATAAGATGGAAAAAATCTGGTTACATAG
>NW_017267040.1:0-214 GCF_001594065.2 Cyphomyrmex costatus | reverse complement strand
ACAAACGAAAATAATGGGTGGACAAACGAATGCAATAATGATTTTACCAATATTCGCATTTAGGGGTGCCAAGTTCACAGAGCTGCTTTGTGAAGTTGGCACCCCTAAATGCGAATATTGGTAATATCATTATTGCATTCGTTTGTCCACCGTTTGTCCACGTTTGTCCACCCGTTATTTTCATTTGTCCACCCTCCAAAAAAAAGTTATGCAC
>NW_017267039.1:0-214 GCF_001594065.2 Cyphomyrmex costatus | reverse complement strand
TTTATATTTATTATTTTTAAATTCTCTATGTAGTTTCTTATCCTGTATTAAAAAGAATTTGTTGCATAAACTGCATGGAAGATTACCATCAATATTGCGTACAAGATGAAAAATGTTATTCTGTAAGGCTGATCTATATCTAAAGGCATCCTTGAGTTCTAGTTTTAACAACTTTTTCATAAATATAATTTTTGATCTGTTAAATTGAGATATA
>NW_017267038.1:0-214 GCF_001594065.2 Cyphomyrmex costatus | reverse complement strand
AATTGTTCCGTTGAAACCTAGGATGACAATAAAGAATTATCTTATCAACAACCCCATACACTATTCCTTTCTTATGACACAAAGGATGTTGGGAATGAAAATTAAGATTATATAATTTGGATTGTATTTTTAAAAAATGGATACCCCTTGAATTTTATATTTTCGACTGTTAATAATAGATTAAAATTTCATTTAAACAACACTAATTCCGTTA
>NW_017267037.1:0-214 GCF_001594065.2 Cyphomyrmex costatus | reverse complement strand
ATTTCTCGTCTTCATTATTTCTCAGTTATGGCGCAATTGTCACTTGTGCAATTTAGCACTCGTAACAAAATCTTGTTATTAATTTCTAAGTTCTCTGTACTATAGTCGGTCTTGAGATACCGTTATTATTAATATATACAGTGAAAAGGTTATTAGAAAACCCAACAAATTTAAACCTTTCAAATTAACCCCAAAAATTTGAATCTTTCTAAAC
>NW_017267036.1:0-214 GCF_001594065.2 Cyphomyrmex costatus | reverse complement strand
GTTACCTTGTATAGCACAAGACGAAAGAATACCAGAACACGTTACCTTGTGTAATACAAGACGAGACAATATATTCAGTCCCCTCCCCAATATCCGCGTCCGGGTATCAGTAGAGGAGGAATAATACGATACAACGATACAACGATACGACACGATACAAATTGAAACAGAATCACACAAGCAATACCAGACTTCGCCGCTACAGGGAGGCACG
>NW_017267035.1:0-214 GCF_001594065.2 Cyphomyrmex costatus | reverse complement strand
AGTAATAGTTTTCATAATTCTATTTCTAATAAATTAAGAATACCTGCATACACTAATATTAAAAAAGATGCGTTTGAAACACGGAGTAAAATTAGTTTTGCAGATAAAGTAGCTCAATGGATTATTACTAGTAATATTTCACATAATTCTACGAATAAGTTATTGTCAATAATGAGATCGGAAAGTTTATCTGTTCCAAAAGATTGTAGAACAT
>NW_017267034.1:0-214 GCF_001594065.2 Cyphomyrmex costatus | reverse complement strand
ATTCAGAACATAATTGTGTTAAAAAACGTGATAAATATCATCAGAATCCACAACATTACCGCGTTAAACAAACGGAGCGATACCAAAGAAATTTGTCAATTAATCGAGCCAAAAAATGGAGCGATATAAAAAAAATTTGCTAATTAATCGTGCTAAACAAATGGAGCGATACAAAAAAAATTTGCCAATTAATCGCGCTAAACAAATGGAGCGA
>NW_017267033.1:0-214 GCF_001594065.2 Cyphomyrmex costatus | reverse complement strand
TGCTTAGTTTTGTTGTTATATCACAGTATTTGCAAGACAGTTAAACGACTTAGTACACTTAATTCTTGCATTCGTTTTATATTTTATACAATAAGTTTTGTGAAAATGTTTGATCTTTTGTTATCGACAATCGACACACTGCTCAGTTTTATTGTTATATCACAGTATTTGCAAGACAGTTAAACGACTTAGTACACTTAATCCTTGCATTCGT
>NW_017267032.1:0-214 GCF_001594065.2 Cyphomyrmex costatus | reverse complement strand
ATGTGTCGAGTTTTGAGCTGAATAAGCGTCATTTGCGGGAGCTTCTTTAATTTGAAGAAATCTGTAGCTGAGGCGCATCGATTGCTTGTAGAAGCATATGCAGGTGAGGCTGCCTTAAGTGAAAGAAGTTGCCGTGAGTTTAAGAACGGTGAATTTGACGTTGAAGACAAAGAACGTAGTTTCGACGTTTTTGTTTTTTCGACGTGGAATCCAC
>NW_017267031.1:0-214 GCF_001594065.2 Cyphomyrmex costatus | reverse complement strand
CGAGCATTCGAATTATTGCGACTAGATAATCATTAACGCTGATTCTTGCGGTGCGACTCAGTTTTTATTCCTATTTTTCTTTCCGAATTCATTACAATACACTAACGGCCAAATCGACGCGACTATTATTCTCTGCCCCTGTCTCCTTTTAGTTATCAGCAGAAATAAAAGCTATCTTTAAAAGTGAACAATGATGAACCATCGCCTTATTTTT
>NW_017267030.1:0-214 GCF_001594065.2 Cyphomyrmex costatus | reverse complement strand
AATGGCCGCCAGGGTCCTCCGGTAAGCTAACGCGCGCGGTCCTCCCCCGCCGCGAGGTCCGTCGGGTGCGGTCCTCCCCCACCGCGAGGTCCGTCGCCGCCATCGCGCGCGGGCCGCCGCCGCCGCCGCTGCTGCCGTGCTATACCTACCGTCTCTCTTCCTCTTATGCGTTATTATTTGCATTCCCTTATGCGATTATATATATATCGCATCT
>NW_017267029.1:0-214 GCF_001594065.2 Cyphomyrmex costatus | reverse complement strand
AGAAATGTAATCATGTTCCTTCCATTTTTTTAACATAGTGTTTAAATTTTTTTCCAATGATTTCATGGGATCTTTTTTTACTACTATGTATGTGTTTTTGTCATTAAGCATAACTTCCATTTTTTTGATGTAATCCTTTTTGTCTAAAGCGACCGTAACATTGCCCTTGTCAGCTTTAGTGAAAACTATATTAGGATTATTTTTACAAAATTCA
>NW_017267028.1:0-214 GCF_001594065.2 Cyphomyrmex costatus | reverse complement strand
AGATTCTTTTTTATTTTTGGATTCTTTGATAAAAATTTCCAAACAATATTTCCTTTCCTTTAGTCAAAATTTGACACGCAGGTGTCATTTTATTTATAATCTTTTATTTTCTATGATTCGAGATGAAAAGAAAAGTAATTTTAATCATTCTTTGAAAAATTTTTTTTTCTTTAATTTAATAAAGAATAGATTTTCAGAGCTAAAATTTATTGCG
>NW_017267027.1:0-214 GCF_001594065.2 Cyphomyrmex costatus | reverse complement strand
TTTCGATTAAAAATTTTTTTTTGAATTTGGCTTATTTTACATAATTCCACTCTGGAAATTTTATGAAAATATATATAGATTCTATTTTCAAAAAATTTCCAGAGTTGAATTATGTAAAATAAGCCGAATTTAAAAAAAAATTTTTAATCGAAAAAAAAAAATTTTTTAATCGAAATAAAAAATTTTTTAATCGAAAAAAATTAGAAAATGGTAA
>NW_017267026.1:0-214 GCF_001594065.2 Cyphomyrmex costatus | reverse complement strand
TCTGTGAATGCGTGGTTTATACCGATGAAATTATTTTCATAATGGAGAATTATTCTTATCGTTAGATTGGAATTAATCTGGAAGGTTTTGTAAGCTGTTCCCGGGAAAAATTATTTTGCCAATGAGTCAATTACATTTATATTATCTATATATTTTAAAATCAAGTTACGAAATGAATTCAGTGTGGCATATTTTGAAATACAATTGTCTTCGC
>NW_017267025.1:0-214 GCF_001594065.2 Cyphomyrmex costatus | reverse complement strand
ACAAAGAGGGATAAGATAAGAAGCTAATTTAATAAGTCATTCAATAAGAAATAGCCTTTAACGGTCGAGCTGGATCTTAGGTGCCGTTACAATTTCGTGTGAATTTATATACTACGTATAAAGATTCTTAAATCCGCACCAAAATTTTTTTTTCAGACTTAATTTAACACTTTTTAGTTCATTTAAATTTTATTACTTTGTATTAATAGATTTA
>NW_017267024.1:0-214 GCF_001594065.2 Cyphomyrmex costatus | reverse complement strand
TTTTCAAATTACGGAGCGAAATTGTATTCTACATAAGTTTAACTGTACCACAAAGATGGCAGGTGAAAAATAGTTTTATTCTTTTATGAAGAGGCATTCAGACCTATCAGTACGTTTACCTGAAAACACTTCTATGACACGAGTTAAAGGATTCAATAAATAAGCCGTATATCATTTCTTTGACATTTTAGAAGAGATAATTAGGACAAAAAAA
>NW_017267023.1:0-214 GCF_001594065.2 Cyphomyrmex costatus | reverse complement strand
TTAATTTATATATTATATATATATATACTTATCAATTAACAGCGCTAATAAAAATATACAAATAATTATATAAAAAAAATAAAACGATTTTTAGGCAAAATCAAATAATTTTTAATTTTATCATATATAATCAATGATTCTGTACATTATTTCATATATCCAAAAATTTATATTTTATTATAATTTTAAATAAACTTTAAACAATTAGTAATAT
>NW_017267022.1:0-214 GCF_001594065.2 Cyphomyrmex costatus | reverse complement strand
AGCTTGTACTTTGATTTGTTAAACAGTATTGGCGACGTCTTTTTTTCAAATTTCATTTTAAATTATTGCTTGCGTGCACGGGAAATGTAGGGAGACCAGTCCGTGTAACGTATATAGTTGAAGGTTTTAAGTTATTCATCCCTAGATATAGTCTCTCCTACAATGCTACGTTAAGCAGTAATTATATAATAATTATAGATTGCATGGCAATAAA
>NW_017267021.1:0-214 GCF_001594065.2 Cyphomyrmex costatus | reverse complement strand
TATGATAAAAGAAAGTGATAACTCACCAGATGCAATTCAACCGAAAGAAAAGAGCAAGAACAATCATGATACGCACAAATCAATATTCCAAAAATCAGAATTAACAATTAAAATTAAAATATTGTCAAGATATAAAATTATGTGACTAATTAATATAGAGGATTGCTATGTAATGAACAACCTTTAATATGCTCGGTGCTATTATGTCAAAAAC
>NW_017267020.1:0-214 GCF_001594065.2 Cyphomyrmex costatus | reverse complement strand
TTATTCATCTTTGTCTAACCCACGTAATAGTATGGAAGAGAACCAGAATAACGTGGACATTACCCTGTGAGATTTGATAAATAAAAAAGGCCAGGATGTCCACTCTCAGGTTTCTCTCCGCCTGAAATGCGAGGGACATTTCGACTTCGTGCGATCATATAGAAAAGAAATCGAGAATTTTTTTTTATTACGCTATCGCACACTTCTATATCTA
>NW_017267019.1:0-214 GCF_001594065.2 Cyphomyrmex costatus | reverse complement strand
CAGTTGACGCAATATTTAACGAGATATTAGACCTTAAATATAACCAAATAAGCGCGTTCGTCCAGCCTACTACTGCCAAGCGTGTCAATCGCTCTCTACGCGCGCGGGTCGCGAGGATGGTCTGAGGTGTGTCGTCCGAGTTTAGAGGCTCGCGGTGTGCGCGGCGCGAGACGTTTCCCACTCCCCGCGCGCCAAGTAACGATGACGGATATTC
>NW_017267018.1:0-214 GCF_001594065.2 Cyphomyrmex costatus | reverse complement strand
TAAATTTACATTATACATCTGTTTTATCAAAAGTTTTCTTTACTGAAAGAAGTACCGTGAATTTATTTATTTATTTATTTTTTTTTTCTTAAACGCCGTACTAAGATTAGACTATTAATAAGGTGAATGTTCCGATTTCTACTCAAGTTCTTATTTCTATTCACTATGAACACGTCTTATCAATAGAATATTTATATTAATAAGACGTGTTCAT
>NW_017267017.1:0-214 GCF_001594065.2 Cyphomyrmex costatus | reverse complement strand
TAATGAATCTTGACTTTTATTAGATGATGAAACTGATGTGTTAATCTGATATTCATCTGAAAAAAATCATCATATTACTATAGTAGATCTAAGATTTAATTGCAGACGATTTTCGAAATAGACATTTATTATTTATCTTTTTGATACCCTAATAAATCGCTGAATTCGTAAGTAATTGAAGCGTTCGCGCTTTGTCTCAGGAATAATCACAAAT
>NW_017267016.1:0-214 GCF_001594065.2 Cyphomyrmex costatus | reverse complement strand
ATATGAATTAAATTAATGTGTTAGATAAAATTGGCTCTACGCCCTATTTGCATTTTTATATTAGTATTATTATTATGTAAAAAGTTATTATTATGTATATAAGATTTTATTCTGTTTGTGATAGTATGAAAGATAAAAGGAAGAGAATAACTATTATTAAGAAGTATATTAATGGCTTCAATTAAGTTTTTTTGATGAAATTGTGGATGAGACA
>NW_017267015.1:0-214 GCF_001594065.2 Cyphomyrmex costatus | reverse complement strand
TATGCCTCACGTCACGTAAACTCAACAAAGTGTTCATTATACAAATATTAATTATAATGCTGTTGTACTTTATCAGAGTAATTCACACACTTATCCATATACATTTAATTCTTATTGCGAAGAGCAAAAACCAACTGTGGACACTGGCTAGTGTTGCCATGTACTTGCAGGAAACTTCTTATTTTATTCAGCAAAGTATCTTATTTCTTACATT
>NW_017267014.1:0-214 GCF_001594065.2 Cyphomyrmex costatus | reverse complement strand
CGAGGCGTGTGAGAAGGAGTCTATACAATTCGAATATTTTTTATAAATTGATTGTTAACTCTCGTCCGACGTACTATAATCGTTAAATTTCACTTTGTCAAATCCGGTTAATCTGATGTCTTTGTAAAATTTGGCTTCTTGCGTTCGCGGGCAACTAAAAATTGATTAAATTGTGATTCCGACCAACTTCGTTTTATTTTCTTATTTTTTTCTT
>NW_017267013.1:0-214 GCF_001594065.2 Cyphomyrmex costatus | reverse complement strand
GAGTATATCCGAATCGGTATAACTCAGCCACTATTTGTCTTAACCAATCATATCGCTGAATGTTTTTGATGAATTGAGGAACACTTGAAGTTATTGCATGCCTAAGTGATACTGTGACAGCAATCGTATCTTATTATTCTTATTTTAGAGAATTCAAGAATTATTACCATGAGTAAAAATACAGAGTAAGTATATATAATTTAAGACATGTATA
>NW_017267012.1:0-214 GCF_001594065.2 Cyphomyrmex costatus | reverse complement strand
TGAAAAGGAAAATCCTGTGAACTTATATGATGAAGCCTCTGAGTATGCATATGATTCGGACTGCGACTCCTGTTTTCGGAATTAAATTTCAACATTCATCAATATCACGCAACTTATTTGATAACTATTTTTCCTTGCATCGCGATCCTGTTGTCGCCATGGAATCTATTCAGGAATCACTTAATAACATTTTTAAGTATCTTAGATTCAGAAA
>NW_017267011.1:0-214 GCF_001594065.2 Cyphomyrmex costatus | reverse complement strand
ATATAGAACACTCAAACTGCAAATTGCAAAATGCCAAAATTTTTGTTAGTATTTTTCATATTTAAAATTCGTACAAAATTATTTTGACAGTTCAACAAACTTATTTTCAGATTTGTATATTTAGTTAAATTTGTATTTCTTTTATAACAAAACTAAACATGTATTATAAAAATCATTAAAAGATCTTCTTTTCCCTCCATTTTTCTTCAATGTG
>NW_017267010.1:0-214 GCF_001594065.2 Cyphomyrmex costatus | reverse complement strand
CACGCACCGGCACCTCGTCGACCAGCCTGGCCTACGCGGTCAATTTCGTGGTCGATCCGAGCGACAAGCGCATTTACGGCACGCTGTCCACGCCTGCGGATGAAACCGTGCACGGACAGCAGATCGCGGCCTTGTTCGAACAGGCGATCATGGCGGTGACGTCCGATCCCGACGGCACGTTTCCGGCGCCGTCCCCGACGTATCGTGCCTATCG
>NW_017267009.1:0-214 GCF_001594065.2 Cyphomyrmex costatus | reverse complement strand
CCATCTTTGCATCAGTAATACCCATTACTGCAGTTAGAAAACTGACAAAAAATTTCTTGCGAAGAGGCATAATAGCGAATAATAAGACTTTACTGGAATAATAAGTGACCCAATTAAAAGAAACATTCAACGGAATCGCGAAATTTTTATGTCATAAATATTAATCAAGGTAACAAAAGCAATAGCTATACGAGCAATAAATCACATGAGCAAT
>NW_017267008.1:0-214 GCF_001594065.2 Cyphomyrmex costatus | reverse complement strand
GACATTGAAACAGATGCAGAATTGTTAGAAACTCAAGAATATCCTTTAAGGAATATAGTTAATGAATTACGTGTTGGGCAGTTGAATGTAATATTAAACATAATCATCTAGATAAACTCTTAAGTATATTGAGAAAAGACTTAAAAATTAGTGCTAAAATTCAAGTAGCCTGTTTTTTTTGCGTATGAGTGTATAATATACATATATATATATA
>NW_017267007.1:0-214 GCF_001594065.2 Cyphomyrmex costatus | reverse complement strand
TCACATCTTCAAACTTTAGATTAAAATTACTCAGAATTTAAAAGCCCAATCAAAAATCTAAAACCACTTTTATTACATAATGTCATCGATATCCTTCGATTGCGACAAGTCCGAATAAAATTGGTGCAGCCGATACCGAGATCTAGAGACCGAGTCCTGATAACTATTTTAGAAATAGAATCTGCATTTATTTTTAGAGGATTTAAATTTCCTA
>NW_017267006.1:0-214 GCF_001594065.2 Cyphomyrmex costatus | reverse complement strand
GTTCTCTGTTTCGTTGATTTCGGACTAGTAGACCGTCTCTTTTAATGTTCTGGGTATAGGTGGCGGAGTCGGACGCGGGCGTCGCTAGTGGTGAAATGCCAGTTGACCTGCCGCTGGTCGTCGTTGGTGGCCCCAGGTTGTACGGGGACGGCTTGCACACGCGGGATTGGATCCATGTTGAGGACCATTGTCGAGCAATCTTGGCGATTCTGCA
>NW_017267005.1:0-214 GCF_001594065.2 Cyphomyrmex costatus | reverse complement strand
TCCTCCTCCGAGCGACAATCCAAACTTGTTGATCGGCATTTCGATGTCGACTGATCGACGTGTGTACATAATGATCAATTTATAATCAGTCCGGCTTCACGAAGTTCATCGATAATCGGTAGAATCTCATTAACGTGGCCGTTGTGACCCCCCTGACGCGAGGCTTCGAGCAATCGGAGACAATCTACAAGTTCGTTGGGATCGTCCCAATGTA
>NW_017267004.1:0-214 GCF_001594065.2 Cyphomyrmex costatus | reverse complement strand
AAAGTAATGCGACTGCATACGCGCTTTTTTAGCGCTTTTTAAGCGCTAGTGTGCTACGTGGGAAGTCTCTTATCCCGAGCCATCAAAGTCCATTTTTGGGAAGTGCATAACTATTAAAATATAAAAAATTTTGAATCAAACGTTATATGTTCTGAAAGGCGGCATTACCACGAGTAATTTGAGCCAAAAAAATTTTAAATCGGTCAAGCCGTTC
>NW_017267003.1:0-214 GCF_001594065.2 Cyphomyrmex costatus | reverse complement strand
CAATTTGTGGTTCGAGGTGCACGGCTTCGCCGACGCCTCCAACCGTGCATACGCAGCTGTCACGTATCTGAGGGTGGTTCACTCCTCGACTAATTTTCAAGTCAGCCTCCTCAGCGCGAAGACAAAAGTCGCCCCTGTCAAAACTCTCAGCATCCCTCGCCTCGAGTTAAGTGCAGTAGTTTTGTTAGGCCGGCTACTCCAGTGGACAAAAAAA
>NW_017267002.1:0-214 GCF_001594065.2 Cyphomyrmex costatus | reverse complement strand
AATGCCCGGATTGTCCGGCCTCGATATCGCCCGGTTACTCGACAAATCTCGCAACCCGCGGATTGTTTTCGTCACGGCGCACGAGCAGCATGCCCTCGACGCCTTCGAACTCAACGCCGTCGATTACATCCTCAAGCCCATCCGCGAAGACCGGCTGCGCGAAAGCGTACGGCGCTTGGTCGAGTCGGACGCGACCGAGGCCGATGACGAACGC
>NW_017267001.1:0-214 GCF_001594065.2 Cyphomyrmex costatus | reverse complement strand
ACTCAGTAGTAGAACTCGGTCGAGTGCGGATCATTCGCGAGAAGCACTTAACCCGATCTTTTGACAAGCCTTAGAAAAGTTGAGTCATGAGTAGACCCGTGCCGATAGTCTTTCTTCGGTAAATTAGTGAAGCGTATAACAACGCTATTCGTTTCGGAGCAAATAAACGCTCAATTAGTCGTTCGTTAACGCGCCGCGCACGGATATTCGGTAA
>NW_017267000.1:0-214 GCF_001594065.2 Cyphomyrmex costatus | reverse complement strand
TTTTAAGAAATTTTACATTGCTGGATATTTGACATTCGTTAGCATCTGGCCATTTGACATAGAAAGGAATTAAATTTGATAAGATAGTTATAACACTTTTAAAAATATTGTGACCACTAGATTTTGCCAAACCAAATCTGTCACCCGTAGTTAAAAAACTTTCTTGTTTGGCCAGGACCCATATAGTAAATAGCAGTTTCTTTGATGGGCTTAC
>NW_017266999.1:0-214 GCF_001594065.2 Cyphomyrmex costatus | reverse complement strand
AGGAGATAAAATCGAAATTAAAGGAATTGTACAAACTACAAGTATATTTTATATTTACATATTAAATAACAAAATAAAAAAAATAACGAAATAACATAATAAAAACAAAATAACATAAACAAAATAACAATAACAAAATAACATATTTACGTATTAAATAACAAAATTTTTAACAATTTATAATTACCAATTTAAAATTTAATAATTATAAACA
>NW_017266998.1:0-214 GCF_001594065.2 Cyphomyrmex costatus | reverse complement strand
TATGTAACCGTGTAATAGTATACAATAAAACTTTGTCAATCATCTGTTCTATTGACAGGTGGTTGTTGAGTCACGAAAGGGGAATAAGACCACTAGTTTTTAGTTTATAGAACACACACACACACGCGCGCGCGCGCGCGCACATCGATGTATCGGAATTGGTATTTATAGGATCAGCGTCACAACATATGTAAGTGTATAAATGGATCTGCTT
>NW_017266997.1:0-214 GCF_001594065.2 Cyphomyrmex costatus | reverse complement strand
ATTATACCTTTCAATCAAAAAATAATATCAGCTTTTTCAGTGCGTTTGTGACCATAGTGAATAATGTACAGACAATTCGAAATTTTGAATTGGAAACGCAGTTTTTCAATCCAGATACATCCAATTGAATCTAATTGAATCCAATTGAAACCAAAAAAAAGTTTTTGCTGTTTAAAATACTAATTCGGATAGACAAAATGTCCAATCCATTTTA
>NW_017266995.1:0-213 GCF_001594065.2 Cyphomyrmex costatus | reverse complement strand
AAATATATCAAATTAATAGATAACATCTAATAGAAAATATAGAAATAATTTTAATTACGTTTATGGCTTATTATTCATACTTATATAAATGAATATAAATGTTTTCACTGATGTATAGAGTATTACTATTTTATATATATTATAATCTACATTGTCTATATTATAATCTATATTAAACTATATTGTGTTATTGCAATAAAATAAAATCAATAC
>NW_017266994.1:0-213 GCF_001594065.2 Cyphomyrmex costatus | reverse complement strand
GAAATACTTTGAAAAATACATCGGTCACAAGAATATCGTAATATGATGCGAAAATATAGCTTGCGTATATCACATACTTATCGTTAGATACTCTCTCCTCTCACTTTATATGTGATAATTTAAAATAAAAATTAATTAACCCTTAAACGTCTCACTACTGGAACAACACATTGATGTATGGCACTCTCAATCTAATTTGGTTGTTTATAAGTT
>NW_017266993.1:0-213 GCF_001594065.2 Cyphomyrmex costatus | reverse complement strand
CGGAAAAGTGGGAGAAAGTTGTCGCTTCCGAAGGAGCATACTATACTTTGAATAAATTCACTTTTATACGATTTGTTTAAATAAACACATCTTTTTCATTTAAAAATGGCGGAAACTTCTTCCCATACCCAACATAATTTGACTTTTTTGTATGTAAATTGCTAAAAATTAAATATGAGTTTGCCCTATTATCCTGTACATGCGTATTCATAT
>NW_017266992.1:0-213 GCF_001594065.2 Cyphomyrmex costatus | reverse complement strand
ACCCCTTAGGATAAACAGGCTAATGAGCAGCTCTTCCCTTTTTCTCCTTTTTCTTCTTTTCTATGTCGTAACGTTGTCGACGACGATACCCCGAGCGTGCATGGAAATCTCGACCTGTTCTTTCACGACCTGGAGAACAGTCAATGGCGGCGGCTTTTATATAGGCCGACGAAGGGTGGATCGATAGAAACGCGCATGGAATTCATCGCTGCC
>NW_017266991.1:0-213 GCF_001594065.2 Cyphomyrmex costatus | reverse complement strand
AAAAATTAGAAAATTAAAAAAATTTTTTAAAAACCAATAAAGACAATTTCAAAAAATTTAAACAAAAAGAAAAGGATTAACAAAGATACAAATAAAGTACACAATTTAAATAAAAAAGAAAAACAACTTTGACCACAAAGGAATTAAATATAAACACAAAATTAAAAACAATTAAAGTCAGTCTAATTAAAATATTGCAAAATTATTTATAAT
>NW_017266990.1:0-213 GCF_001594065.2 Cyphomyrmex costatus | reverse complement strand
TTTTGTTGAGAAATGTATTTTAAAAAGAGAAATAAAATGTATGGGACAGGGACAATTAAGGGATTAAAAACTAATTTTTTTTTAAATTAAAAATAATTTTGAATGATTTTAATTTTAATTTTAATCAAAGAATTAATTAATACGTTGAGCATGGCGAATAAGAGTCAATCTAAATCTGATAATATATTCTAATATTCTATATTGCGAAGAATA
>NW_017266989.1:0-213 GCF_001594065.2 Cyphomyrmex costatus | reverse complement strand
ACGTCACATTACCTGTGGACACCCTTGTCCGGACGAAAAATTTTCATTCTGAACGCACCCCAGGGTTCTAGTCTTCTCGACTATAGGGAAATGCGCGCATATACGTGAGGGTGCTGTCCCATGATACGGAAATTACACCGGAACGGAACAGTGAAGGTTGGATTATACTGGCCGTAATCTGTTAACTTATGCTGTAATCTGTAAAAATTGACC
>NW_017266988.1:0-213 GCF_001594065.2 Cyphomyrmex costatus | reverse complement strand
CCGCAGCACCGCAACGTACTGGGTTCGCTCGACTGGGCATTTGCCACCAGGGATGAAGCCACTGTCGGACACCGCACCGAGTGAAGGAACCGAATTCGAGACAGCCGCTTCCAAAACACCAATGAAAACAGCGCGAAAGCGGCGAATTCGTAAGCGTTGATCGGGCTGCTGCGAACACAGCTCCGCCCTTGATCTTGAGGCTCCGGCCCTTCG
>NW_017266987.1:0-213 GCF_001594065.2 Cyphomyrmex costatus | reverse complement strand
AAATCCTCTTCTGTATCTGCCGTTTGCGATCGCACTGTCCTTGTCTATCACTACGAATCCATATTTTTGTTGCCAACATTTGTGACACAACGCGCAAAACGCGTCGTACGACATGTCGGTGTTCACGTGGTCGTTGTAAACGTGTTTCCAGTTGGTACCGTCCTGCTCGAACAGAATCAGCAGATTCGCGTTGTCGCGTATCAGATGTTTGGG
>NW_017266986.1:0-213 GCF_001594065.2 Cyphomyrmex costatus | reverse complement strand
GCAGTATACGCGCTTCATGCGTAACTCGGAACGCACCCGGAGTTGCGCTACTGTATATACTGTAACGCAGCCAATCCGATCCGCGTCCACAATCCGTAGTATTAGTGACCCTTTAATAAGAATCTGAACACGTGAAGTCCACCATTATTAGTCGAAATTGTGCGAGAGAGAAAAAATCATGCTATCTCATTCTAGTGGCGCTGTAAGTTGTAG
>NW_017266985.1:0-213 GCF_001594065.2 Cyphomyrmex costatus | reverse complement strand
CGATAATGGTGTGATCCCCGCCATCATGCGTTGCCACAGTAGTGCATTCCAGCCAAGCGAGCGCGTCATCGAGCAAGGCCACTCCAGTTTTCCCCCGGCGGTGTGCGACCGTCTCGAGTTGACCTTCGAGTGGTCGGCCGCGGTGAGCAAACCACGACGCCGCATCCATGCCAGCCTCGCTTAGAATCGAAGCTCCCCACCTCCCGCTGGCAC
>NW_017266984.1:0-213 GCF_001594065.2 Cyphomyrmex costatus | reverse complement strand
CGACACTTACGAAAATAACGCATTGGCTACTTCCCGCACTTTCAGAAACGCAACGACGCTGAGACTCCAACTTTTTCAAGACTACGTGGCGCATTCGAAAAAGACGGTGGTTTATAGTTAAAAAGCGGTCTGGAAACTTCGATCGGTTTTCCGGCGGAAATTAATATGAATATTATCTCACAAAAGAAATTTCTAGATCGCTTTTTATTTTGT
>NW_017266983.1:0-213 GCF_001594065.2 Cyphomyrmex costatus | reverse complement strand
TATATTATTAAATAGTAATAGAATAATAAAGAAATAAAATTATTTGCTACGGTAACGTTTGAATACTTTAATATTAGTTATTTGATTATTAACTAATTAAATGGTTATTAGATTTTAATACTTTTGATCAGCGTAAAGTGTCGTAAAATATGTGTATAAAGTTATTAAACAATTAACTATTATCGTGATATTTTATAATTATAAAGAATTATT
>NW_017266982.1:0-213 GCF_001594065.2 Cyphomyrmex costatus | reverse complement strand
AACACATTGCGCAAGCGATGCATTATTCTTTTATTTTTTTTTATTGTCGTGTTAGGATAAAATATGAAAACGGTTTTCGTATTTGCCAACATATTTACAAGCGATGCATTATTCTTTTATTTATTTTTTTATTGTCTTGTTAGGATTAAGTGTGAAATCGGTTTTTGTATTTGTCAACATATTTATTAGATTGTCGTTACTACATGAGAGAGT
>NW_017266981.1:0-213 GCF_001594065.2 Cyphomyrmex costatus | reverse complement strand
TGAATAATCCACGATTAAAACACTTTACAATAATACGTAAAATGGAGTGACTTATTAAGAATTAAAATTTTTTTAATAAAGCTTTCCGCGGAAGATTTTGTAAGCATGAACGCCATGCACTATTACAAACACGTCGTAGATATGGTGATTGGGATATCAAAACACGTTGCACTTCAGTTATGATCTTGTAGAGATCCATTTTAATGCACTTCT
>NW_017266980.1:0-213 GCF_001594065.2 Cyphomyrmex costatus | reverse complement strand
ATGTCACGTGACCAATGATATAAAACGCAAAGATTTAGACGCATAGCGTCATTAGTCAATTAAACGACATGGAGCGAGATTTGATAGAGCAAGCTATCCTGCTTGATACCAGAGAAGAGTACGTAGCGTGGGAACAGCGATGCGACGAATTTTTTAGAATCTCTGGAAGAACAGAGTCGGATAAAACGCCCGCGATTATCGATCGGTAATAGA
>NW_017266979.1:0-213 GCF_001594065.2 Cyphomyrmex costatus | reverse complement strand
TAATAAAAGAGTAATAATTCCTTACAGCGATTTGTGTATACAATTTCGGAGGAGCTTTTTTTTTGTTTTTTTTTTTTTGTTGTCACTTCGCCCACCCCAACTCCTATTTCCACACATGGTCAAATCTCAAGTCGACGCCCCTGGTTCTAGTACTGCTACTACTACTAAACAAGCGACTCAGCGATCATAAAGATATACTAGTTTCTTTTTCTA
>NW_017266978.1:0-213 GCF_001594065.2 Cyphomyrmex costatus | reverse complement strand
AGAAGCGCGTTAGACGTGACACGCCTTTACAGCTTCTCTTGAATGAAATTCGGCCTTTTTTTTTTTTCGATTCCACCTATCCGTGATTGGATTCTACGATTTAAAACACATCGCAGCGCACAGTTTTTCACTCTGCTCCTCTCAAAGCGAAAGAATCTATTCTTTTCGAAGAATGTTATAAACTGCTGCAACGACAAATACAGTTTGTTTCGC
>NW_017266977.1:0-213 GCF_001594065.2 Cyphomyrmex costatus | reverse complement strand
CTTCCCCTCCCCCTCCCTCCTCTCTCTCTCCCCCCTCTCTCTCTCTCTTCAAGGTAGAAATAAACGTAATGAGTCCGATTAAATTGCCAACTTCCGACTTCAAGCTACGAATAGAATACTTGGTCTACGTATGTATGTCATTAGGTAATACTCTGTCTACAATTTGTTGCCAATCTGTAATCAAAAATTGTCAACAGGCTCTACTCCAAATCT
>NW_017266976.1:0-213 GCF_001594065.2 Cyphomyrmex costatus | reverse complement strand
ATGATTACGTTGGCGGTTCTAATGAGCCTTAATCTTCCCAAGAAATGCTGCGGTTGCAATCACACATTATGACTGCATATTATTTTGACTGCAACTATTTCTTAAGAACGTCGTCGGAACGTGCGATACATCTCTTATTCTTTGACCTTTCATTGATTATCGGTTTTTATACAAATTGAGTAGAGTATTGTATTTATACAAATATACATTAGT
>NW_017266975.1:0-213 GCF_001594065.2 Cyphomyrmex costatus | reverse complement strand
TAAACCTTTCATATGTACATGTTTGATCACTGCACGAAACTCGTTTTTTTCCATTTTGCAAAAGATACAAATGTTAATTGTTCGCTTTAATTGTCTACAGAAATAAAACCTTTCGATGAATTCCGCTAAAAATTTGACAGTAATCAGCTTAAAGATGTTACTTGTCAAAAAGTAATGTGACATGACACTGAGAGTGCCTTCTGACAGATGTTC
>NW_017266974.1:0-213 GCF_001594065.2 Cyphomyrmex costatus | reverse complement strand
GAAATAAGTGTCTAGGTGTTCGCCGTCGAGGAAGTAGGTGTCTACGTGTTCGCCTTCGTGGAAATGGGTGTTTAGGTATTTGTAAGAAACAATGTGTCGTCGTCGCCGTCGTTATCGTCGTCGCCGTCGTCGCCGTCGCCGTCGTCGTCATCGTCGTCGTCGTCAGCTACGGAGAGAGGAAATGCATTCTGGAAGTTTTGGCGCAAGAGATAT
>NW_017266973.1:0-213 GCF_001594065.2 Cyphomyrmex costatus | reverse complement strand
GGTAAAAGTTCACCGTGGAAAAGTCCCCTAGCGGGGACATTTCTCATCGGTCCTTTTGGTGAGAGTTTGGTGATTTAGAAGAAGAGATCGAAGAGAGCTCCTTACTTGGATGATTATGTTTCAAGCGCAAAATCACGATATCGGTTGTTCGGAAGCTCGAAATTGAATTGATAATTTTACTCAATAAAAAGCGATCGAGCTGGTGTGTATTAG
>NW_017266972.1:0-213 GCF_001594065.2 Cyphomyrmex costatus | reverse complement strand
ATATATATATATATATATATATACTCTTCATAATACACAAAAAATATTCTATTGCTCGAAAATAATCGTGTAAACAATCAAGCAGATAAAACGTGGAATATCAGCCATGTATGAACAACAAAAATTCCATTTGTGATATGTCGTAACGACTTTTCGTGATCAATATAATTTTATTGTAATAAAACTATAATGAATAGCTAGGCAGAACACGAA
>NW_017266971.1:0-213 GCF_001594065.2 Cyphomyrmex costatus | reverse complement strand
ATATATATACCTATATATATATACTCTTCATAATACACAAAAAATATTCTATTGTTCGAAAATAATCGTGTAAAAAATCAAGCAGATAAAACGTGGAATATCAGCCATGTATGAACAACAAAAATTCCATTTGTTATATGTCGTAACGATTTTTCGTGATCAATATAATTTTATTGTAATAAAACTATAATGAATAGCTAGGCAGAACACGAA
>NW_017266970.1:0-213 GCF_001594065.2 Cyphomyrmex costatus | reverse complement strand
ATATTTCATTAATGTCCTGTGAAATAAATCGATTGTTGTTCATTATTATGCAACAATGGCTACACACCAATAACAGCTCAACAGTGAGCTGTTATTGGTGTGTATTCTTTTAGATCATCCAATCAAATTTTAAATCTAGAAGAATACACGAATAGTAACGAGCGTTCACTCAACTGTTGAGTCTGCTAAACTCAGTCTATGATAAAGCTTTGT
>NW_017266969.1:0-213 GCF_001594065.2 Cyphomyrmex costatus | reverse complement strand
ACAGCATTTGGTTAGGTTACTTATTTACCGAGACACTACCGTGTCTCCAGATCTGTTATTTATGTGTTTGGTAGATACCTTAATTTGTATTCTCTATTCCTAATATAATTACAAAAAAATTGAATCTTTGTACTTTGTTGATAGGAAAAATCTGAAAAGAAAAAAGGTATGGATTTAAAAGATTATTGCCTTTTCTTTTCAGGACTTTCCCTT
>NW_017266968.1:0-213 GCF_001594065.2 Cyphomyrmex costatus | reverse complement strand
TTATATCAATTAAATCTTTATTTTTTAGAAACACTGTCATAATCATGACGCTTATTTATATTTGTTGGTTTCTATTTATTTTTTTTCAAAAAATTATTAAATTTATGTCTATAATATTTGTCGTCAAATAAATCGAAAAATAAACGTATGTAATAGTGATTTTAATTGTATTGTGATAACATTTCAGGTGATCATTTACATAAAAAAATCAGG
>NW_017266967.1:0-213 GCF_001594065.2 Cyphomyrmex costatus | reverse complement strand
CCCAGGGGCCTTATCGCGCCGTCCCCCCCGCTGTCCCCCTCGCCCTGGGGCCGCGGGATATTATTGCTGACCGCCGATGCAGGCGACGACAGGTTCGCGCAGCGAAAAAAATATTACTTACGTGCATCGGTGGTACAGTGGTAGCCTCCTCCCCCGATTGGCCTATCGCCCATGCAGGTGGGCGAGGAGTCGGAGGAATTCCTCCACTTCACC
>NW_017266966.1:0-213 GCF_001594065.2 Cyphomyrmex costatus | reverse complement strand
TATAATTTTTGTGTGAATTATTTATACATTTATATTACGTATGTAGTTCCCTAAATATGCAATGAAATTTTTTCAGGTTTTTATAACGCAAACTAATAAACTATCGCAGTACTATCACAAGTTCAATTAACTAACGATCTAGCAATTTCAATGCTCATTGCATCTTGGATCTTAATAACATGTTGAATGACATTAACACCTATAAATGAAATA
>NW_017266965.1:0-213 GCF_001594065.2 Cyphomyrmex costatus | reverse complement strand
CGTTTACGTATAGGGGACTTTCTGTTCTGGTGATGGAATTTTTAAAACCGATAAATTTATTTAAAGTATGTAAAATCTATCGCCCAATTTTCATTTTCTTATCGGCAAGGAAAATTAAAGAAAATATGTTTGAAGTTTTACGTCCGATCTATCTTGACTATTACTAACGATTTACCAATGTTAAAAGTTATAGTATTCAAACATGAAGAATCA
>NW_017266964.1:0-213 GCF_001594065.2 Cyphomyrmex costatus | reverse complement strand
TTTTATGTACGGAAAGGTATATTTGGTTACTGTTGTCAAAACTACCTTTACATAACCTTATATGTTGTGACGTGACACTTTGTGTCCGTCACTCGTAAGTGCACCGGCATGGAGATCATGTGTCCTCTAAGCTCGGAGGGCGAGGGCACATGCGAGCGTGCCAAATTTGTATTTTTTGTTTTGTTTTGTAGATTCTTTTATATAAGATATTTA
>NW_017266962.1:0-213 GCF_001594065.2 Cyphomyrmex costatus | reverse complement strand
AAATGTATAACATATTAATTTTTATTTAATAGTAAATCATCAAAAAGAGCGAAAGAAAGGACAGAGAGAAAGAGAGAGAGGGAGAGAGAGAGGGAGAGAGAGAGAGAGATTTATAAATATTAAAATAGAATGTTAGGAGTTAATTATGTAAAAAAAAAACTATGCTAGTAAAAATCACTTTTTACCTCTTGTCTTTTGTCAGCATATTAGTTT
>NW_017266961.1:0-213 GCF_001594065.2 Cyphomyrmex costatus | reverse complement strand
TATGCAGTTATTTTTAATATAAATATATATATGTGTGTATTTTTATATACACAACACACATAATAATTATATTATAAAAATATTTCTTAATCAGAACGACTGATTAATAAGAAAAATGCGCAATTTAATATAATTTAATTAATTTGATTGGATAATCTTTAAAACAAGATGTTTTATATATCATATAATATAAAAAATACTATATCGCTGAAA
>NW_017266960.1:0-213 GCF_001594065.2 Cyphomyrmex costatus | reverse complement strand
CAACGTTTCGCGCACTTTTTATGAAGTGTTCGGGAAGTGTAAATCAAGAATAGAAAATGCGAACCTTTTGAATGTAAAAGAAGCGGAATGTTACGTTCCACCCACTTTTCATACAGTGTCCGAGAAGTGTGACCCATGAGTAAAAAATGGAGCGTAGAAGTAGCGTAATTAAAACCGTCCGGAATACTATACTTAAGTTTCTACACAGGGTCC
>NW_017266959.1:0-213 GCF_001594065.2 Cyphomyrmex costatus | reverse complement strand
CAAAGGGGTATCTTAACTCAGATTCGAAAAAACGGAACCGCCGAGGTCGACCTGAGAGATTGGAGCCACACTATCGAGAGGCCCTGTTACGAAATTTATCATGGTGTAAGGAAACAAGGTGTAGCACGAAGGGAGATGCGCAGTGGATTCTCGTTCAACCAATCGGTAAATTTTGCCAAAATGTACGAAAACTGCCGAAGCCGGCCGAACGGG
>NW_017266958.1:0-213 GCF_001594065.2 Cyphomyrmex costatus | reverse complement strand
AGCAAATCCAAGAAAAAGAAATACTTCTGCGATAGGTATGTATAATAATAATAATAATAATAACAATAATATATATATATATAATAACAATAATAACAATAATAACAATAATAACAATAATAATAATAATAATAATAATAACTTATTTTTATTCTTTTTTTCCAGATGCCTGCATTACTTTAGCTCAAGTGCTAAATTAGAGCTCCACAGCAT
>NW_017266957.1:0-213 GCF_001594065.2 Cyphomyrmex costatus | reverse complement strand
TATTCTAAGATTGGTCGTGCTTTTTCGGAATCGACAGTTAGGCCGTTCCTCTGCACGACGAATCCCAAATATCTCACCTGAGAACGGCAAAATTCACATTTGTCTGGATTGATTTCAAGACCGGCATCGAAAATCTTATTTAAAACTCGTTCGAGCCACTCTAAGTGTCCTTCAAAGGTCGGTGTAGCAATTACAATGTCGTCAAGGTAGGCA
>NW_017266956.1:0-213 GCF_001594065.2 Cyphomyrmex costatus | reverse complement strand
AAATGTCAAAAAACCAGAGGGATGGCCCACTCTTCCATTACCTGACAAAAACACTTTTTATGAGTGGGAATTGTTCCTACAAAACAGCAACAATTATGATTTCGCTGTAAGTACTTTATTATAGCGTACTTTATTATTTATTTATTACATTGACCTAATTTAACTTATTATCATTTGTTTTTCTGCAGGTATCTCATCTTAGTGTCGTAGCTG
>NW_017266955.1:0-213 GCF_001594065.2 Cyphomyrmex costatus | reverse complement strand
ATTTATTATCTATAATGAACAATGTAGAGACGAAAGCTTATTTTCTCTTTTTAGAATATGTTTTAAACTTCTTTAACCAATTTAATGCGTATTTTCAAGCATCACAAACGCGAATTCATGTACTGCAATCAAAATGTTTACAATTTCTTTATAACATTTGCCGACATTTTTTAAAAGCTGAACATTTAAAACCTTTCTCAATAAATATAAAAT
>NW_017266954.1:0-213 GCF_001594065.2 Cyphomyrmex costatus | reverse complement strand
ATTTGGATCAAGATTCATGTACAAACAAACAAAAAAGCTGTAAAGAAATACCACCTTTGCCAATAGTAAATGAAACACCAAAATCTGTTCAGAGAAATCAAACTTTAAACCAGAAATTTGTCAAATCTAATGAGAGCAGTAGTACTAGAAATTTATCGTTTCACGATGACAGCACATGCACTGTAAAGGCATCACCTTCTAATACTATAGAAT
>NW_017266953.1:0-213 GCF_001594065.2 Cyphomyrmex costatus | reverse complement strand
ACCAAAAAAATCAAAAACCTTTACAGCACAAGAAGTTAATGATTTCATAGAAACGGCACCAGATAATTTTCTACCAGCCAAAGTATATATATAATTTTTTAACATAATTTTTTGTTCAAAATAGTACTTTTCGGGTAGATTATTGATTTAAATTTTAAGAGATATAATTTTATTCTTATTATTATTATTATTATTATTAATTTATAATTTTAT
>NW_017266952.1:0-213 GCF_001594065.2 Cyphomyrmex costatus | reverse complement strand
TAAAGCGTCGCTTTTTCAATTACATAGACAAAAAAATATAAAAAATGTAAATAAAAAAATGTTTTAACAATAATCTCAGAATAAAAATTAATTAACAAATAAACCATTGAATAATGTTATTGTATGCTTCTTTTCTTTTGAAATATATATAAATAAAGAGTTCTAAGAATAAAAAAAAAAATGCCGGGAATATACAATAATAATAATATAATT
>NW_017266951.1:0-213 GCF_001594065.2 Cyphomyrmex costatus | reverse complement strand
TGCTCTTTTTTATTGAATGGTGCAGTGTATCAAATTATTTTCTAATTTCACAATATTTGTCTGACCGACGTCTGTAAGATTTTTCTCTTAACTTTTCGCCTTAACTTTCAAATTCTGTATTTGGCAATAGCTGATCCGAAATCACACTACAGGTTGTCGATTACGGTTACCGATTGTTGGTTCTAGTTTAGCCAATCATGATGTAACGAATGT
>NW_017266950.1:0-213 GCF_001594065.2 Cyphomyrmex costatus | reverse complement strand
CTATCTGGATAGTCTCCAAAGATAAGTCGTTCTTTCGCTGTGGGATTCGCTTATTACGAGAAAGATGGGAAAAGTCTTATCTAACGATGGGCAATACTTTCATTAATAAATTTTTTAAATTTGTTTTTCAAAAAGAGGCTTAATTTAAAAAAAAAAAGGCGGGTTTTAAGTTATAGACCTAATACCGGCAACCGGTCGGAGAATGAAAAAACC
>NW_017266949.1:0-213 GCF_001594065.2 Cyphomyrmex costatus | reverse complement strand
TATGTTACTAGAACATTTATCTACTTAAGTATAATACTGATTAGAATTTGATGAGCATATTACATTGTAACCTATATAATATTCTAGATACCTGATTATTATAATTATAAAAAAGCATGCATGGCTGATGGATTAACTTGACATGTATATAGTTAAAGAAATATTGGTAGAACTATATAAACGGAATTTCTGGCTATCATAATTAAATAGAAT
>NW_017266948.1:0-213 GCF_001594065.2 Cyphomyrmex costatus | reverse complement strand
TCGATCCATCGGGGTCCGCTCCCTCGGACGGTCAGCCTGTCCCCCTCGAAGCAAGTCCGGGAGGCGCCTTTCTCGGGGGCGAGGCTCTCGCCTCTCCTCTCCCCGACTCCGGCTCCTCTCGGGTGCCTCGCGAGGAGGCGGAGGTGCTTCGGTCTGCGTGCACCTCTCCTCTCTGCTGAGGTCGTGTTGCACGGCAACGTCCTGCATGGAGGG
>NW_017266947.1:0-213 GCF_001594065.2 Cyphomyrmex costatus | reverse complement strand
TATGAAGGGTCTGACACATCTTCAGACAATGATTACGACAAACTCTGTTATAGAAAAAATAATGGTAAAAATTTTATTTATTAACACTTATTATATTATATTCATAAACAGTATATTTATTTCTCATTATAAGATCTTAATTTTCTGTAAATATTATTAATTTTTTTTAGACTCTTTGGAATTCAGATATAAATCAACGCAAAAAAACACTAT
>NW_017266946.1:0-213 GCF_001594065.2 Cyphomyrmex costatus | reverse complement strand
TGTTATATTTTTCAAGTTATTGAACATATTTGTTTTTATAGACTAATTGTACAATATGTAGACCGATATATAAATTTATAAAATAAAACAATTATATGTTCTAACATAAAATATTGCTGCATACATAGTATCTATGATATATATCATTGCTTTTGTCATTAAAATTAATTAAATGTACACTGTGATAATGAAATATCGTCAAATATACATCAA
>NW_017266945.1:0-213 GCF_001594065.2 Cyphomyrmex costatus | reverse complement strand
CTGTTCCCTTCGTTGACACCGTCTCGATGCAAGGTCGCAGGTGGTTGGTCCTCGTAACGCCTCAGGTCCTGGCAGCCTTCCTTGGTACCGAGGTAACTCCGGGCGTCGACCTCTGCGTGGTGTTGTCGACTCACTTTTAAATTTTGTTGTTAGACTAATAAGTCTTAGCTACGGCATGCACTCGCCGTGTATTTTTACGTATCTTCTCTTACT
>NW_017266944.1:0-213 GCF_001594065.2 Cyphomyrmex costatus | reverse complement strand
TATCGCAAATCTTCAAATCGCAGATCTTCAAATCAATAACTTGACATGTTTCGACTCGTGGATAGAGTCTTCTTCAGAAGAAAAGCCAAAAAGCGTAGTGCAGTTAACAGAATCATTAATATTCAAAGATGAATCCATTTTCAAAGTAAAAAATTTATTAAAATCGATTGGTAGATCGGAAATAAATCTGTGAAAGAATCAAGCCTTTTCTTT
>NW_017266943.1:0-213 GCF_001594065.2 Cyphomyrmex costatus | reverse complement strand
AAAAAAGGCCGAATGTACATCCGATCTAAATTCAGAAATTGAAGAAGGCACAAAACGAAGAAGAATAATAAGAAATCGGTTTCTGAGTGACACCGATAGTGATGAGGATTACCGCACCCTGACAAAACGAAAGGAAATGAAAAGTTTGTTTCATAATAATATCATTCTTTAAAATTATTGTGTACATATTAAAGTTATTGTACAAATGTTATA
>NW_017266942.1:0-213 GCF_001594065.2 Cyphomyrmex costatus | reverse complement strand
AGTTTAGAACTCATTTTGCCGTATAAAATTAAAATAAGAAATTAAATTTGCAACGTTGTAGGCTCCGAGTTACAAGCCAAACTGCTGTCTGGATCCTCTACGAAAGTGTGTTTCTCTTTTCAAATAGCAAACCGTCATTTCAAAGCGAAGGTTAAAAACAGAGAGAGAAAAAGAAAGACAGCAAACAATTGAGCAGATATGCTTTGTTTAAAC
>NW_017266941.1:0-213 GCF_001594065.2 Cyphomyrmex costatus | reverse complement strand
GACCGAGTCCCGATAACTATTTTAGAAATAGAATCTGCATTTATTTTTAGAGGATTTAAATTTTCTACATTATTATCACGTTTTCAAAATTTACAAAAAGCGATGAAATCTCTTAAAAAACCTTTTTTTTAGAAAAAGAAAAAAACATATGCCAAGTGCATAAAAAAGATATTGAACTTCTTGATCAAAAACAGATATGAGATAAATATAATT
>NW_017266940.1:0-213 GCF_001594065.2 Cyphomyrmex costatus | reverse complement strand
CTGACTCACCGAAAATTTAAATTATTTCTTGACGAACATAAAGCTGTTTACACAGATGTCCCATTTCATTGTCCAGTTCGTTGGTTTAGTGCTGCAAAATGTTTACAAGTATTTTTCACAATAAGAAAAGAGATTCTTTTTTTTCTAAAAGAAATGAACAAACCAAAATTTCATGAATATATATCCCTTTTGGAAGATGTCACATTTCTTACT
>NW_017266939.1:0-213 GCF_001594065.2 Cyphomyrmex costatus | reverse complement strand
TAGGAACGAGAAGAGCTGCTTTTATTAGGCGCGCTACCCAGGTTTTAGGATGCCTCCGCGTGTCGCAGCGGAGGGAGGAATCTCACACTCGACACACTCTCACACACACACAAAAGGACAAGATAAGAAAAGTAAAAAAAATTGTAATTTATTAATGTTCTATTATTGAGTTTAATACTGTTATATTTAAATAAAAGGTGAAAGAGCCGCACA
>NW_017266938.1:0-213 GCF_001594065.2 Cyphomyrmex costatus | reverse complement strand
AATGCATGATAACAGTGTGCAATTAACTCATTATTTCATCAAAACAGGATAAATTTTATTCTCCTATTTTATTTCTTCCATCATGTTTTGTTTTATGCTGTTATATTTTTTTCCATTATATTATATTAGTCTTAAAAAATGTTATATACTTTTTTTTTTTTGTTATATACTTTCTTTACATATTTTTCAAAAATTATTATTAATAAACATATA
>NW_017266937.1:0-213 GCF_001594065.2 Cyphomyrmex costatus | reverse complement strand
CGCGTCGAATGAGCCTAATTTTATCGAAATTAGAGGTGGTGGGGGTATTCTGTATAATTACCTTCATTACATACATATATATAAAATAAACTTTTAAAATGTTTAAGACGTAAAGTGTTATCCTATAAACTTTATTTTTCTAAAAGTAATAACTCTAAGCCCGGATCCTCATACGGACAACAGCGCTTTGACACCGGACGCTGATTGGTGAAA
>NW_017266936.1:0-213 GCF_001594065.2 Cyphomyrmex costatus | reverse complement strand
ACGAAATACAAAAAATTATTGAATAAAAATAGTCTAATGGCTACAAGGCGTAAAACGCTATTAGTATATAATATAATATATATGTCAAAATAAGTCACTGACACTAGAAACACGAAATCGTCAGTTAATCTAATTATGACAGCTTTAATGGTTAATTTGGTATTGTGTCTTTGTCGATCAATATAGAAATAAGCATAATTAATAATCTTTTAC
>NW_017266935.1:0-213 GCF_001594065.2 Cyphomyrmex costatus | reverse complement strand
AATAATATTATTAATAATATTTCATAATATATAATCATATTGTTTTATAGGACGTATTAAAAAAATATAAAAGACTAAATAACCTCTCAACTAATTCGCATTTTTTCCGTTTGTTTTTTGCTTCCTACATTTCAACCATCTTTTTAATTACTCTACGCTGTGTTCTTGAACTGAATTATAAATTAATACAGCACCAGGAACATCAAGAGGGGA
>NW_017266934.1:0-213 GCF_001594065.2 Cyphomyrmex costatus | reverse complement strand
GGTATGGAGTAAGCTAGTTTGCAGGTAAATTTGCTTGTAATCGGTAAAAAACTTTCAGAAATAAATTTTACATAGGATACTGAAAAAAACTTATCATTAGAATTATCATTGTATAAAAAGTTATTATTATGTATATAAAATTTTATTCTATTAGTGATAGTATAAAAGATAAAAGGAAGAGGATAACTATTGTTGAGAAGTATATTAATGGCT
>NW_017266933.1:0-213 GCF_001594065.2 Cyphomyrmex costatus | reverse complement strand
GACGCACATAGTAAATGAAGTTTCTAGTAACTATAAATTTTACTATCACGTCATGATTTTTACAATCAGATAGTAAATTCAAAAAATATTTACCGGAAACTTCATTCCATTTGAATGGTAAATGTAATAAAGGTAAATGTAATGTAGGTAAAATTACTAATCATTCTCTATTATAACTGCGCAATCAAGAGTTAAAAATGACCTCTGTGAAGT
>NW_017266932.1:0-213 GCF_001594065.2 Cyphomyrmex costatus | reverse complement strand
AACATACTCACACTACGTACGGCATGTAACAAGAGCGACTCACCAATACTAACACGCCGCGAGTGTATACGAGCGCAGATAGGAACCGAGCATTTAAATCACGAGGAAAAGAAGACCATTAAGCGATTATGCGAAGACTTCTGCGATATTTTTCATTTAGATGGAGATATGCTGACGCACACGTCCACTGTGGAGCATGAAATAAATATCCGC
>NW_017266931.1:0-213 GCF_001594065.2 Cyphomyrmex costatus | reverse complement strand
AGTTGCGCAATCGGTTGCTGCGCTGTAAGTACTGTGAATAAGTAGGGATAAAGCAAGAAGTGCAGTGGCCGAGAGGGCTGAGGCGCACGGTACTACTTTTACATCTGACCAAGAGAGTTCAAGACCACGCAGTATTAATTTTTTTTTTTAATCAGAAAACGTCATTTTATATATTTATTTACGTTTATTTATTTATAAAATTCGAACATTGCC
>NW_017266930.1:0-213 GCF_001594065.2 Cyphomyrmex costatus | reverse complement strand
GCGTGAAGAAAAAATCAAGAATCTATTAAGAGTTACTCATTCAAATCAAGAGAAAAGAAGATCGTTATTAAATATACGCAAAGAATTCAGCGACACATTTCATCCAGAGGGAGAACCACTGACGTGTACGAGTATCATATCACGCGAGATAACGACGCAAGCTGACTCCGCGACCGTAAACGTACGATCGTACCGACTTCCCAAAAAACATAA
>NW_017266929.1:0-213 GCF_001594065.2 Cyphomyrmex costatus | reverse complement strand
ATATTTTAAAATTTTGAAAAGAGTGAATTTTCGATTTTTTGTATGTTACAGGTATGTTTCTTGTGCTCAAAACAATCCTCTCCAAACAAGAAGAACTCTCGCGGAATTTTCAAAATTTTGATCATAAATTGGATTTAATTATGGACTTAGTCAGGACTGATGAAAATGTCAAAAAACCAGAGGGATGGCCCACTCTTCCATTACCTGACAAAA
>NW_017266928.1:0-213 GCF_001594065.2 Cyphomyrmex costatus | reverse complement strand
AATGTAAAAATTGTCTTAGCTACGATTAATCGCTAAGCTAAACTAATATTTTTGTAGTGCGTGGTAACACTTTAAATGTTATTCTTCATTAGTTTAAATGATTAACCATATAGCTACGAAAAATATAATTTTTACATTTCTTTTAAATGGCATGTACTACAAAATTATCTTTTGTAGCACAAATTAGCATTAAATCATTCAAAAGATCTTTTT
>NW_017266927.1:0-213 GCF_001594065.2 Cyphomyrmex costatus | reverse complement strand
CAGGCGCTCGGCTAGCGCCGGCGCTCGCGCCTCAGGGGCGGCGCGCTCGCGTCTCGCCTACTGGTATTGTGGCGGAAGGGCCGCCACACTATTTAATGGTTTAACAATAAAAAAATGTCCAGGTGTTAACGCTTGAACATCATTTGGATTGTTTGACATTGGACTTACAGGACGTGAATTTAAAATAGCCTCAATCTCAGTGATTGCTGTTGA
>NW_017266926.1:0-213 GCF_001594065.2 Cyphomyrmex costatus | reverse complement strand
ACGTATGATATCAAGTACTATTCTACACCTTTCCCTGTTCAGAAACGTTAAACTTTCCACGCGCGAAGTTACTTTCACCTCCTCCCCTGCACAGGGGCACAGGATTTCTACGATTGTACTATTGCTATGATAGTACTGTCGGGGAAGACCTTTGTCGACGGTGTGGGTGCGGGGGGGTGGCCCTTGCACCCGCCCGTGTGTGTGTGTGTGTGT
>NW_017266923.1:0-213 GCF_001594065.2 Cyphomyrmex costatus | reverse complement strand
CAGCGATGGTTGGAGATAACTCAAAGCCTCAGCAAAAGTCTTGGCTGATGCATATAGCACCAAGTCATCTGCGTATTGTAAAATGAAGCAATCCTCCGTCAAATTCTCATTAATGCCTCTTAAATATGTATCAAACAGTAAGGGGCTAAGGGTGGAGCCCTGAGGAGTGCCGGTACGCGTAAAACGGGGGCCGACCAATTCACCGTCGACCAC
>NW_017266922.1:0-213 GCF_001594065.2 Cyphomyrmex costatus | reverse complement strand
TTGCGTCCGACAGCGTTTCGACCGTTGCATGGTCTCACTGTGCGCACACTCGATTATAGTGCGACCTAATGCGCTTTTTTGGGGCAAAAATATAAATTCATACATAAATAGTAAAATAAATATTTTTACAATGTAAAAAAGTCACTTTACTATAAATCTAAATTTTTCATATCGACAATGAAACTACTAGGGTTTGAAAGTTCGTGGTTTGTG
>NW_017266921.1:0-213 GCF_001594065.2 Cyphomyrmex costatus | reverse complement strand
CACCTGCTCAGCCCGGTAGACCATATTGCGCACGAACAGTCCGGCCACCATCTTGACGTCTTCGGCTGGCCATTGGTCAATGTTCGGCAGCATCGCTAGTACCGGAGCGAGTTCGGCGATGAACATCTCCAGCTCCCGTTGAATCGCGTCCCGCACGGCGTCGGACCCGCTCCAGCGCTCCCGGGCCACGAAGCCGAAATGCGCCTTGTTGGC
>NW_017266919.1:0-213 GCF_001594065.2 Cyphomyrmex costatus | reverse complement strand
AATAAATATATCCTCACCTTTCAGGATAACATTACAAAATTTAGTAAAGCCATTTCGATAGAAAATCAGTAGGTTGCAACCGTAGCAAAAGCGTTTGTAACGCGAATAATAGTTGAATACGGAATACCCGAAAAAATATTAACAGATCGGGGTACAAACTTTGTAAGCGAAATGTTTAAAAATATTTGCAAATTATTAAAAATCGAGAAGATT
>NW_017266918.1:0-213 GCF_001594065.2 Cyphomyrmex costatus | reverse complement strand
AACTTAAAGACATATATACGAGTATAGATTTTCTGAGACATGCAAAAGTGTTAAAATTAATATAAAAAGGTGAACAAAAATTAAGTAAAGGCCAAATACGAGTCGATAATAAATAGCAATTGAAAGAACTTATATGTAAATTTACAATTTAAAAATTAGAATATAATATTAAATAAATTTTGATATGAAAATGTATTCGAAACAAATAAATCG
>NW_017266917.1:0-213 GCF_001594065.2 Cyphomyrmex costatus | reverse complement strand
TTATTCGTAAATGTTTCAACACTCCAAGGGAAGGCGTGAATTAAGTTCATTTTTAATCTTAATGAGCAAGTCTGCAACTTATTACATGTGATTCCGGCGACTTCTAAACATTATACAGTTAGAAGTCGCCGGAATCACATGTAATAAGTCTTCTTTTTATTAATTTATGTAATATATATTAACTGAAATGGAACCACACATAAATTTATTAAT
>NW_017266916.1:0-213 GCF_001594065.2 Cyphomyrmex costatus | reverse complement strand
TACATTTTTTGATTTCGCTAATGTACTACTCGTTGGACGACATGCCGTGACACACTTTTTACGGAAATTTTTTTCTCTGAATTATTTACGAGACAATAAAGAAAAGCAAGACACGAAAGACGAAACCACAAAAGTGTAAATTAAGTTCGTTGAGTTGCTTCGAAATAAAAATAAAATAAAATAAAATAAATTACAAAATTAAAAATGTTATAT
>NW_017266915.1:0-213 GCF_001594065.2 Cyphomyrmex costatus | reverse complement strand
GTTATTAATGTCGCTATTATTTGGTGGATTATCGCACCCTCATTGCAGACGCCTCGGAGAGAGCGTCAGCTGGGAACGGACTCAAAGGCAGAACATCCGTCGAAGCACCGTGTCCCACAACGATCGATGGAAGATCATCAAGCGACAAGAAAGCATTTTCCGACTTTTGGAAAAGCGCGCCACAACGTAAAAGGATCCGCGACACGCAAGGAC
>NW_017266914.1:0-213 GCF_001594065.2 Cyphomyrmex costatus | reverse complement strand
TTCGCAAAGTTATAGGCATTTGAAAATTGCGAATTTTGAAAAATGCGAGTTTTTAAAAAAATTTATATCCCATGACTATGTTCATAAAAAAAGTCAAAAAAAATCATGGTAGCTTCTTGCGATGGGTACTATAATATATCAAAATTTCAGCTAAATCAAAAATCCAAAAATTTTTGATTGGCCGATTTGGCGTGGAATGCCCCATTTATATTT
>NW_017266913.1:0-213 GCF_001594065.2 Cyphomyrmex costatus | reverse complement strand
AATGTTGTATATAAGATATCCTGTGACAATTGTGATGCTAGTTATGTTGGACAAACTAAAAGATAATAAAAAACGAGACTAAAAGAACATGTTTCAGATATTAATAAAGTATTAAAATCTCCTTCCGTAATAACAGAACATAGATTAAAATTAAATCATGATTTTAATTGGGATAATGTTGAAATTTGAGATATCGAACCTTCGTATAAAAAA
>NW_017266912.1:0-213 GCF_001594065.2 Cyphomyrmex costatus | reverse complement strand
CCTACGAGCGGAGATATCGCGACGCAAAGTCCGGATCTGTGAATTTTCACGTTTTATTTTTAAAAAACGTCGTCATCAACGTCGCCGACCAAAGAAATGTACTTCTCGTTTTTTCGATAATAGAGGACTTTGACTTTATGTGTTATCTCGCTCTATTTCTATCATCTCACTCTATCTATCTATATCTAACCAGCAGACCAGTGTTGCATGCTG
>NW_017266911.1:0-213 GCF_001594065.2 Cyphomyrmex costatus | reverse complement strand
GGGTGGTCTATGTGCTGTTCACGTCGGGCCACGCGCGGGGCAGCGGTGCGCATCATGTCCGCGATGATCTGGCGGCCGAGGCTGTGCGGTTGGGACGGCTGCTGCATCAGGCCTTGTCACAACGGGCTGAAGTTCCCGCCCTCTTGGGGCTGATGCTATTGACTGAGGCCCGCCGTCCGGCTCGCCTCGACACTCACGGTCGGCCGATTCCCT
>NW_017266910.1:0-213 GCF_001594065.2 Cyphomyrmex costatus | reverse complement strand
ACCGTGCATTTTGCACGGCATGATGTCGCGCGGGTCTCATCGCCTTTCGATCGCAGGAAAAAAAATTTACACTTACATACAATGTAGTGCATCTCTCTTTCTTCTTTCCTTTCTTTCTTTCTCACATATTCTATTATATTAATTATTTTCAGCGTAATATTTCGCATGGATATAATATATTCTCCATACTGAAAAACGATATGTATTATTGCG
>NW_017266909.1:0-213 GCF_001594065.2 Cyphomyrmex costatus | reverse complement strand
ACGTATTATAATCGCTTTCATCTCATTTGTGAAAGATAATTTAATTCTCTACAACCTTCATTCCGGAATTTTTTTGTTAAAAAACGCATACATTCCTTGATATTTGTAAATAAAAATGTATAAAATAATTGTGGCTTCTGAAGTTTTTGAGTGCTAACTTTTTAAAGAATATGTGTGTGTGCGTCGCTAATTATTAAATAAAATGCGACACAA
>NW_017266908.1:0-213 GCF_001594065.2 Cyphomyrmex costatus | reverse complement strand
AGAACTTTGATCCAGCTTTGACCGTTATAGGCTCTACTTCTTTCTTTGTTTGTTTGAAAATATCTTTTATTTTAGGCGGGAACTCTTGTGTATTCGAAATTGTGTCGATAATTTCATTTTTTTTTAAATAATGTGCTAACTTTACAAAGATCATTTTTAACCCTTGATTGCGCAGTTAAAATACAGAGTGATTTGTAATTTCACCTTTAAAGA
>NW_017266907.1:0-213 GCF_001594065.2 Cyphomyrmex costatus | reverse complement strand
AATTAAAATTAACATTGAGCAATAGATTCATTAAAATTTTAATTCCATTGATTCTAATATATTTTATTAAGGGGACGTTATTCCAGATGATTATGATTTGCGTTGCAAGACTTATGATAGTTCGGCGCGCAATTTGGTGGGATTTTTTAGTTAAAAGTTGCGTTTTAAGACCGACGATTGTTCGGCGCGCAATGTATAATACTTTAGATAAAT
>NW_017266906.1:0-213 GCF_001594065.2 Cyphomyrmex costatus | reverse complement strand
TTTCTTTAGCGGAAAGGTGGAAAGTCTTTTTTCCGATGCGGCATTGATTGCCTTGGATGAGTATGGTCTTCCATTTCCAATAGCAAAAAAGCTGGAGACTGTTCTTAACTCCGATGGGATGTTGGACAAGGCATTGAGCAATTTGTCGCGGCTGCAAGTCAACAACTTGCAATTAACTTCTTTCGAGAAGAGCTTGATTGTAGACGTGCAGCA
>NW_017266905.1:0-213 GCF_001594065.2 Cyphomyrmex costatus | reverse complement strand
TACCGGCGACCGGCGCGATCGCCGGCGACATCAGGCAACCCGGTCGAGACGAGGTGGGATACGACAAGACCCCGCTGCGGGCGATGGCTTCGATGATGCGGCAATGGAAACCGCTGATCGCCGACCTGTCCCAAGTCACCGCGCCGCTACTGTACTTCCGATCGGTCGATGACCACGTTGTGGACGACTCATCGACTGGCATTATTCGAGACG
>NW_017266904.1:0-213 GCF_001594065.2 Cyphomyrmex costatus | reverse complement strand
TCGGTTCTTTACAAATTCATCTGTTTAAATGCATCATAATTTTTTATTATTGTTAACATATATATTTTTTATATGTAAGAACATCTTTATAAATTATTTCAATTTTAGAAGCAATTTTATTTTAAGAAAGCTTTTATCGGTCATAGCCAAATCTCCATGTTGAAATTTTATGTGTGAATTTAAAATTATTGGCAATGAAAATGTATATAAATT
>NW_017266903.1:0-213 GCF_001594065.2 Cyphomyrmex costatus | reverse complement strand
AAAGACCTCAATATATTAAGTAATTTTATTAAATATAAAGACAGACTCCTATCAATGCTTCAAACTAATGTGGTATACAAAATAAATGTAAGGATTGTGATGTAACATACGTGAATCAGTAGAAATTTGAAAACAAGAATCAATAAACATAAAAACCATATTAACAGAGGAGAATACAACACTCAATAATTACCGAACAACTTTTAGAATATG
>NW_017266902.1:0-213 GCF_001594065.2 Cyphomyrmex costatus | reverse complement strand
TTTAGATAAATATTGCGAAGAATATTACTACGTCGATCCCCTCCTCCCCCATCAGAGGTCTATCGATATTCGTAAAAATTTCTTGCAAATACTGAGATACGCATATATCTCTATATATAGAATCTCGATTTAATAATTCACACAGGCGTGTAAGGTAGGTTTCCACTACAATACCTTACTGATGAGTCCAATAGTGGAAACCTGGACGAAACA
>NW_017266901.1:0-213 GCF_001594065.2 Cyphomyrmex costatus | reverse complement strand
GACTTTTATTTCTGGGACTACATTAAAGATAAAGTGTATTCTAAAAAGCCAACAATCGTTGAATTTTTGTCTGAAACATTTTTCTCTAAAATCAAAGATAAGAAAGTTATTTGGGGTGGACAATTAAAATGGGACACCCTGTATAGATATATATACAGGGAGGGGCATTTAAAACAGGTCACCTGAATAACTTACTTGTTTTTGACAATAGAA
>NW_017266900.1:0-213 GCF_001594065.2 Cyphomyrmex costatus | reverse complement strand
TTAAGGTAAGAGGCGAAAAAATAACATAGGCATTTTATGTAGTGCTAACGAGAACGTAACACGGTCGTAACGAATTCAGATGGCAAAGCGTATTTGCAGGCGGTTAATGTCACCGAAGAGGACAAAGAAATCCCAATACCATGTGTAGAGTTATTGGAGTTAGAAGCAATCTCAAAAAAGGGACCACTAGATCCTAAAGAATCAAACACTAAC
>NW_017266899.1:0-213 GCF_001594065.2 Cyphomyrmex costatus | reverse complement strand
ATGTGAGGTATACATTAGTACAGTTCGTTTCAAATAACGTTTATTTTGTGAAGCGTACATTTTTAAAATACCCAGCCTGTAATATCGTTAAAATCGTTATCTTTATTGTTCGATAATTTTACGAACGACATTTGTCAATGGATTGTACTGTATTACTCTGTCATGAATAATTAGACAATAGGCCGTGGTGTTCGGTGGAATGTTTGCCCTACA
>NW_017266898.1:0-213 GCF_001594065.2 Cyphomyrmex costatus | reverse complement strand
GATATGAATACCAATGTATCATACATGACAAATGCCGAATGTTGACACTCACAGAAAAAAGATGAGATAACAGATGTTAACACCCGATTGGCCTTTCTGCCATCTTCTACGTGTTGCTAACTTGTGTAGTCGATACAAAATGAGAACATTTTTTTTATATAGAAATGTAAAACTTTGAAATAAAAATGTTTAAAGAAAAAATATATTTCAATT
>NW_017266897.1:0-213 GCF_001594065.2 Cyphomyrmex costatus | reverse complement strand
TGTTTCGGTGGTTCATTCAGCACAAGCATCTCACGTTAGCGCCGTCGTCTCCGTACATGCAATTTAACGGTAATCTCCTCTCCACGAATATCAAGCAATCGACCGTCTTGATCCACCACGCGAATCGTCAGATCCGTAATGCTCCGTACAACGATCGGAAGGTAAATGATTTGCGTCGGCCTTTCCGATATCTTATATCCTGGTGGGACAATC
>NW_017266895.1:0-213 GCF_001594065.2 Cyphomyrmex costatus | reverse complement strand
CATTCCTATAGATTTGGCATCTGATAGTGTTGTTAGGAGATGGGATGCTATATCTAAGACAACCAAAATTCCATTAGATGAATTTATGATTGCCTTTCGCTTTGTTCTTAATTCGACGGTTTTTATTTTTAACAATAAATTTTATAAACAAATTTTTGGAACCCCCATGGGATCACCATTATCTCCAGTTGTCGCTGACATTGTTATGCAAGA
>NW_017266894.1:0-213 GCF_001594065.2 Cyphomyrmex costatus | reverse complement strand
GAAGAATCGTTGGATCAGGTGTATCGAGCTGTGAAAGGAAACTATGTCGAGAAATAAAAATGAGTCGATAAAAAAAAATGTGTTTTACTATATTTTTCTAAAAACTTATTAATCTGATCTCGTATCATTCAAAGAACCTTCACAATGCTGTTACATTGTCACATACATTTATAATAACAAAATTATAATTTTGAATATTAAAGCTATATTCAT
>NW_017266893.1:0-213 GCF_001594065.2 Cyphomyrmex costatus | reverse complement strand
GGCGATCGTGATGCCGATGGTGATTCTGCTCGTCTTCGCGGCGGTCTTCGCAGCAGTTTCGGCCAGGTTGTTCCGCTGGGATACCTAGTCGTTTCGGCTGGTTGTCGCTCGCCTCTGACCACGTGAGTGGGCGCGAGTCTCCCAGACTTGGGACACGCCGTTAAATTAACTATCCTGTTGGGTTTTGGTGTTTGATAATGGTGTATGGCTGTT
>NW_017266892.1:0-213 GCF_001594065.2 Cyphomyrmex costatus | reverse complement strand
TGGAGCAGTGGACCATCAAAGTGTTGCTTTTCCAAAACTACTTCCGAGACTTTTGTTTCTTTATATTTAGTATTCACTCTTTCTATTTCGCCAAGCCTTCTTGAAATTTGTTGCAGTGGTTTGTCTCCTTTTCTTAATAGTTTTTAATTATTCCCATATAATTTTCAAACCTGAAGCAACTAAAGTTCTCTAATATTCCGAATTTTCTTACGT
>NW_017266891.1:0-213 GCF_001594065.2 Cyphomyrmex costatus | reverse complement strand
GCTTAAGTGTTTATAACATCTGGTTCAATATCAATTGTCATAGCACATTTTAAGATCAACTTCTAAATTTAAGGTGCAAACCTATGTAGCGGAATAGCGAGTTTCTCTAGAAACACGGAATGCTCGTTATTGGGTGCATCCAGAAGCACAACCGCTCATTGAGCGCTCAATGAGCTCTTGTACTTGTTTAGTTTATATTTTTAGATCTAATGG
>NW_017266890.1:0-213 GCF_001594065.2 Cyphomyrmex costatus | reverse complement strand
TTCTGCGGAAATATCATGAGGAATTATCTTAAGCTTTTCTCTCAATTATCTCATTATCTGCGATTATGTTTTCCGTTTCGAGTGAAATCGCACTCACGCGTACGCACGCACGCACGCACGCTTGCAAGATCGACGCTCTATTGTAGTAGCGCGACTTAGAGGCGAGCGGAACGCAACTGAGTAGACGGCAAAGAAAGGGATGAGAAGGAGGGC
>NW_017266889.1:0-213 GCF_001594065.2 Cyphomyrmex costatus | reverse complement strand
GTGGTCGACGGTGAATTGGTCGGCCCCCGTTTTACGCGTACCGGCACTCCTCAGGGCTCCACCTTTAGCCCCTTACTGTTTGATATATATTTAAGAGGCATTAATGAGAATTTGACGGAGGGTTGCTTCATTTTACAATACGCAGATGATTTGGTGCTATATGCATCAGCCAAGACTCTTGCTGAGGCTTTGAGTTATCTCCAACCATCGCTG
>NW_017266888.1:0-213 GCF_001594065.2 Cyphomyrmex costatus | reverse complement strand
GTCTTGAGTGAGACGGACGTTTCGCCTTGTCTCGAGTGTTGCGTTTTTGGAAAGTGTTGCCGGCTTTGACTGTGCTTAGCAAACTTGACCAAGTTTACTCGTCATCGAGAACTCAGGCCATTTATATCAAAAGAGAAGAAACGGATTCGCTGTCGGGTTAAAATTTAGATGATTATAATAATAATAATTATTATAATAATAAATATTATTATT
>NW_017266887.1:0-213 GCF_001594065.2 Cyphomyrmex costatus | reverse complement strand
CGCTTGAGCTGCAGCTGCGACCTGCGGGGGGCCGCCGTCGACCACGACCAGCGCTGGCGCATAGGCGAATCGCTTGGGTCTACCGGTTTCAGGGTCGATTCCAGTCGAGTAGGCGGCATCTTCGCGGGCTTTGAGCAGCGCACTGAACCGGCGAGTCATCACCTCGAACATGCCAGCGACATCGCTCTGTCCCTCGTGGCGCACGTTGAATTC
>NW_017266886.1:0-213 GCF_001594065.2 Cyphomyrmex costatus | reverse complement strand
GTATAGAGGAGCACTCGAATGTACGGCACCTACCTCGTTTCCAGTACCATACCGGTTGTCTCCTCCCGCGTGGTCCTCCAATGGTGCCTCCCGACGCCTCTCCGCCCCTATTGGTCGCTGAGTCGGCGACGGCGTTCTGTCCAAATTTAACGTCCTATTATGGGCGTCCATCGACGCTACGATTAACGCGGATAGTGGGGCCGCGCTCGTGGG
>NW_017266885.1:0-213 GCF_001594065.2 Cyphomyrmex costatus | reverse complement strand
TTTTCCAAAAAAAAATTTTCGTTTTTTGATTTTTCAGAAAAAAAAATTTTGGTTTTGCATTTTCAAAAATAAAATTTTCGATTCGGCATTTTTCGAAAAAAAAAAATTTTTTCCAAAAAAAAAAAATTTCGTTTTTTGATTTTTCAACACAAAAAAATTTTGGTTTTGCATTTTTCAAAAATAAAATTTTCGATTCGGCATTTTTCCAAAAAA
>NW_017266884.1:0-213 GCF_001594065.2 Cyphomyrmex costatus | reverse complement strand
TCTTGAGTCTCTTAATCGGCAAAAATTATTTGTTATATATTCAAATTTTAAACAATTCACATGCTACACATGCATTACACGGACGCTATGTCAGTTTACGAGAACAAGCCATTAAGTTCTTAGAAAATCTGTCAGATGGCACTTTCAGTGTCATGTCACATTACTTTTTGACAAGTAACATCTTTTAGCTGATTACTGTCAAATTTTGAGCGG
>NW_017266883.1:0-213 GCF_001594065.2 Cyphomyrmex costatus | reverse complement strand
AGATTTTAACAATATTATTGGCTCATTGCCCTCTTTCTCTATATTATTTGTTTTTAAAAACATATTGAGCTTTATCTCAATGTACATTTGCAACTATAAATCTAAATCTAGAAACTGTTAATTTTACTTATTGAAAAGACTTATACAATGTATTATCCGCATTGTTACAGCCTGAGGTTTGAAAACAAATAAATTGAAGATTTCAAGGACTCT
>NW_017266882.1:0-213 GCF_001594065.2 Cyphomyrmex costatus | reverse complement strand
GACGCGCGTCACACACTGTGACCAGATAATTGAGCAGGTTGCCGACTCCAGCAACCGCGACGGCAAAGTCGATTGCACCAACACGAGTAGCCGCGGTGCTGGGACGAAGGACGCGACGAAAACGGTCATTCCTTCACCGCGGCGCTGCCCATCGGGGCCGTAAGTCAGACTGGCATTTCTACCCGCAGCCAGTAGCCCTATCGCATCGTCGTA
>NW_017266881.1:0-212 GCF_001594065.2 Cyphomyrmex costatus | reverse complement strand
GTGCTAACGATGTTCGCTGTCAGCAGACAGACGCGGATTCTTGGTGCACATTCGCAATACCCCAGCCGTTAATATCGCCGTTAACATTCACCTATCGAACGGGGCATCATGGCAGACCGCAACGTCATCCAGGCCACGGAGAAATCCGAGGAACAAGACGCCCTCGACAAGTTGGCGGGCAATGCAAAGCGCACATCGCGCAAGATGTCGAT
>NW_017266879.1:0-212 GCF_001594065.2 Cyphomyrmex costatus | reverse complement strand
ATAATCTAATAATATAAATATGTAAAAGGTTATATAATACTTACCTAAATAATTTTGTACTAATATACTTTTTCTTATGTAAAATAAATATAACATAAAGACACATACAAAAATAAATAAACAGCAGCACTTTTTTAATTGAAATTTGTCTGGTATTTGTCTGTTAAATTATATTTACCCATATACATTTTTTTTTAAACAGTAGCACTTTT
>NW_017266878.1:0-212 GCF_001594065.2 Cyphomyrmex costatus | reverse complement strand
TTCAATTACTAAGAGGGCTCAAGTTCCATTTTCTGTGTGATTACCATTAGCTATAGCTGCTCCAACTCCTGTCTCGGCCTTGGTGCATTCTTCAACATTAGTTACAGCAGGGGTATATTTAATTATTCGATTTTTTAATATTTTTAGAGATAGAGTAGGGGGGAGAGGTGCATTATTTAATATTGCTGTTATTACAATATTTATATCAGGTA
>NW_017266877.1:0-212 GCF_001594065.2 Cyphomyrmex costatus | reverse complement strand
ATAGCGATAATCTATATCCTACGAAAAAAGAAACGGAGTAAATACAACAAAAAGGAACGTGCAAACGAGGACATAAGCTTTGCTTTCGAATTTCCAAAGTCAATTTTAAAACGAAGTAGAAGCACACGTTTTTAATAATAATATGAAACTAATTTAAACATAACACTACACAATCAAACTTGTATTAACAGATTTGCACAATTGAAAGAAAC
>NW_017266876.1:0-212 GCF_001594065.2 Cyphomyrmex costatus | reverse complement strand
GTCGATTTCGTTTTTCTCTTATTTTCAGATGCCTCTCTAAACGGATGGGATGTAGCCGGTTCATAGCGCTCACACGGGTTGGGCGTCAGATGTGAGAGTTCTCCATATTCAAGGCGGCATTTTTCGGCCTTATATCTTTTGCCGCAGTAGCGTCGAGTGGCGCACCGCTCGGTGCGATTGACTCGCGATCTGTTGACCCGAGTTCAATTCCA
>NW_017266875.1:0-212 GCF_001594065.2 Cyphomyrmex costatus | reverse complement strand
ATAAGATGACCAACGATTTTATCGGTTATAATATTAATGATACAAAGAGTCGACTCAGCGACAACATTCATACACACCCTCGTAAAGCTGCATTGAAGATAAAGTCAAATAAAAAAGAAAAGAAGTTTCTAAAGAAAATATTTTTTATATTATACCGAAACCTTTGATTATATTCGGAAAAATGTATTTTTGTTGAGCCTTCGCATTATGTG
>NW_017266874.1:0-212 GCF_001594065.2 Cyphomyrmex costatus | reverse complement strand
CCGAGCTGGAGGCCGTCATTTTGAACAAAATATTTAATAATTAATTTGTTATTACTGTAAAGCTGTAAAAAAGTTAAACCTGTATTATTTCGATATTTATTTATTTCTATAGTTTTGTAATTTAAGAAGTATTATAAACTAACAATAAGTTGTAACTACCTAATTTTTATACTCGGACTAGCTCGTCGGGAATGCGTGTCGTATAAAAAAGG
>NW_017266873.1:0-212 GCF_001594065.2 Cyphomyrmex costatus | reverse complement strand
GGCGCGTCCGTCGGCTGCATCATGCGTTCATGCACATTAAAATTAAATTCGTTAGCGCCTGTGGATGGGTACGATACCTCCGGTTTTCGGTCGCGCGCCTGCTCGTCCCGTTCAACCAGCGATATAAATCAAAGAGCTGAGGTCGTGTAAAAAAAAAAAAAAACCTCGACTCTTCGATACTCGAAGACAATATCGTTATCGATTGCAAAACG
>NW_017266872.1:0-212 GCF_001594065.2 Cyphomyrmex costatus | reverse complement strand
CCGCAACCAAGCCTGAGCGACATTGAATGCCAAACTGAATGGCTGTACCCAAACGTCGTCTCGCATCCCGCGGTCGGCCAGCAGGACCCGAGCTGGCACACGGAGTAGCAGATAATCGGGCGTGCCATCGTGCTCTTGCGCGAGATCTGCAACAAGGCGCAGAGTCTCAAGGAAGTGAGCGCATACCGGAGCCCGCTTTACTCTGTAGATGC
>NW_017266871.1:0-212 GCF_001594065.2 Cyphomyrmex costatus | reverse complement strand
AGACGTCACAGGGTGAGAGGGGTATGACGTCACGGGAGGGGAGGGTGACGGCGCAGAGGGATGGCGGAGAGGAAAATGACGTCACAGGATGATGATATCGCGGGAAATTCGCACGGAAAGAATTGCGGTGGCGCCGCGGGGTTAATGGCCGCCAGGCACGGGGACCTCTGAACGCGATAAGCTAACGCGCGCGATCCTCCCCCGCCGCGCGG
>NW_017266870.1:0-212 GCF_001594065.2 Cyphomyrmex costatus | reverse complement strand
TTTACGTAATATTTTGGTAAGATGGAAAAAATCAGGCTATATAGATGGAGTTACATATAATAGGTTACTCACTACAGATGATAATATACCTAGGGCATATATATATATATATATATGGATTGGTTAAAATACACAAAATTAATTTCACACATTAAGAATTATAGTTTCATCTATTAATAGCCCTTTATACAATTTATCATTATTTTTACATA
>NW_017266869.1:0-212 GCF_001594065.2 Cyphomyrmex costatus | reverse complement strand
TTTTCGATCGACCTTGTACAGAGGCCGAAGTAGCCTCGATCGATTCCTTTACTCTCGATTCGTTTTTCGAGGGACTCCCGCGCGAGTATCGCGTCGAGCTTCGAGCCGAAGGATACGGCAACTTTTCTGACGCCTGTTCTAAGGTAATCGCGATCCATAAGAGACTTGAGAGGGAGGATTCGCGATATCGCGGGCCCGCCAACTCGCGGAAC
>NW_017266868.1:0-212 GCF_001594065.2 Cyphomyrmex costatus | reverse complement strand
AGATTAAAAGTATCTAATTTTAATCGGACATGTTGCAATTAAAAATTCGTATCATTAGTAATACACATTTGCGGTATCAATATTATGATAAAGGGTGTACAACTTTGCTCCCGCAAAACACAGATATAAATATTTATACGTTTTACAGATATAAATATTTATACGTTTATTAGCGCCATATGACGTCTGCACAATGACGTTTACGTCACATG
>NW_017266867.1:0-212 GCF_001594065.2 Cyphomyrmex costatus | reverse complement strand
TACATATATCATAATAAAATATTAATATATATACATAATTAAAATATTTTCGAAAAGAGGTTAGTGGCAAAGCAAAACGAGAGGAGCAATTGAGAAATAAATAATAATAAAACAAAATGGGAAGAATCAACTAAAAACACCAAAAGAGTTGTAATACACCCTCTTGGATTTCTATTATTTGGACACTTCTTCCATTTCCGAGATTCGTCAAA
>NW_017266866.1:0-212 GCF_001594065.2 Cyphomyrmex costatus | reverse complement strand
CGATTTCATCGAGGTCCTCAGCGCTGGAACGTGCTCCAAGTGCCGGAATCTGATGTGTCTGGTGTTCCCGTGCTATCCGATTTGCTCAGCGTAAAGGGGAGTGATAAACAATTTGTGTGAGCAAGAATTTAACGAACTCGTGGAAGACGTGCTTGAAAATCCGCCGGACTATAGTGCGTGAGGGCGTGCGTGCAAGTGCTCCGAATAACTCT
>NW_017266865.1:0-212 GCF_001594065.2 Cyphomyrmex costatus | reverse complement strand
TCGGCGTTGCGCCACATTTCCATCTTTTTGTGTTTTTGCTTACTGTCTGCCAATTATCGCGACGACCATACACGGCAGTAATTATTTCTATTAAGATATCTCTCATCAACTCGATATATCGAGAGATATTTTGACATCACGCGATGAGGACGACCGATTGAGTAGAAGTAGATACACGTTTCCGCTCGGCCCGTAGTCTCTCTTTTCTCGCT
>NW_017266864.1:0-212 GCF_001594065.2 Cyphomyrmex costatus | reverse complement strand
CTTTTGTCATTTGAGCCAAATTCTAATAGAGCAAAATGACTCGTGTGTGTATATGTGTGTATAGAATTGTCTAAAAAACAATTGTAAAAGACTATTATCCTAAAAGACAATAAAAAAAGATAATAATTTTATTGTTTTTTTTATTTTATGAGCAACACAATTTATTGAAATATATTCAGTAAATTGTGTTGTTCATAAAGTAAAAAAAAAAA
>NW_017266862.1:0-212 GCF_001594065.2 Cyphomyrmex costatus | reverse complement strand
ATGTATTATTAAGAATGTTATACTTCAGTTTAAAATTAGTTATGAAACCGATAACATAGATATCATTACACTCAAGTCTATTGTTTAAAAATTATTAAAAATTTTTTGACATAATTGTGCTTATGAAAGTTTATAACAGTGTAAGATGATTGGCGATCCATGGTTTGCGATTTTACTTGTATTTGCGTTTTTTCTTCATATTGAATCTCGTT
>NW_017266861.1:0-212 GCF_001594065.2 Cyphomyrmex costatus | reverse complement strand
CTAATTCATAATGGTAAAAATTACCTCGACATAAGAGAAACGAAAGTAAATTACTCGCTCTCGACTCTTACCCAGAATCAACGACGTGGACGTGGCGAGCTTTTGATCCCACTTTTTTTTTTTTTAATATTTTTTATATATTTTTTGTTCCAATGTAGCGAATTTTTAAACGAATATTATTAGCAGATATTATAATTTAGTCTCATTATTAT
>NW_017266860.1:0-212 GCF_001594065.2 Cyphomyrmex costatus | reverse complement strand
ATTGCATGCGGATAACTCGGCTAATTTCAAGTCATATTGCAGACACTGTTATATACAGTAAATGTGCTATAAAACTGTATTTATTCAGCGCTGATTATATACGCTTATAATGCGCTCTTCATAGTGGATTTTGAAAGAGCTTTTAAAGTGCTAAAAATCTGCTAAAGTAATGCACCTGCATACGCGCTTTTTTAGCGCTTTTTAAGCGCTAC
>NW_017266859.1:0-212 GCF_001594065.2 Cyphomyrmex costatus | reverse complement strand
CAGATTAATATATTTAAAAGCGAAATATAACTTATTTCATGCATTGGCACATATATAGTGCTATATATTATACTTATTACAAACTTATGACAAAAGGCAAAAAGATATACCGGAGGGATATAACACGATCCAGGCTTGGCTTGGTATATTTGGTATTAAATTCGAATTATTACGAATAAGTGCCCCTGATGGTGGGCACATGAGTAAGATTA
>NW_017266858.1:0-212 GCF_001594065.2 Cyphomyrmex costatus | reverse complement strand
TTGATAATAAATACTTGATACTTTTTAAGCTAGAAGAACAAGCACCTAAAAGTGTTGGATAACTTATCGTTATAATCAAATTACAGAAAAATATAACATTCTATAAGTGGTCTTCATCGATTTAAAAAAAAAATATTTTTTTAAATCAGTTATCAAATATTATATGCAATACTATATATATATAAAATTTTAAATACTATATATATAGTATA
>NW_017266857.1:0-212 GCF_001594065.2 Cyphomyrmex costatus | reverse complement strand
TTTAAAATTAAGTGTGTATAATAAACTTAACGAATAAACAATAATAAAATTACATATATATAAATATAATAAAATTAACGAGTCACAAATATAGAATTAAATGTGTATAATTAAATAATTAAAGAGTCGTGAATATAAAATTAAAAGTATATAATTGAATATGGATCTTCCTTTGTGATAAGTTACATAAATCTATTAACAAAAAAATATAC
>NW_017266856.1:0-212 GCF_001594065.2 Cyphomyrmex costatus | reverse complement strand
CGTATCCATGCCAACTATGCAAATGCGGCGCCGCTGGACGCCAGTAAACTCGCATCTGTGGACGTAAGGGCGCTTCTTCTAGTACTCGCAATACAACCAAGGGAGCCAGGCGACGACCCCTTGCTTCCAGACTGGCTTACTAGCGCCTACCTCGATGCGGCACATTCGAGCCGACTCATAATCCCCAAATTAGAAGGCGACGATATTCGAAC
>NW_017266855.1:0-212 GCF_001594065.2 Cyphomyrmex costatus | reverse complement strand
GCTAAATTATGGTTGCAATTTTGTAATAGATGTATAGAAATAACTTTAGAAAAGTTAAATAATTATTATAGAATTTGTAGTGAACATTTTACACCATCAATGTTTTTAAATAATTTAAGAAATAGGCTTCAATCACATGCAATTCCAACCAGGGGCGTCGACTTGAGATTTGACCATGTGTGGAAGTAGGAGTTGGGGTGGGCGAAGTGACA
>NW_017266854.1:0-212 GCF_001594065.2 Cyphomyrmex costatus | reverse complement strand
ATATTAATTTTAAAATTCTTATACCAAACTATTTTAACGTAATACATTTTATTATTGAAAAATCTTAACAACATGGCTTTAAATTGTTTGTATTATTTAGGGGGTTATATAATCTTTAAGATTAAACAAACAAATTTGTTCTGTGATACTTGTATAAATGCTACAGGAAGTATTAATTTTACTACATTTTCGTATGCTGAATTAACACGAGC
>NW_017266853.1:0-212 GCF_001594065.2 Cyphomyrmex costatus | reverse complement strand
ACGTGGCCAGCCGCCACTGCCGATAGCACCTCGCCGGTCAGCAGCTTGGGCTCCACCTGAAGTAAGACTTTGCGCGTACTGCCGCCCTCTAGCGCTGTCGAGCCAGCCTCAACGCCGAAGACCCGGACGTCATCGAGTACCAATCTCGCCGCCGGACCACCCACGTCGCCGGGACCAGAGCCGACCCACAACTGAACGCGATCGCCCCTGCG
>NW_017266852.1:0-212 GCF_001594065.2 Cyphomyrmex costatus | reverse complement strand
AATTTCTAACTTATATTGTGATTCAGATAGTTCTATACAATCCTATATAATCTTCTAGTTTTCAAAATTCGAAATTTTCAAATGCATATAACTTTGCGAAAAATAATTCAAATAAAACGTTTTTTTTTTTTAAATTGTGTGTTTTTTTTTCTAGTTTCCAAAAAAAATATCAAGAAAAGTTTAAAAATTGTTTTTTAATTTTTTTTTAATTT
>NW_017266851.1:0-212 GCF_001594065.2 Cyphomyrmex costatus | reverse complement strand
TATAATAAGAGTACGGCCAATAAGGTAACGATCACTGATTGGTCCGCCAAATTGTGGCAAAAGCGGAAGTTACGTGCCCATGTATGCTAGATGTGTGTACCATTAGGCCTGTTCTTTTTCTCTGCACTGTGCCCACAGTGCAATAAGTAGAAGTGAAACAGATATACGTTTGTTTCACTTCAACTTATTGCACTGTCTGAACTGGTGCAGAC
>NW_017266850.1:0-212 GCF_001594065.2 Cyphomyrmex costatus | reverse complement strand
GTTGAAAGGGAAACATTTTGGTAGAATAAGTTAGTCTTTGAAGCTCATCGGTTTTTTTGTAGATTGGCTCGTTTTTCCATCACGATTCCGTCTCAATATTGACGAAATTCGCCTGACTAATTTGCGAAAAGCTGTAGTGGCAACGACACGGAGGGGAGAGATTTTAACTCGAGTTTCGTGTCAATAGTTTGCCAACTGGTTGACAAGTTCCA
>NW_017266849.1:0-212 GCF_001594065.2 Cyphomyrmex costatus | reverse complement strand
AAAAATATAACTTTTTTGCATATAATAACCAATCTAGACCTAATTTTAAATTTGAAACCATTAAAATAAAAAAAATTAGTTTAAAACGTTTAATGAAACTATTAAAAAAAAAAAATAGTTAAAAAAAGATTTTTTAATTTTTTTAATTCGATATAAGGGTACCTTAATAAATAATTCATACTCGACAATTAAGGGGATGCTGGAGTGACGGC
>NW_017266848.1:0-212 GCF_001594065.2 Cyphomyrmex costatus | reverse complement strand
TTCTCGACAGGTCTCTAGTCAGGCATCCTAGTGCACCGAACGGCAAGAACCGAGGGGCAGAGTATGCTCTGCCTCTGCCGAGCGTTCTCAGCAGCCGTCTCGGTGCAACGTGCAACAACCACTGCATCACGCACTGCGATCGACCAGCCGTCGCCCGGGGTGGAGAGTTCTCCACCTCTGCCGAGCGTTCTCGGCCGCTGGTCATCGCCCGT
>NW_017266847.1:0-212 GCF_001594065.2 Cyphomyrmex costatus | reverse complement strand
AAAGTCACCCTTCCTAAAAACTATCCTACCCTTCCTCCTGAACATTCCTAATCGCACATCCTGGGGGCCTATTCTGTACACGCTTACCGACAACTGTCGGTGTCGTTAATAGCATCGGTCGATAAACGTCGCTAAATGCGATTCTGTATCATGGTTAACGACAAATATTTATCGTTCATGAGCGATACTCATCGTTCGTGAACGACAACCGT
>NW_017266846.1:0-212 GCF_001594065.2 Cyphomyrmex costatus | reverse complement strand
AATTAATGCAAAGATTACGCGATAGTAATTTAATGCTTCAGCCAGATAAGTGCGAATTTCTTCGCCACGAAGTAGCTTACTTGGGACACGTGATTGGAGAAGACGGAGTCCGTCCAGACCCTCATAAAATAACAGCTGTAAAAAACTTCCCAACTCCACGAACATTAAAAAATATTCGTCAGTTTCTCGGACTCGCGGGATATTATAGACGC
>NW_017266845.1:0-212 GCF_001594065.2 Cyphomyrmex costatus | reverse complement strand
TTCTATTTGGAAAGGATGTCATATTCGATGAAACTAAATTTAAGTTCAATGAAGTTCAAGATTTATTCTATCAATATGGAATTCAAGAAACTCTCAAAACGAACGACGGAGAAAATGGTGAAACTCTAAGCCCGGATCCTCATACGGGTAACAGCGCTTTGACACCAAACGCTGATTGGTGAAAAACCGGTGGCGAGGGTAAAATTTACCCC
>NW_017266844.1:0-212 GCF_001594065.2 Cyphomyrmex costatus | reverse complement strand
TACAAAGCATTTTGGTTTATCTAAGTCAACAAATATCAAAATTTGTTAAATATAATCTTATAACATGTGCATGTATTTTATTATAAAATATGGATACATATATACACATATAAACTGCAATTACTAAATTAATTAATATCCTAGAAAAGCGAGATGTCCAATACCTGAAAATTATTTTAAAGATAATTAACAGTTAGAGAATTAAATATATA
>NW_017266843.1:0-212 GCF_001594065.2 Cyphomyrmex costatus | reverse complement strand
ATGCGTAACTTCGGTCCGAGCGATTCTCAAATCAGTCGACATGTGGACGCGGTACTGGTCGGAACTGGCCGCGACCCGGTGGTCGTTCCTGTTCCCGCCAAGAACGCGTTTCGCGATCGTACCTTCCTGCGAGATCGCCGAGCAGCCGAACGCAGCGGGGCTCCGTGGTTCCTGATTACCGCAGGTCGCGGGCTACTTCGGCCCGACGAATG
>NW_017266842.1:0-212 GCF_001594065.2 Cyphomyrmex costatus | reverse complement strand
ATTTTATTTGTTTTACCGTTGATTTATTCAATCTCGCTCGTCCGAGACAATTTTCTCGGTTTTCCTGTCTTTTGCGAAACGCGAGTGCGCTCCGTATGAATTTATATTTATTTATTCGAGATCGTTTTTTTCTAAGACAATTTTATCGTTTTTTTCTCCTCGTCTTTTGCGACGTGCAAGTGCAAGGTCGCGCGATTTGCTCGTTGAATTAA
>NW_017266841.1:0-212 GCF_001594065.2 Cyphomyrmex costatus | reverse complement strand
TGACAATAATTTAACGACGACTTTAATTGAAATAATTATGATATGAATTAAAGTCGTCTTTAATATTCTTTATATTCTCTATTATATCTCTATTATAAATCTCTATTATATTCTCTATTATATTCTCAAATAATCCTGAAAAAGAAGAGCAATTGAAAACGCATTTAAACAAGCACTTTGAAATGAAAAATTTAGGAGATGTCAAACAATGC
>NW_017266840.1:0-212 GCF_001594065.2 Cyphomyrmex costatus | reverse complement strand
AATGTCGATTATCTCCTTCGTTGAAATTGATACCATAATGGCATGTTTACCAATCGATAGCGGTAATTTTTCTACGAATTTTGAAAAAAAAAATTTCTCCTACGACTTCCAGGAGCCGAAAAAATTTTTTTTTCAAAAAATTCCAGCGAGCGTAATTTAACTCGCACAGCGTACATCCTCCGGGAGATTCTTTCAGAATACTTATATTTCAT
>NW_017266839.1:0-212 GCF_001594065.2 Cyphomyrmex costatus | reverse complement strand
TTCGGTTGACGCTCGGTTCTCCACTCCGTTCCAACGTCTTCGTCGCTGTTCCCATCTCTCACGCTCGTTTCCCGCCTGTGCGTTACCATCGCTCCAGTACGCCAGTGATTTCGAGTATGGAATTGTTTTCTCATCTTGTTTCTTCATTATCTTCGCTTTCGAGTTCATTATCGTTATTTCGCGTTCTCGCGCTTCTTCCGTTCGCGATTTAC
>NW_017266838.1:0-212 GCF_001594065.2 Cyphomyrmex costatus | reverse complement strand
ACTACCGCAGTAATATCACTTTAATTAAATTGACAATCAATCTAACAAATTTTGATGCCTACAGCATCTTATTAGATCTTTATAATATGTTGAAAGACATATATTAAAATTTAATAATGAAATAATGAAAAATTTAAATCTGTGAAAATAATAAGATTGCGAAGAATATCACAAGTTGGCGTTTCGTTCCGGTTTCCACTACTGGACTCATC
>NW_017266837.1:0-212 GCF_001594065.2 Cyphomyrmex costatus | reverse complement strand
ACGAAATCAGTTTCCAACCGAGTTCCCTTAAATTTTTTAATCAATTCATAGCTGTTGTACATTATCAAATAACGTACAAAGTAGGATGAAAATATATGAGGAATGAGAAAGAGGAAGGAAGGAGATGTCATTAATATAGTGAAATATTATGATTAATATAGTTACTGTTTTTAAGTTAATATAACTCAGTCTATATATTAATATGTACTATA
>NW_017266836.1:0-212 GCF_001594065.2 Cyphomyrmex costatus | reverse complement strand
CTGTAAACAGCTATTGAACAGCTATTGAACAGCTATCAGATAGCTATTGAACTGCTATAAACAACTATCAGACAGATATCGATACATTGTATACAGTTAGCAGTCTACTTTTGACTTATATCTATTATATATGGGCGATACGGGTAATCGAAATAAAACGGATTTATTTAAAAAATCTTACATTTATTTTAAAAATCTTACAATTATTCCTG
>NW_017266835.1:0-212 GCF_001594065.2 Cyphomyrmex costatus | reverse complement strand
TAGCCATTACATATAGACTGTTACTTTGACGACGGTCGTCAAAGTATACGATTCATTTATAAAAATTTTGACGACGGTCGTCAAAATAGCCACTTGTCGTCAAAGTAACCAATGCGTCGCAAAAATCGTCGTCAAAATAGCCGATTGACATATATATACATATTTGTAATATATATTTTAAATAATAAAATTATTTTAAATACTCCCGACTG
>NW_017266834.1:0-212 GCF_001594065.2 Cyphomyrmex costatus | reverse complement strand
CGCAATGATACAGGATACAATAATAATTCAGCACCAATTCGGGTCTCCCCACGTGATACCGCCAGTGCCTCTTCTCCTGCACCTCATAACAACACCAACGCCAACGCCCCAACTGGCGCTACTGATAACGCCGCAAGGAAAATATGCATATACTGCAAAAATTTCGGACACTTATTTAACGAGTGTCGCAAACGACAGTTCTATTTAAATAA
>NW_017266833.1:0-212 GCF_001594065.2 Cyphomyrmex costatus | reverse complement strand
TTCAATTTGTAGTACTAGAAAACGATTAGATGATGAGAAAGTGTCGTCGTCGATTTCAACGATCAAAAGAAAGTATAGCAATTGTGAATTATTTGTGTTGCATTAGTGTAACTCATAAATAAATTAGAAATTTTAACAACTGTATGAACAAATTTTCTATTTATCATTTAATCATGAAATGATAAATGATAGCATTAAATTTTAATGCTATG
>NW_017266832.1:0-212 GCF_001594065.2 Cyphomyrmex costatus | reverse complement strand
TATTAAAAAAATGAAAAATTAGCTTTTCAAGTATCAACAAATGAAAAATGACGTTAAAAAAAGACAAAAATGTTTATGAAATTATCCTAATGACATCAAATGGAACTTAAAACATATTTTTTATAAAAAAAAATTTTCTTGAAAAAAATAGAGAGAGAGAGAGAGAGAGAGAAAGTTATACTTTTTTAACAATTTCCGGAAAACGAGAGTTG
>NW_017266831.1:0-212 GCF_001594065.2 Cyphomyrmex costatus | reverse complement strand
TTTTCGACTTAGTATAGTCTGTTCTACCCACACATAAAATATTTGGCGGTTAATTTCAAACACTCTGTATATGGGGCATTCCACGCCAAGTGGGCCACCCATTTTGCGAAGTTCCATGGATTTCGTTAATATTGCGTGAACTTGAACAATTTGATGAATAAAGACTCTATGCCAAATAATATACCTGTAGGCCAACTGGTTACCGAACTGTA
>NW_017266830.1:0-212 GCF_001594065.2 Cyphomyrmex costatus | reverse complement strand
AAAAAATTTTTACGTACCTCAGTATTGATAAAAAAGCCATAAAAAAATTACCTGATTTTGTTGAATATTTTTAAAAAATTTCCCAAAGGACTTTCGGTTTTTCAGACCTTTACCCTGTCTATAGTTCTTAAATAAGTTTCCGTTGTTCTATCGGCGTCCCTCTCCTTTTCATACATGAAGTTGCCGAGCCAGCTTTTGTATCTCTCTTCTCC
>NW_017266829.1:0-212 GCF_001594065.2 Cyphomyrmex costatus | reverse complement strand
TGCGGCTTACTTTAAGATTTAACATGCATATTTGTGTATTTAATCTTTAAAGTTGGGATTTTGTTAAGGGGGGCTTTGCCCCCCCTAACCCCCTGACCGGGGCTCTGCCCCCCAACTTTTGTAAAAAACATTGGTAATTGTTCACTTAAGGGTAGTGACCCTCTAATAAGAGTCTGGCCACCTTCTCCCCGGTTTGTGATTGGTCCGACATT
>NW_017266828.1:0-212 GCF_001594065.2 Cyphomyrmex costatus | reverse complement strand
TAATTTTTCTTTATGTTTTATATTATCTGTTGATATATCTGTTGACTTTATATATAACTACTATACATACACATATACCATAGAGTACATTTTACCTGTTGCATCACTATCAAAAATATTTATTAAACCGTCAACTGACGGTTTAATTATTTCTCGTATACGTTCCAGAAGTATATTTGTCTTTGATTCACAAGGTCCTCCACCTAATGTTA
>NW_017266827.1:0-212 GCF_001594065.2 Cyphomyrmex costatus | reverse complement strand
AAACAGATATCAAGCAGCTATCGGTACATTGTATACAGTAACCAGTCTACTTTTGACTTATATCTATTATGTGGGTGATACGGGTAACGGAAATAAAACATATTTATTTAAAAAAAAAAAAATTTTACATTTATTTTAAAAAAATCTTAAATTATTCCTGGTGTTGCGACCACCAGTTGAATATTTTAAATACATTTTGCAAAGCACAATTC
>NW_017266826.1:0-212 GCF_001594065.2 Cyphomyrmex costatus | reverse complement strand
TGCGGCGCTAATCAGAGTTAATCAGGTGCGCAGGCGAAACGTACGGCGCGATAATAATGAGCGCGAGCGAGATGGAGGATTCAGGGGCGAAAATTGAGCCGGAAAATAGAGCGCCGGACGTAACAGTGATATTCCAGATTCTGGATGCATGCTTCAACCCATATAGACCTCGTTTTAAATGACAAACATTATTGGTTCCATCTTCATATCCC
>NW_017266825.1:0-212 GCF_001594065.2 Cyphomyrmex costatus | reverse complement strand
GCTGCTGTATTCCTGAGTTCGTCAGTTTGTTTCTCCTTTTCTATATTTTCGACAATACATTGTGCATGGGGATGCGTTAGCTGCTGAAATCAAGAAAATGAGAAACTAGAAATTGCAACAGTGCGGTAAGGCAGAAGACGTAAATTTTTTACATATTTTGTTTGATTTGTGGAGGCTCTAAAGTTATTATGATATTTTTTGTGGATTTTTTT
>NW_017266824.1:0-212 GCF_001594065.2 Cyphomyrmex costatus | reverse complement strand
GTGAAAATCCAATTGAGAGCATTCATTTGACGTCATTTGGAGTATTTCTGTCAATATTCATTACAATCGGGTATTGGTCGTTCTTGGAAGTTCAATCTCCCCTCTTTGTCTTGTCCAATTTATCACATCAGGAAGATTTTATAACAGATTATCTCGTTACAAATATCGTAACGGTAATGATAAACTAACTCCAATAAAAATTATCTACGGTA
>NW_017266823.1:0-212 GCF_001594065.2 Cyphomyrmex costatus | reverse complement strand
CGAGGGGAAAGACGAGGAACGAGGGGCCATGGAGAGAGAGGAGAAATTCGTCCCGGGTATGACAAATCTTTAAGATATATTAAATCTATTTTGGAAAGACTTAAAAAATCATGAAAAATTATCGATTGTTTTACATTTAAAAGTGGAAAAAATTTATCGATGATTCTTTCATGTGGTTAAAAAATAAATTCAATAAGAAGTAGATATGTGTT
>NW_017266822.1:0-212 GCF_001594065.2 Cyphomyrmex costatus | reverse complement strand
ATATATATATATATATATATATATATATATTCGGTCTATATATATACACATATATCACCTGCTTGACTTTTTTCTGCATTTTCCATTTCTTGGAAGCGTTCGGTGAATAATGTACAAATTTCTTCCCATGCCTTCATTTTTGTGATCTTGTTACTATAATCTTTGCATTTGGTATTCCAAATAGCAGGTCGAGCCTCTATTTCTATTATAAA
>NW_017266821.1:0-212 GCF_001594065.2 Cyphomyrmex costatus | reverse complement strand
AACAGGAAAAACCATAAACCGATGTAATTCGTCTGATAGTAAATGTTATTCGTAAAATCTTTGAAACTTATTCTCAGATTATTAATTCTCTCTCTCTCTCTTAACTTCCCTTACCTCTTACTTTATCCCCACTTTTGTTACATTTTTAACCTTTCCTGATCCTTTTTCTCTTTTATTTCCTTTATTGTTTCGTACTTGAAATGTCTGTCATT
>NW_017266820.1:0-212 GCF_001594065.2 Cyphomyrmex costatus | reverse complement strand
TGTCTAGATGTTGTCTATATGTTCGTCGTCGAGGAAGTAAGTGTCTACGTGTTTGATTTCAAGCAATTATTTTTCATTGTACGAGCTAGTATAAATTTCAAATGAAATCTCAATAAACGACTTTTTTATTTTGTGCACTAAGTATAACGTATCGCAGTTATTTTCTAGAAAATTGTAATCTGCAAATTGTAATGTTTTACTTATATATATGT
>NW_017266819.1:0-212 GCF_001594065.2 Cyphomyrmex costatus | reverse complement strand
TGGGCCCTTCTTCATCAAACCTATCAGAATCTCACGAAGCTTCGTTCCAGCAAGTCGACAGACTAGTCAGTAATTTTCGTGACGAGACGCGGTTTCGGTTTATCGAGTTTGACGTGCATCCTTTGAACAATTACCATCATACATCTTGTGGTTGTCGCTGGTCACTGGTGGCTCTCCAACGCGATCGATCTTCAAGGTGAGAGTTTGACCTT
>NW_017266818.1:0-212 GCF_001594065.2 Cyphomyrmex costatus | reverse complement strand
TCACTTCCGATTTGTGTTTCATAAAGAACACACGAACGAACTGAGAAAAGTCATCTTTGAAGACCACATAAAACCGGAAATGGTTGATCGAATCGGTTGTCATTGGACCGTTTACGTCTGCGTTGATCAGTTCACCTACGACGTTAGGTCGATCGAGACGCGTGCGAAACGGTTTACGACGTGACTTTCCAAGAACACAGCCGTCACAAAAC
>NW_017266817.1:0-212 GCF_001594065.2 Cyphomyrmex costatus | reverse complement strand
CAGCTTCAGTCATAGCTTGTTTCCATTCCTCATCATCTTCAATTAAACCTAAAGCTAAGCATGTTGCTGAAAATGATTGATATACTTCTCCATTTACAGTTCTCAAATCATTAAAACTTGTAGCTCCCTTTACAGTGAGTAACAACAGTCGTAAATGAAATAATTCAATTTGTGTTGGACTAACGGAATACATTCGTCCTATACAATTAAAA
>NW_017266816.1:0-212 GCF_001594065.2 Cyphomyrmex costatus | reverse complement strand
ATTTTAATTATTATGTTTTAATTAACATGATATAAATCTTATTATATGTATTTAATATTAAAACATAATACGTGTAGAATTCATTGTTCCAAAATAAGTACAAGTTTAAAGTCCAGTTTAGATAATTTATAATTTGTGTATTGTATACTATTTAATATACATATTTAATTAATTTAATTTAATTTGCATATGTTTTAAATTCGAATTCTTTA
>NW_017266815.1:0-212 GCF_001594065.2 Cyphomyrmex costatus | reverse complement strand
ATAAACACATTTTTTTGTGAAAAATGATGTTTTCAATAATGTTTTATTTCGTCTGCCATATTGGATCCACCATTTTGAATATAGAAATTCTGAGTTCATATTCGTATTCAGCGACCCCGAAAACCCCCTAGTCAACATTTTCATCGAAATTGGATGAAAATAAAATGTATGCTTCAAAGGTTTAAACGTGCCCCCTTGGGGTTTGGGAGGGG
>NW_017266814.1:0-212 GCF_001594065.2 Cyphomyrmex costatus | reverse complement strand
GAAAAATGTTGTCCGTTTCACGTTTTAAATGGCAGACGGCGCTTGCTAGCATATTTTATTTTAAATCAATTAGCTGTCAACGTAATGACATTAGATAGATAAAAATCAGTGATGGCAAAGGAGGATTTTTGTATCCTGTTAAAGCAGTTAATGTCTTGAAAGCTCACGGAAAAAGTGTTCGAGAGTCGATTTTGGTTCTAGGCTGTGCTTTG
>NW_017266813.1:0-212 GCF_001594065.2 Cyphomyrmex costatus | reverse complement strand
ATATATGTAAAAAATAAAAAATAAAAAAAAATAGTATAGAATAGTAACACACGATGACAAAATGTAAAGTAGCTAAATATATTATATTGGTAGGAATTGTGTGGTATTTATCGCGCTATAAGTACAGCACTAGCAGGGGGGTACTGTGATGACCAAGTCACCACTATATCAGCCATAAAAACATAATAATGCATTAAATTAGAATAGCTAGA
>NW_017266812.1:0-212 GCF_001594065.2 Cyphomyrmex costatus | reverse complement strand
CAAATGCACAACAGATAGACGAATAATTTGATGCAACGTATAATTTACTAATACATAAAATACTAATGAAAACATGCCATAACGGTCAAGCTAGATCTTGGATTCTAATATATGTACAATTTTGTATGAATTTATATACTTCGTATATGATGTATGTAGATTCTTAAACACGCGTCGAAATTTTTTCAGACTTCCAACGTGAACTCTAATAA
>NW_017266811.1:0-212 GCF_001594065.2 Cyphomyrmex costatus | reverse complement strand
ATAATTTAATTATATTTGTATCACTTGGAATGTGTGATTTGCTTTTAATAATTTTTTAATGCGGTTAATTAATTTTTATTTTTGTGGGGTCTCAGTACGTACCCTATTCGGCCCTGGCTGCCGCGTTCTGGCTGTGAAGTCTGGCTGCCATCTTCACTCTCATACATTATCTTTATGTCCATTTCTCTATTAACATAAATTAACTTCAATCT
>NW_017266810.1:0-212 GCF_001594065.2 Cyphomyrmex costatus | reverse complement strand
CGAATATCCACATGGACAATCCAGGCTGTATTTCTCTTGTGTGTATGCTTTGGCTTTATGGGGTTCTTATACGTACTATCATATTACAAAAACAATCTATTTCTGGCAGCTTGCTTCAAAATTAGTCATTATCATAATCAATTTACATAAATTGGTGACCCTTTCAACGATATTTATCAGTTTCTATCGTTATAAGGTAAAAATTTTAAAAT
>NW_017266809.1:0-212 GCF_001594065.2 Cyphomyrmex costatus | reverse complement strand
TTTCAGGACTATCGGGTGTTGTAACTACATAATGATTACCGTGTGGTTCCTTGGCCAATATAATGGCCCAGGAATTACAGCCAGTATAATGGGGTATATACACATATATACCCAATTCTGATATATGTAATGTATCTATAATAATTCCTAAAAAAAAACTTTAGAGATAATACTTAATAAATTCTTGTAAATCTCTCAATTAAGATAAGAAT
>NW_017266808.1:0-212 GCF_001594065.2 Cyphomyrmex costatus | reverse complement strand
GACAACAAATCAAAAAATCTATTCGACCTATTAACTTGGTGTAAATTGCATTTTGTTCAGAAATCTTACTTCTGTCGCCGGATGTAGCCATTTTTTAATTAATAAAAATTTCACAATTTTATTCATCTTTTTTGTAACAAAAAAAGGCCAAATTAAATAAAAAGATTCTCATGTCCGCCATTTTGTTATTTTTTGCAATTTTATTATTTCCC
>NW_017266807.1:0-212 GCF_001594065.2 Cyphomyrmex costatus | reverse complement strand
GCGTCTTAATGGCGGACGCGAGCCTAGCGGTCACTTATGTCGAATGACGATGCAACGCTTGTGCGGTTGCGATGGCCTTGCGCCTGTCGAAATCACTAATCGCCACTTCACTGAGATCGAATGCTTGCTAGCATCCGGCTCGAAGGACCAAAACTTTGAATCGTACGCAATGGCGCGGCGTGCCGATAGCGTACGTTGTTCCAAGCGCTTCC
>NW_017266806.1:0-212 GCF_001594065.2 Cyphomyrmex costatus | reverse complement strand
ACATTCAGAACTCTCAATATTTCATGAGCTTCCACCAAATGATACGCCAGCTTCACACACACTACTGTCGAACAAGCTGAAAATTGGGCAATATTCAGAACACCGTAACTGGTAAAAATTCATTGCAGATAAAAAATTATTACAGATATTTTAAAAACATTATAAACATGGAAATGGCATTGTAAGAGTCAAACGAAAAGTAAATTAACAAA
>NW_017266805.1:0-212 GCF_001594065.2 Cyphomyrmex costatus | reverse complement strand
ATCCAATTGTAACTCTCCACCACCAGACCTTAGCGACACTATAGATACAGAAAGCGATGATGAAGATAGGATATCAACTATACAAAATTTACCAAAGGTAAAAGCAACTTGAAAACTTCATTGATTTCTATTTGTATCTAATTTTGTTGTCGTACTGTTGTGATATTTATTTGTTAAAAGCTTTTGTACTGTAATTTTTGTTTTTCTCTAAT
>NW_017266804.1:0-212 GCF_001594065.2 Cyphomyrmex costatus | reverse complement strand
TGACGTCACAGGGCGAGAGGGGTATGACGTCACGGGAGGGGAGGGGGATGACATCACGGATGCAGGCGAGGGGGATGACGTTACGGCAGGGGAGGGGGATGACGTCACGGGGAGGGGTATGACGTTACGGGGTATGACGTCACGGAAGAGGGAGGGTGACAGGGAGGAAAATGACGTCTCAGGGTGCTGACGCATGGAAGAATTGCGGTGGT
>NW_017266803.1:0-212 GCF_001594065.2 Cyphomyrmex costatus | reverse complement strand
TTCTCAATTTGCCTATGACTGATCAATTTTCTAAGGCCTAAGCATATATATACATACATATATATACATATATATACGTATACATATAAATATATCATAAAATATAATATACTAAAATCATTACGCTTAAAAGCGTGTAAAAAATATTATCCGCGAAGACATCACGCTTAAATAGGAAAAGGATAAGCGTGTAAAAATATTGTTCATGGAGA
>NW_017266802.1:0-212 GCF_001594065.2 Cyphomyrmex costatus | reverse complement strand
CACACAGAGAAAATTATCGTCTTCGAGTTTTGTTGTTCCATACGGTGAGCAATCTTTCCAGCTGTTTACCTATCAAGATTTGTGATGAGTTTTTAAATACTCAGGAGAAAGCATGTAAATCATTTTTTATTAGAGAAAAGAAGAGATTCGATTTCAAACTTGAATGGCTCATTCTCAAAAAAGAAAAAAAGACATTAGATAATATCACACCT
>NW_017266801.1:0-212 GCF_001594065.2 Cyphomyrmex costatus | reverse complement strand
CTCTTTAAAGTTTAAAAAAAGAACATCAAAATTAATGAAGTATAAATGGCTATACAGAGTCATACGCTGTTAACGAAGCGCGGGTAATACACAAAATTTTACATTTAGATTCAAAAATTCGGAGTCGCCATCTCTAAGATTATTTTATGTTGTCGCTGATGATGGTCTAGATTAAAGGACCGAAACGTTCGACTCCGAATTTTTGAATCTAA
>NW_017266800.1:0-212 GCF_001594065.2 Cyphomyrmex costatus | reverse complement strand
TTCCTAATCGTTTTCTGTGCGCATGCGTCACGCATGCGTTGAACTGAATTTAATATGTAAAATACCGTTCATTAAGAGTTGTTGCCTTGTCAACAGTTTATTTGAATATTGTTTTGCATTTTATTTTAAAAAATGCCCTGCGTTTATTATGTTTTGTGCGGCAATTGTGATAAATCGGTTTCTTATTATGCGTAAGTATAAGTGTAATATTT
>NW_017266799.1:0-212 GCF_001594065.2 Cyphomyrmex costatus | reverse complement strand
ATCAAAGGTACAGTAAATTGTTTCCGGAAGGATAATTAAAACGCCGATGCATATTTTTTTTTTTACAAACATACGACGTCTTTTATTAAATGGAACGAGCCACTCTAAATAGGAAATACTTTCTGTTGCACAATTCTTTTAAGAATTTGAAGAGAGGAACAAAAAGAATGTAACGATCGAAAGAACTCACCTCTGCCACTTCTGCCGACGAA
>NW_017266798.1:0-212 GCF_001594065.2 Cyphomyrmex costatus | reverse complement strand
GAGTCGCAAGACGTCATTGAAAACGGGCCTTACGAAGAAGGTGGTGTGCTACCGGCCAACGCGAAGCGTGAAATCCCAGTCGTCACCCCCGACGACGAACGGCGCTTCATGGATGTGATGTACGGACGCCGTAGCGTCCGCGAGTTCATCAAAGATCCGGTAGCCGACGCGGACATTGCCACAGCCGTGCAGATCGCGATGCAGTCGCCGTC
>NW_017266797.1:0-212 GCF_001594065.2 Cyphomyrmex costatus | reverse complement strand
CATTATTTTTCTAACTGTTCAAATGACTGTCATTTTAATTTTAATTTTATTTTAAATTTTAAAATTTAAAAAAAGATGGCACCTTCGAAAAGTTAGAATGTATATTATTGAGGGGCCTTCTGGTCTTTCCTTTTATGTTCGACATTTCAAAAACTGTTCAATTTTTTACTTTGCATGTATGAAAACTTTCAATTAGGATAAATTGAACTATA
>NW_017266796.1:0-212 GCF_001594065.2 Cyphomyrmex costatus | reverse complement strand
CCTTCCACATCAAAACAATCCCCAAGGCTGCTTTCACTAACCGTCTAATATTTACGCGTCGAAGTATCAATTAACGCGCTCGCGTATTACAAAATAATTAAAATAATCTAAACCGTAAAAATTTGATCCTTCCTAAATTAGCCTAAATTAGCCTTGGGGATTGTTTTGATGTGGAAGGGCAGACACGAGTCGCACAGTCCCCGCTCACCCGG
>NW_017266795.1:0-212 GCF_001594065.2 Cyphomyrmex costatus | reverse complement strand
TGTCCTCAAGAATCACACACTACACAGCATCGAAATCTGAAAATTACTGAAAATTTTGCGCGTTGCGTTTTATATACTTTAATGAAAAGCTAGCGGTGATCCAGTCAGCGCTTGAATACACGCTTGTACCAACTTGATCAGGTTGTAACGAGCATCGCGCTACATCGCGCTCATTGGTTGACTGCGGAGTGGTGGGGTTCGAGTCTGATCGG
>NW_017266794.1:0-212 GCF_001594065.2 Cyphomyrmex costatus | reverse complement strand
CTTACTACGACTCTGAGAGTTATGCTTACCAGATGGAGAAACAATGAATATATTGATATGCCAAAATATAGATCATTGTATTGCAGTGATGGATCGCTTCCGAGAGCCTATGGTTTGCCGAAAATCCATAAAACTAATTGCCCGTTAAAAATCATAGTATCATCTGTGGGTAGTACTCTACACTCTTTGGCAGCATTTTTACATAACATTCT
>NW_017266793.1:0-212 GCF_001594065.2 Cyphomyrmex costatus | reverse complement strand
TGATTCTGTTACATGACAACGCTAAGCCACACGTTGCAAAATCGGTCAAGAAATACTTGGAAGAAGTAAAGTGGGAAATTCTGCCCCACCCGCAGTATTCACCGGACATTGTTCCTTCAGATTTCCATTTGTTCCGATCCATGCAGTCAGCCTTTTCTGGAGAACGATTCAATTCTTATGAAGGTATCAAAAAATGGCTTGATGAATGGATC
>NW_017266792.1:0-212 GCF_001594065.2 Cyphomyrmex costatus | reverse complement strand
GAATAAAAAACGAAAATATTCGACCAATCTTAAACTTTAATAAGAATTTTTTTTATTTTGATCTGTATTATTATTGACAGTAAAAACTGTATTACAATGAAGCTCTGAATGCTCGTCCGCGGCGCGTGAGCGATCTCGACGCTACGTTCCCACGTCGGCGCGCCGAGCATGTTGCAATGTTGCATGCTGTGTCGAGCTGCGATGCTATAAAT
>NW_017266791.1:0-212 GCF_001594065.2 Cyphomyrmex costatus | reverse complement strand
ATTGCGGGTGCAAGCAGTACTGTTATTAAAATTTCCGATTTTTAAAGTTGAGGTGCTAACTACGCAGAGACGGGCACGTCCATCCATTTTTCAAAGAATAATAGCAGCAAGTGAAAAATCAACTACATATTCTTGAAGGGCTTTTTTTTCTAATTTAAATTCTACTTCAAAAACACTAAAATCAAAATCCCCCTTATATTCCATCCGCCAGA
>NW_017266790.1:0-212 GCF_001594065.2 Cyphomyrmex costatus | reverse complement strand
TATAGAAACTATCCAATGAAGAAGCACGTTAAATACACATAAATGCAAAGTATGTCACAATGTCAACGAATCAAAATTCAGGTTATCGTCAGTGTTTTACTGCGTCAATCCATCAATATCAAGAGACACGTTATAGTAGTGTCTCGAGACAAGTGAACGCGAAGCGCGAGACCGCACGTGTATCTTTACGCGAGTCGATGAGTTCCGTGTAC
>NW_017266789.1:0-212 GCF_001594065.2 Cyphomyrmex costatus | reverse complement strand
ACGCCTCGTCAGGTAATATATCGACCGGTCAGTACTATATACAACCCCGTGATTCACCCGACAGGAGAGCGCCCGTGGACACCACACCCGTGATCGTTGAGGCCGTCAGGACAACTAGCGGCAAGGGCAAGATCGGCGGCGAGCACTCTGGCATTCACGCCGCCGATCTGCTGGCAACCGTGCTGAAGGAACTCGTCAGCCGCGCCGGGATC
>NW_017266788.1:0-212 GCF_001594065.2 Cyphomyrmex costatus | reverse complement strand
ATGATATACTTGCTATTTTTAATTCTTTGCATGCCAGATTACAGTTTACAGTGGAAGTTGGAATAAACGAAAAGATTAGTTTTTTAGACACTTTATTAATTATTGAAAACAACAGACTTATTTTTGATATATACCGTAAAGCTACCTTTTCTGGGAGATTCCTAAATTTTAATTCACAACATCCCATCTGTCACAAAAGAGGCGTAATTTAT
>NW_017266787.1:0-212 GCF_001594065.2 Cyphomyrmex costatus | reverse complement strand
ATTTTTAAATGGGAACCCCTATTTTTAACCCCGGAATCGTGTAGAGCGGGAAAATTTACGTCTAAAATGACATTAAAAAAATTTTTTTTATTTTTTTTTTTTAAATTGTGATGTTCTCTAACGCGTGCTAGTAAAATGGCCTCTACAACAGTTGAAGGGGACAGAGGGGGCCACCCAATGGTACCAACAACCTTGACCTTGAACTCGATTTT
>NW_017266785.1:0-212 GCF_001594065.2 Cyphomyrmex costatus | reverse complement strand
GGAGAAATTGGAAAGAAATTGAATGCAATACCAGAAAGCAAAGTGATAGCGAATTGTGGTTATCATTGAGAAAAGTAATGTTGACTGCATCTAATTTTGGAACGGTAAGTCGTCAGAGACCAACAACGTCTTGTGCGATGCTCGTAAAGAATATCTTGTTTCCTCCGATCATTGATACCGCAGCCATGAAATATGGTCGTGATATGGAGGAA
>NW_017266784.1:0-212 GCF_001594065.2 Cyphomyrmex costatus | reverse complement strand
AGGAAAAATGTTAAACGTTAAGTTATTGTATTAATATCATTAATTATTTGCTTAATTATAGAATACTTACGTACATAATGTATATTTTTTATGTATTAACTTCAAAAAACACTATAATACTTCTTCGCTGGCACGTCCATAATTTGTGGCCTGGTAGACACAAGAAAGTTTTGAATTTTTAACGTAAAAAATGTATAAATAATAGAAAGAGA
>NW_017266783.1:0-212 GCF_001594065.2 Cyphomyrmex costatus | reverse complement strand
TAATGCGTTCCGTATTTTATATGGATAAAACTACGTATCATGACCATATCTGACCGTATCGTGTAAGACGCAAACAGATTATTATAGAATACAAATACCGAATCTCTAATTGCGTGATAAATATCGAAAAATTATTATTAAATACAAATTTATGTTTTAATTATATTTGATTGCGCTGCCACTTTGCGTCATCCCGGTCACATTCCGCGAAT
>NW_017266782.1:0-212 GCF_001594065.2 Cyphomyrmex costatus | reverse complement strand
ACAAGGTATATTAAATACGCTAAAAGATTTTAAGGGGTAATTCCTCCTCATACACAAATTCGAAATGAAAACATATGTCCGAAACGGCTTAGTTTCAAAGATATAGGATGTCAAGGTTGAAGAACAAATTTTATTTTCTTTTGAAAACCACTTAAAACTTCGTTTAAATCTTAGTTTCATCAAAATAACTCAAATGGTTTATCAAAATAATT
>NW_017266781.1:0-212 GCF_001594065.2 Cyphomyrmex costatus | reverse complement strand
ATTCTATGCCATCGATGTGATAGATTTCCTAACCTCAATCCTTTGTTATTGCCGAGGCTCTTTTTCTGACTTTAACGATCGTACAGATCGCAGCGGTCGATATTTATTCTAACCTCACTTTCGTGTTCGTCGATGCCATCGATGTGACGGATTTCCTATCCTCAATCTTAATAATCCGACTTTAACGATCGTACAGATCGCAGCGATCGATA
>NW_017266780.1:0-212 GCF_001594065.2 Cyphomyrmex costatus | reverse complement strand
GTAGATTAACTTTAATCTCGGTTTAACTTACTGTTCATTTTTTTTAATTTTTCAGTTTTTCTAATTTTTATAACTAGAAAGAGACGATGAGTAAGTTGAACCAAGATTAAAGTTAATCTACATTGGTGAAAATGGGCATTAATTAACGTTTTTTTGCCATTTTTCTTTTTTCTTTTTCCTCTCTTTCTCTTTTTCTCTCTCTGTTATTTTTA
>NW_017266779.1:0-212 GCF_001594065.2 Cyphomyrmex costatus | reverse complement strand
TTCGCCCGCGACCTCGATCTGTCTGTCGCGTCTCGGATGACTCACTCTTTACCGTTGCGCGGGGCGTGATCTTTTTTTCTTTTTTCGTCGTATTTTCGCCCGCGACCTCGATCTGTCTCCAAGGTCGCGCCTCGGATTACTCACTCTCTTTTTCCCGTTTTGCGTGTATGCTTTTCTCAACAGGTTTTTCTCCATGTTATTTTATAAAAAAA
>NW_017266778.1:0-211 GCF_001594065.2 Cyphomyrmex costatus | reverse complement strand
ATACATTTCTAATTTATGACGAGATAAAACTAGCGATAAAAAACTAGTTGTAATTCTACAAAAATGCGCATATCATCGACATTAGTTGCTTCTGAACAAGGCTTAACTTGATTTAATGTAGGTACCGCCTTAAATGATGACAACGCATCCGGTTTCAAGTTAAAATGCATTCAATTAACCCTTAATTGACTAGTACCAATTATAGATCCCG
>NW_017266777.1:0-211 GCF_001594065.2 Cyphomyrmex costatus | reverse complement strand
TGGGTGGACATGGCTGGGATGCAGATTTTCTGACGATGGATGGGAAGTTGAGGGCTCATCTTCGGGTGTTGAAAGGGGAGCTGAGGGACCTTCTGCTTCCTTTGGTGTTTCTGCATTTGTATCTTCCTGCGGTCTACGGTTCCTTCTGTTTCCCAGGTGTAATAGAAGGTGAGTCACGGAGCCCCATATTGCTCCTATGAGATGTAGACTC
>NW_017266776.1:0-211 GCF_001594065.2 Cyphomyrmex costatus | reverse complement strand
TATCTCTCGAATGTATCCAGATTGTGAGAGACTTAAACTCTCCCTTCCTCTTTGTATCTCAAGTCCTAAGCAATATTTGGCCGGACCGAGATCTTTGATGCTAAATCTGCAAGATAGTTCCAATCCAATCTGCTTGATCCTTTCGGGATTGTTCGATGCGACTATTATGTCATCCACATAAGTTAGGACTATGGTCGTGTAATTAGTTTTC
>NW_017266775.1:0-211 GCF_001594065.2 Cyphomyrmex costatus | reverse complement strand
CGCTTTCTTCTCCACATAGCCGGCATTCTTTCTGCTCCGCTAGTCTTAGATTAAAAAGATGTGTTCTGAGGGGCAAGTGTCCTGTCAGTAAGCCTATGCCACTTCTCAGTTTAGTCTTTCCCATAGCCAGCAACTCTCTGGTTCTTGATAGGTTTGGAGATCTCATGAGTTGTTTGGCTCGTTTACAGCCCTCTGCCCCCTTTCAGGAGTT
>NW_017266774.1:0-211 GCF_001594065.2 Cyphomyrmex costatus | reverse complement strand
TTATTCTACTTATTTTTCAAATTTATTCTATTAAGGAGCGGGAGGAAAGAGAGAGAGAGAGAGGGCATGCTCATCCGTACAATCTAGAGAGTCTAGTAAGAGAGTAGGCGTATAGGATCAACTGACTCTGTCACGTGACTCTGAACAAAAATTATGTAAATATTATTTTAAGCACATTTCTCTTGTTCCTTTCTTACAACTTACACTTTTA
>NW_017266773.1:0-211 GCF_001594065.2 Cyphomyrmex costatus | reverse complement strand
AAAATTTTAATGTTGTTCCATTGAAAATCATGATCATAATTAAGTCTATGCTCTGTTATAACGCAACGGGTAGAAGTGTTATATCTAATGTGATTGCGATGTTCTGCAATTCTAGTTTTTTATAATTTATTTTATATATAATTATATAAGTAGAGTGTATAGGCCGGTTCTAATCCAGGTCCTCTGAGGGGGGGTGAGTGGCGAGGGGAAC
>NW_017266772.1:0-211 GCF_001594065.2 Cyphomyrmex costatus | reverse complement strand
TATAAACAAAAAATGTAAATAAAATATAGAGCATGTTCTAAATGAAGTATATGTTTGTCATTTCCGTTATTTGTAAAACTTTGAAATCATAAAATAGAAAAAAATTTAACTTTTAACTTTGTAATTACTTTTTTTATTAACTTAACTGTTAATTCAATTAATTTCATTATACATTAACTTGTATCTTAACTAAGTTAAATTTTTAAGGTTG
>NW_017266771.1:0-211 GCF_001594065.2 Cyphomyrmex costatus | reverse complement strand
TCAAGAAGTACTATAATAACCATTTTAGGTGTTGCACCTATTGGTCTTGGTAAGTTTGCTGTATATTTGTAAGATATTAAAAATTTCAATGGATATATTAAGTGTGAAATTAATTGTTCTACTAAAAATGCAAATATTATACTATTATATATAAAAAGAAGTAAACCTGAAAATTTATTTCAGTTATGGTACAGTATGTTCTACATGAAGT
>NW_017266770.1:0-211 GCF_001594065.2 Cyphomyrmex costatus | reverse complement strand
ACAAAAGATGCACGAAAACGAAAAATTAAAAAAATTATTAATTATACGAACTATGTTAATTAGAAATCGTACGAATTCCGCGCGTTATTTGCATGGAAATATTAAATATTTTTATAACTATAATGTGTTATCGTTTGAAGTACTCTATAATCGAGAGTTATACTCAAGGTAGAGAAAAATTTTACGTTAAAAAAAATTTTTCTCTTCCTTG
>NW_017266769.1:0-211 GCF_001594065.2 Cyphomyrmex costatus | reverse complement strand
TTTTCAATTGTTTCCTTTATTTGTCCGTGGTCTTTACATTTTATAATAATTTGTTCTTTTTTTTGTTGTCGCAAATAACCACGAATGAGGGTTATTTAGTGGTATCCATACAGTATTGTTTGATGTCTTATTTTCTATTTCGCAATTGTTATCATATCAGGAGACGCGGTAGCGTCTCCGGCCATGTTCAAAAAAACTGTGAACGCTACAA
>NW_017266768.1:0-211 GCF_001594065.2 Cyphomyrmex costatus | reverse complement strand
ATATAAGTATAGTAAATAAAAAATGTTTATAAACTTGGAAAAGAAGCGTTTCCGAACTGATGTTTGTATGACTTTTTTTCATCCTTACAATGAAATACGACATTTGAAAGCAATGAAATAAGTTCATATAGACATAGTAGATATATACAGAGAGAGAGAGAGAGAGATGAGGCATTGCACATTTACCATCTTCGTTAAAAAGAAAAAGTAA
>NW_017266767.1:0-211 GCF_001594065.2 Cyphomyrmex costatus | reverse complement strand
GCCGTCCCTCACCGGACCCGAAATTGTGTGCAAAGGTCTGGGCGCGAGCAGCGTGTCCACTATATGCAGTTTCGTAGCCGATGTAGAAATATACGAAGATAAGTTCGAAATCCTAATACATGTTGTTTCAGATATTTATTTGAGTCACGATTTGTTGCTGGGATCGAGCTTGTTAGAGGTAGCGGATATCTCTCTAGATGGACGAAGCGCC
>NW_017266766.1:0-211 GCF_001594065.2 Cyphomyrmex costatus | reverse complement strand
ATATTTAACGAGATATTAGACCTTAAATATAACCGAATAAGCGCGTTCGTCCGGCCTACTACTCAGGGCCGGCGCTAGGTAATGCGGGGCTGGGTGCATAAAAATGCGGGACTGATTCTTGAAAATGCAATAATTTATTTCAAATCACAATTATTTTATTTCAAATATATAAAATAAATATAAAATAACATAAAATAAAATAAACTTAAAA
>NW_017266765.1:0-211 GCF_001594065.2 Cyphomyrmex costatus | reverse complement strand
TATATCATAATACATTTTTATTAATTTTACAACAGAACCACGATATTTAATAGTAAATTCTGAAGCTGATATAAAAAAGATTGAAGGACACATGTCAATTCCTAAATTGTTAAGAGGAGTAAAGACGCCACAAAAAAGGAAACACGAAGAAAATTAAAATATATCATTATAAGAAAAAGAAAAGAACTCAGAATGAATGTAAATCCAGCGG
>NW_017266764.1:0-211 GCF_001594065.2 Cyphomyrmex costatus | reverse complement strand
TATGACAAAAGATGCGATTTAATTGTAAACCATCAGACAGAACGAGAGAGAGAGAGAGAGAGAAAGTATTAAAAATTGAAATATAATATTCGAAACACTTCACGTAAATGATTATGCAAAAGATCACACTAGTGAAAACCACTTTTTCTCGTCTTTTGTCAACACATTAGTTAATGCGAATTATTCAAAATTATAAAATAAATGTAAAATA
>NW_017266763.1:0-211 GCF_001594065.2 Cyphomyrmex costatus | reverse complement strand
TAATAAGATTAGATTAGAATAAAATAAGGACCCACCGTATTTTCAAAAGCTCCATAACGATAATGATGTGAACCCACAAAATTATGTTGTAATGCCTTTTACTTTTGTGTCATTCTCAACAATACCAACCGAGGCTTGCGAATATTGCTCATTAATGCGAATATTTAAATCAATCTTCCAAACACTATTACATTTTGTACTTGCACCGTAA
>NW_017266762.1:0-211 GCF_001594065.2 Cyphomyrmex costatus | reverse complement strand
TCGTATTCCTAGGCTGCGGAAGACATAATTCATGTTAATATGGAGACGAACGTGGCATTACGTAGTTATATTATACATTCTTACCTTCATTAGCCTTTCTTGCATCTTCCTTGGAAACTTCTAAAGCATGAATATCTCCGGTATCAATATCTATTAATTGTATAATCGGCATTATTTTTAATTTCAATATAAAATGTTAAAACCAAACGAG
>NW_017266761.1:0-211 GCF_001594065.2 Cyphomyrmex costatus | reverse complement strand
AATAAAGAACATAATTATTACAGGAAAATCAAAAAATTTCAGCAGTCTATTTGTACAAAAATAATTATATTTTTGTACAAATAGACTGCTGAAATTTTTATAATGTTAATCTAAAAAATAGACATGATCGATAATGACCATTTGGTATTTTTACTTTTAAATTTTAACATTCATTGTTATAAACGCTTAAACATTCTACATAATTATTTTG
>NW_017266760.1:0-211 GCF_001594065.2 Cyphomyrmex costatus | reverse complement strand
TGCGTAAAACAAAAATTTAAACAATAAAATAAAAAAAAATTGCTAGAATTTTACACATATTGGCGTTTAAAATAACAAAATGTTATTTAATCTATGAAATTGATTATTGTTATTACACATATGTAATGTAATATCTTCTTGGCGTTTTGTGATAATAACTTTCTAATTATGTACCAAGCCATTTCATAAAATTTATACAATTGCCTAATCT
>NW_017266759.1:0-211 GCF_001594065.2 Cyphomyrmex costatus | reverse complement strand
GTCAGCGAATCGAGCGGGTTAGACTTGTGAAAGAACAATAATCAAGTTCGCTGGGCCTCTTAAGTTTCACATCCAATTTCGTTCGAAAAATCCACAGTGATGAGAGCTCATTAACATCCCAATTAGATACCATATATCAAAAAGGTGATAGAGAAAAAAAATTGGAAGAAATTAAATCACCGTGGAAAAAAAAAAGAAGGGAAAGGAAATT
>NW_017266758.1:0-211 GCF_001594065.2 Cyphomyrmex costatus | reverse complement strand
GTGGGTTCGTCGACAATGCGACGGCTGCGTCAGCGGACCGCAAGGTCGTTTCCGCAGAACGCACCTGGACCTCCAATTCGCCGAAACGTTGGACGAGCAGTGGGTCGTCTTCGGCGCGCTCAACCTCGGCTTCGAACCACGGGCGACTAGAATTGCGGACAAAATCGGCAGCGACACTGAGCGCGCCGCGTGCTATGCCAGCAACGATGGC
>NW_017266757.1:0-211 GCF_001594065.2 Cyphomyrmex costatus | reverse complement strand
GATTGCATTTTATGAAACTAAAACAAAAAAATTTATATTTGAAGATTGGAATTCGCATTGCGATAAATTTCTTCCGCCACAAATAGCTACTTTTGTCAAAATCAAGCACAACTTTATAAACAATCTAAAAAAGGTAAAAAGTATTGTAAGGAATTTAAACAATTTTGTTTAAAACTTTACTTTTCTTCACCAAAAAGTTATAAATTATTAA
>NW_017266756.1:0-211 GCF_001594065.2 Cyphomyrmex costatus | reverse complement strand
TATGTGTAACAGTGGGGGCATATTTGTTTATAGGTCGACACGGGCGCGCGTACGCACTCACTTTGCTCGTGCCGTCACGCCCGTCCCCACAATCTTTCCCCCACTGTTACACAATGTACTATAATCGCTACTTCCGGTTTTTGCTGAAAAATCATATATGTAATACTACTATATGGCTAGATGAGAGAGAAGTCCATGTCCCAGAACCACG
>NW_017266755.1:0-211 GCF_001594065.2 Cyphomyrmex costatus | reverse complement strand
CCGCTCTTGCTCTAGAAGCATCAAAACTGGACAACCATGAAATATCAGGAACACCAGCAGGGAAGAAGTCTTCAATTGAAAATGTGAATCGCATTTCAAAGTCCCGAGATAAATCAAGTAAGCGAGCTAGCCGATCAAATAACCGGAGCAACCCTGGTAAAAGTCGTTCAAATAGTCAAGCACGGTCTAAAAGCAGAATCAATTATCGCGC
>NW_017266754.1:0-211 GCF_001594065.2 Cyphomyrmex costatus | reverse complement strand
TTGAGCCCTGATACTTTTCGACAGAACTCGTCGAGAACTGTCCAGAACTCCGAACAGAACTACACGGTACTCCCAAAAAATTTTTGACCAAAAATTTTTTTCAAAGTCCCACGTCGGAAAATTTTTTGAAAGTATCGAGTAGTTCTGTTCGGAGTTCTGAACAGTTCTCGGCGAGTTCTGTCGAAAAGTATCAGGGCTCAAAGCGATTGGA
>NW_017266753.1:0-211 GCF_001594065.2 Cyphomyrmex costatus | reverse complement strand
AAAATGTTACGAGTACCAAAAATAAAATAGATAATGTTAAATAAATAATAATGTTATATATTTTTATACATATTTATATATATTTTATATGTTCAATAAATAATGTTTAACGATAATGTTTAATAAATAATGAAGATATTATGAGAAAATATTATGAGAATACGAAAATCATTTATTTGTGCCTATTACATTGCCACGATAATGATCCTTC
>NW_017266752.1:0-211 GCF_001594065.2 Cyphomyrmex costatus | reverse complement strand
TTTCATAAATAAGAATAAATTTAATAATATATATATTTTATTTATTGAATGATAGTTAATAAAAGGATCACGTATTGCGTTATATATTACAAGGTGCTTTCGTAACGTTTTGTAATTTTTTTCTTTCTTTCCCTCTCTTTTTTTTTATTTATAACCTTGTGTCCCGAATTTTGGGGATGTGTCCCGAAATTTTAAGGTTCACATCCCGAAA
>NW_017266751.1:0-211 GCF_001594065.2 Cyphomyrmex costatus | reverse complement strand
GCCATGACAAAACATTGTAAGTACTAAAATTGTGAAAAATGCATTTTATTATATGAAGGTGTTCTAAGTGCTGTATCATATATTAATATTTGGCGTAGGAAGTACTGCTACAAACGAAAAAAAATGGATAACGCAACATAACATATTATCTATTGGCATTTTTACTTAAACTTATATTTTGACTTCTATGTTTACTTAGGCTTACAGTGAT
>NW_017266750.1:0-211 GCF_001594065.2 Cyphomyrmex costatus | reverse complement strand
ACCGAAGCACCGCGCGCTGTCAAAATATTTATATAAAACACAAAAATGTCTGCACGATATAAAGGAAAATATATTAAAAGTAACATTTTAGTAAGAGAGAAAAGAAAAATGCAAAGCGGTTCTTGCGAAGAAACGACAATAATGGCATAACCTCACTCTTGATGAGAAACGAGATACCTAATGTGATGGCAATCTCATATTGAAAAAAAAA
>NW_017266749.1:0-211 GCF_001594065.2 Cyphomyrmex costatus | reverse complement strand
TATAAGTAACAACTAATTATGTTTATTTGCTTGGCGAGCAGGTTAGCCGCTTTGTCAATTTGAACGCGCCCAATGATATCGCAAAACGAAAGAACGTTTACATTCTCGGACAAAATTGCAAAGAAAATATCGATAAAAACGAAGTTAAATAGTTAGATACACCACAGGAGATTGTTGGGGTTTATTGCGATCCCGCGGAGCTTACTGGTTT
>NW_017266748.1:0-211 GCF_001594065.2 Cyphomyrmex costatus | reverse complement strand
ATCTGTAATTTTTGCAACGGATAAAAGGTTCATGTTTATATCTGGAACACATAATACATTTTTAAGTCTTATTCTTTCTTTACTCAATGATTGTTTAATTACCATTTCTCCTTTACCATTAGATGTTAGTTTTCTACCTTCAGTATCTGCGAGAGAAATGTCTCTTTTATCATTTTCCATGCTTTCGAATAATGCCTGATTACATGCCATA
>NW_017266747.1:0-211 GCF_001594065.2 Cyphomyrmex costatus | reverse complement strand
GTGTACAACTTTGCTCCCGTCGTTTTTACAGGTATAAATATTTATACCTGTAAAAACGGCGGGTGCAAAGTTGTACACCCTTTATCAAAATATTGATACCGCAAATGTATATTACTAATGATACGAATTTTTAATTGCAACATGTCCCATTAAAATTAGATACTTTTAATCTTGAGATCTCGAGTCTCTTAATCGGCAAGAATTATTTGTT
>NW_017266746.1:0-211 GCF_001594065.2 Cyphomyrmex costatus | reverse complement strand
GTATTAAACTCAACTTTTTTTTCATTTAACAATTGTTACAAACAAATTTTTGGCACTCCAATGGCTTCACCTCTTTCTCCTATAATTACAGATATAGTAATGCAAGACCTTGAAATGTCTACAATTTGTAAATTACCTAAAAAACCGTTGTTCTACTATCGATATGTGGATGACATCATTTTGGCACTTCCTTCCGACAGCATTGTTGATA
>NW_017266745.1:0-211 GCF_001594065.2 Cyphomyrmex costatus | reverse complement strand
GATTATTTTTTAGTGGAGAAATAATCTTACCAAGACGGCGACGAAGGAAATGGCAAACAAGATGACAATTGTTTTCATTTCGATTTTTCTTTTCAGCACGATGGGGATTCAAACCTGTGATCAAAGAGGTACTGACTAATCACAAGATAGTGTCCTGAGCTTTTATAGTTTGCGACATAATGACTCTCCTTGATTTCTTCTCTAGCAACAT
>NW_017266744.1:0-211 GCF_001594065.2 Cyphomyrmex costatus | reverse complement strand
TTTGTTGCGCAGTGTATATACGTTATATACTTACGTTTCGTTTTCCTTGTTTTTGTCGTAGTTTCATCCTTCATCTCTTTTTTATTAATGCATCTTTTAGATCGTTGCTTTTGTTTTGACATTTGTTTTAATGAAGTATTTGAGTCTGAATCTCTATCGTTTTCTATGTCCGATTCGCTATTTTCACTACTTTCATCGGTTGTGTTTTCTC
>NW_017266743.1:0-211 GCF_001594065.2 Cyphomyrmex costatus | reverse complement strand
TGGCAGCAAGACCGGACGCTCGTCCGGCGATCTTGCTCCCGAGACTTCTGCAATGACCTCTAAACCTGTGCAACTCAGGTCTGGCCGAACGAGGAACGCCCTGCTCAAGACCAGCTTCGCGGCGTTGCGGCGAGTCACGCTGTGTCCTTGGCGGATCGGCGCGATCACTGCTGCCGCGCTCGTGCTGCTCCACATCGAACACAACCGCACG
>NW_017266742.1:0-211 GCF_001594065.2 Cyphomyrmex costatus | reverse complement strand
TGACAAAATGATTTAGCTTATTTAATGAAAAAATTATTCAAATATAGTATTTGTATGAAACGCTTACTTTTTTACATGTGAAGGCCAACCATTTAAAAATAATTTACGGATACATTTTAATATCTATCTTTGATATTAAGAATTGAATTATAAATAAAATACAAAATAAATAATTAATGAAATAAACGTAGTTCAGTCAAACGAGGTCAGA
>NW_017266741.1:0-211 GCF_001594065.2 Cyphomyrmex costatus | reverse complement strand
AGGCCAAGGCCACCTTGTATGGCCGTTTTTAAAGGTTGCTGCTAGTGTCCTGATTCAGAAATAAGCAGCGTTGTCTTGTGCTGTAAAGATGAGTTGCTTCAAGTACTTACAAATCACTATAAATGATGCGAACTTGCAAATCGCCACACTAGGAGACCTCTGAATTGATCACAGGTTCATTAAAAATCCACATTCACGCTGACCCACAACC
>NW_017266740.1:0-211 GCF_001594065.2 Cyphomyrmex costatus | reverse complement strand
AAGAGATAACTCACCAGATGCAATTCAACCGAAAGGAAAGAGCAAGAACAACCATGATACGCAAATCAAAATTCCAAAAATCAGAATCAAAAATTAAAAAATTAAAATATTGTCAAGATATAAAATTATGTGTGTAATCAATATAGAAGATTGCTATGTAATGAACAACCTTTAATATGCTCGGTGCTATTATGTCAAAAACTAAATAATA
>NW_017266739.1:0-211 GCF_001594065.2 Cyphomyrmex costatus | reverse complement strand
ATTTATTATATTTACTTTATATAAATTGACATGTAATTTCTTATTGTAGTTCGTCACTTGTTAACTTTTGTATAATTCAGTTATAGTTTACCAATGATCTTGTAAATTGATTTATTTGTTTTACCTATTTATTTATAATTTAATTTACTTTTTTAATTTAATTTTAATTTATATTAACAACGATACAAATGTATGATCTTTTTCCTGGTTG
>NW_017266738.1:0-211 GCF_001594065.2 Cyphomyrmex costatus | reverse complement strand
AAAGTCGACAGACGCGACCGATACCACGCGAAACAACAACAGCGCGAGAAAAAAAAAATGTACCCAGCACGGAGCAATAACACACGTCACGACCGAAATGATCCCGCGAATATTCTCGAAAAACAATTTTCACTCGCTTAACACACCGAATTTCAGGGTTCCCAAACAATCTCTAAGCACAACTTATCAACAAAAATCGCCAACAAGCAAT
>NW_017266737.1:0-211 GCF_001594065.2 Cyphomyrmex costatus | reverse complement strand
ATTTTAATGATAACACATGTAAATTAATGTATATATTATATTTAATACATAAATTATTTTATTGATATTGTATTAATTTAAATACATAAAATTTTCCAAATAAATCAATTACATTAAACATTTTAATATAAAAAAAAATACGAAAAAGAACATCATTATTTTTCCGGTAAATTAAAATGTATTATTTATCAATATACTTACAACGGTCTTT
>NW_017266736.1:0-211 GCF_001594065.2 Cyphomyrmex costatus | reverse complement strand
TTTTCTTTACTGTGTTATAATTACGTTTCATTCGCGATAATACGCGGTTAGTATATGCAATCGGACGATCCTGACCTACCGTATCTCTAGACTGTACGGTTCCGATGTCGTAATGTGATGCGTCCGTCGTGCTAATGTATTCTTGCTTGAAATTTGGATAGCTTAGTACTGATGCGGTTGTTAATTTATTTTTCAATTTTTCGAACGCGGC
>NW_017266735.1:0-211 GCF_001594065.2 Cyphomyrmex costatus | reverse complement strand
CAAAGATCAAGTAATAATAGAAAAAAATATTTTAAAATTTTTACCTTATAACGATAGAAACTGTTAAATATCGTTGAAAGGGTCATCAATTTACGTAAATTGATTATGATAATGAGTAATTTTGAAGCAAGCTGCCAGAAATAGATGATTTTTGTAATATGATAGTACATATCAGAGCCCCATAAAGCTAAAGCATACACACAAGAGAAAT
>NW_017266734.1:0-211 GCF_001594065.2 Cyphomyrmex costatus | reverse complement strand
TACTTCCTTATCTTTTACCAATGTTAAACAAAGACAAAATGATCACAGTATTATACTGTGTCGTTTGCTGGAAAGTACCCAAGGACTTGGTGTAAATTAGGACATACACGATATATATATTTAGTTAAACATTTTAATGTGTATTGTGCATCGACATATAGAATGGACCGCTGATGGCAATGGTGGGGGTAGAAAGATGGATAAAGTGAGA
>NW_017266733.1:0-211 GCF_001594065.2 Cyphomyrmex costatus | reverse complement strand
ATAAATATGTGAAAGTCTTAATTTCAACAAACTTTTCATTAACATAACCATGATATTGATTGAAATAATATTACTTATTGATGCGTAAATATATTACCGTACGAAGAAATAGGTCACTTTCTAAATTAAGATAATAAAATAATACAACATTTTCGTACATGTTACATTTTAAAAATGACAAAATATTTTTAATTTAGGTCTTTATAAAAAC
>NW_017266732.1:0-211 GCF_001594065.2 Cyphomyrmex costatus | reverse complement strand
CAAGCTTTCTTTTATTTGATTCTTTCATTTATGGACTCTTAAGATGATAATTGTATAGGTTTCAAAGGTGTTCGTTTATGATCAAAATTGGCCATTTTTAGACTCTTTTCTCTTTTATTTTTAAATTTTTGTACATGTAAATTATATATTACAAATATGTTAATTAATAAATTTAGCTCGATTTAGATCGTTTTAATTATTTAAATATGTA
>NW_017266730.1:0-211 GCF_001594065.2 Cyphomyrmex costatus | reverse complement strand
ATAATTTATTGCGAAAACAATAAATCATTCATTTAGCTCTGCACTTTCTGATCTTTAACATTTATTTAAACAAGCTGTAGAGAGAGGAAGGGAGGGAGGGAGGGAGAGAGAGAGACAGAGATGAGAAAGAGATGGAGATGAGGAGAGAGAGAGAGAGAGAAAGAAAGAAAGAGATTGATATAATTGTAACCATTTCGCTGCTCACCGTTGT
>NW_017266729.1:0-211 GCF_001594065.2 Cyphomyrmex costatus | reverse complement strand
TTTAAACAATATCAATACTAATATTATTAATCATAAAGATCATTTAAATATAAAAGAAAAATTTAAAATAGTTAACAATTTCACAAAAGAGCATCCTGATCTTTTGATTACTAGAGCTGACAAAGGTAATACTACAGTCATTTTGGATTTAAAAAAATATTATGAAAAAATGAACAGAATACTCTCAGATTCTAGTACTTATATTCTAATT
>NW_017266728.1:0-211 GCF_001594065.2 Cyphomyrmex costatus | reverse complement strand
AACTTCGTTACTTTTTTCCATCTGTAACTATAACTTAACTTGGTCACATTTTTTGAGTAACTATAGTAACTAATTTAATAGTTACTTTATGTATATTCAAATTCTTACTTATCAATTTAGTGTGCGACAGTGTCCATTTGGTACTACAAATGCTTCGAAACATTTGATTAATCAGAAGAAAGAAATTTAACTAAAAAGCGTTCGGCGAACT